>NC_026000.2:114151260-114296180 GCF_000442705.2 Elaeis guineensis | reverse complement strand
TTTAGCTCTAGTTTTTATTGATAAAAATACAAGAGATCTTGTTCCTATCTCCCACACCACCACCTCCTCGAGTAACTCCATCTTTTGATGAAAGTGTCTGGGTGATCCGAAGGAAGGAGCCTATTTCAGCAATTCAGTGCCTTCTGCGTGAGCTAGCATTCTGGAAGAACAATCTTTCGGAGCTTCGAGTGACTACCTATAGAGGCCAGATGAGCTTGCGACTGCTGCTCAACATGAAAAAGAATCTCATACCATACTTATCAATAGTGGTGATCTCGACCATGATAAGGTAATGAGTTCTAAACTCATCTGATCAGATCTAATAGTTAGATCTGATTCAGGATATCATATGATTGATGTAGTTTTTATTTACATCAAATTTTTGGTATAAAATTTTCGTATCATAGATCCTTAGTAGGTCATTTAGATTGATCTAAAGCATGATAGAAGATTAAAATATTTAATCTACTAATTTTGTTAAAAAAAAATTTAAAAATCATCTTTGAACTATCTGTTCTTCCTTCAAATGGTATCAGAGTTTCGTTGCTTGTGAAATGAATATTTTGCATATAATCTATTTTTAATCTGATTTTAATTATTTAGATTAGATCTAAATAATTAATCTTAAATCTAAGTAGGGTAGTAATCAAATTGGATAGATCTCCATAGCCATCCAGTCATAGAGAAAGTAGATTTTATGACCCTCTCCTCCATTCGATGGGGTTCTCCTATGGTGCGTAGGGATGCTGCCGATCTTTTTCATGAAGATGAATAATAAAAAAAGTTAAAAAAAATTATTTTAGATCTGATATATTGTATTTAGATCTGAAATTAAAATTTATTTGATTGTATGATAGTTTGTAAAAATATTTTATAAAATTTAAACTATTTTCAAACACCAAACCGCAATCTATGTTGGCCCAAAACTTAATTGAGAATTAAGTGATCTAGATTTGAGAATCAAGATCTAAGTATAAATTTTATAATTCATGAGTTTATAGGTTAGCTCAAGTCAAGTCCATTTAACTGGGTTAGATCTAGAATTAGAAATTATTGATAATAATTATGTTAGTAATTGATCAAATCTAATTAATATTAATTTGATTAGATCAATTTTTCTTAATCAATTCTCAATATTGTAGTTGGTCAGAGTCCATGTCTTTAATTAGACTAAGATGGATCTTGATCGTAGCTCCATGGTCGAACAAGTCTATAAGTTGATCGAATTAAACTGACTAATCAGTTGACGTCTAAGATAAGTATGCAGTCTTATCAATGATCATTAATTGGGAGCTACTCGTATAGATTGAGTCTATGGTAAGTTAATGCATATCCCTTCCATCGATCTCACTTACCTACCAACTAGTGAATCATATTTTGATCAGATCACTTAATGATTGGGGTTGACCCATACTAATTAGAAATAGTATGACTGATTTAGGTGTCCCTAGTTCAACTTATTTATAGTCCTCTTCATGATTTGGTGAAGTCAGTGGAAGGATTTATGACTATTGGCTAGACCACTTTGCTTAATCTCCTTTGATCTAACTTGGTGAAGTTAGTGGAAAGATTAAGATTAGCAAGTCGAGTTTTATTTTTCTTTCACTTCATCTAATTAAATCTTCTAAAATTATTAGATCGTAAAAATGTAATAGTTATAGTGATAACTAGATCATAGCCTCCTATTAAGTGGATGATAATGGGTCCAGCAGTTTAGATGATCATTAGAGGTACCATATGTCTAGTGCTCATCTGGCTGTTGAAATTATCATTCATAATATATTGATTTAGTTGTATCTTTCTGATGATGATCAAATTAGTCGAGCTACACTCGAATCTGATCACTTATTTGTTAGATATACTAAATTCTGACATATTAATATTTGGACCTAACCAGAACTTTTAATAGAGGTGCCACAGCTGCTGAAGAGGTGTCTGGGGAAAAATTGAATGTGAAAATTATTTGGTGAAATAATTAGTTAAGAACCTATCCATGGTGCATAGGGATTGCCCAGCCACATTCGGACCCATATGCAGCCTATGAGGATTCTGGTATCCGCTAGAAAATTAGTGTAATTTCTTAAATTAGAGGTAGAGACTATCAATTTGAATAAAATAGTGGAAGAACCTTTAACTGAAGCCCATGTCTTTAGGCTTAATCAATTTATATACTAATTAAGTTTTAATTTTTTTTTTGCAGTTATGGCCACTACTTGTTGCTCCGATCATTATTAAATAATGATAAATTAATAAGATCAAATTTTGATAGTTGATATTGAAAGCTGAAAATAGTCTTGAGCATGAATGGATCATATACGTACTGACAGATCTGGCACCCAAGGAGCCAGCTCTGAATGTCTACAGTACAGTTCGAGATACTTATCAGAATTCAATGATCGAACTACAATTCGTTGCATTATGCTGGTGGCAATGAATGATGAGTTCAGCCATCGATTTGAGAATGCTCAGCCTCAGGACAAGTTATTAATGTTGAACGAGTCTTTTGGCATGCTCGATGACATTAAAAGGCACAAGACAAGTTGTGTCATCTTCAACGCTCGAATGAGGGAAGGAGCATCAGTCACTGATCATGTACTGTACATGATCGAGATGATTGAGTGCTTAAGCAAGCTCGATTTTCTCCTGCATGAGCAGCTAGGGAAGGATACCATTTTGAACTCTCTGCATAAATCCTACCTTCCTTTCCTTACTCATTACCGAATGACAAAACCTACAGTCAACTACTATGGTTTGTTGAGGTTGCTACAGAATTTTGAGAAGGATCACCAGCTCCACAAAGAGTCGGTAAATATGGTGGGAGGATCTTCTTCTAGGCATCGATCCTTTAAGAAAGAAAAGAAGAATAAGAAGAATAAGAAAAAGATGCAAAGTGCTGGGGCGTCCAAGCTCGGTCAGATAAGAAATCCAAGTACGATCAGAGTCAGATAGAATGCTTCTACTACAAGAAGCAACGGCACTGAAAAAGAAACTGTCCTTAATACATTGCCTCCCTGGATCCGAACAGATCGAGAAAGAAGCAAGTTATTGCTGGACAAGGTAATTATATGATGACACCTTATAAGTTTTTAATTTGTGATTCTACTATCTGGGTATTAGATACTAAAAGCTCTTTTAATATTTATAATTGATTGCAGGATCTGCAGGTTAGTAGGAGATTTGAAGAAGATAAAAGATTCCTTAATGTTGAAGATGGAAGATCAGTTCCAGTTCTAGTGTTAGAAATTATTAATCTTATATTCAAGTCTAATATAATTATTCTTAGTGAATGTTACTTTTATCTTTTTTTTTATTGAATATTATTTCTGTAAGCCTTTTGGCCATGTACGGTTATGAAATTTTAATAAAATGAGATATTTTTAATATCATTATGAATGATGTTAATGTGTTGAATGAACAACTGAATAATAAAATTTATATATTGTCATAGTCGATTAGTGTAATGTACACATCCGACAAACAACTTAGAATTGATGATGTCTTCGATATCTATCTATGGCACTATAGGTTAGGTCATATTAACAAGAATAGAATAAATAGGTTGATGCAAGAAGAAATCTGGATAAAATCAGTTCCATAAGGAAAGAGTTTTGATTTTCTAAAACTCTATCTCATAGAATTTGAAATCCAAACTAATTCCTACTTTGACTTGATCCACAACCACTTTTTATGTAAGAGAGAAAGAGAGAAAAGTTTTTGAGCATGTGTGAAGACCTGAGAGAGAAGTTTTGTCACACAAAATAAGAGAGAGTGGGCGTGGGATAAGAGAGACTGGGCGTGGGGGCTAAATTGGCGCAAGGTGGAATCCTAGTCTTACTAGGATTCAATCTATAACTTGTTCCAATCTGGTTTCTCAAACTAAATCAAACCAAAACCAAATCAATCTAATTAAAATAGGTCTTAACCCAATTAAGAACTTAATTTAATCAGATTAAATTAGATTTAAATTTAATTTAATTTTTTAATCGAATTAAAAATTTGGTTGACCCAAGTTCTAATTGAACTAGGACTAGTTTTTTTTTGCACTTGGCTTATCCAATAAACCAATTGGACTTGATCCAATCAAGTCTAAATCAAATCTAATTAAATCATATTCAATTAGACTTAATCTCAGCCCATTGGCTTAATCAAATTAAGTCAATTAGCAATCAAATTACTAATCGATCCTCCTGCAATACTTGCACTAGATTAAATGTCAATCGTATTGATCGTTTAACCCTAGAACAATTCTTAATCGTTGATCAACCATCTGATCGAATTGTGAACTCTAATGTGTGTGACCTCATAGGTTCAAATCTAAGCTGATAGTACAAAATAAATTTTTATGCCAATCAAAGTGACCATCTAGCAATGATACCCGACGACCGGATAGGTTGAATGTGTAGAACAACATCTTTAGAACCCATGCAGATATAGTTTTCATATAATTCATCCCCTTAACCAAAATACTCATAGGACACCACAGAGTTCAATGGTCAACTCTAATCAGGTTGTCCACATTGTATTTCAAAATATCAAATCCATCTGATGGATTATCATGACCAAGATTTTGCTAAATTGAAATACAGTGGCTCATTCTTCTCCAACTCTGGAGTGGTCAATCCCATCTTGATCACACTCTGACTTTGTAAGTACTTGACTGTGGCTAGAAGCCTTCTGTCACTGAATTAAAATTTTAGTTAGTCCAGTACCAAAGCACAGTGAGTTGCTTGCAAGTCACTGAGGCAATCTCAGCTCTAAGGGACACTTATACCTATATCCCATCAGAGACATTTTCGACAGTAGAATGCTCTGGAGTTGGTCACGTTCAATGATGATGTACCCTTACATCTCACCTATATACCATACCAGTATCTCCACACTCCTTGGTTAAGAGGATAACTAACCCATATGGCTTACAGCGACCTATGCTCGATAGAAGCTGTCATCCTTATTAACAACCTATCATTTGGTCGTGAACAGTTTTAAAGACTAATCGATAAATTTTCTCTTTATCGAATCTAAATAGTTTTAAGGACTTCATCACAACAATGGAGTTCATTAGAAGATAAAAACTTATGATAAAAATATCAAAAATATATTTTATTTATTAACAAATCAATTATCATACAAGGTTGCTCAACTATCAACAGCTTGACGATTGGCTTTTGGGACATATGTTTCAACAACTCCCACTTATCCTAAAGTCACTCGGCACAGTATCTAATACCCATTTTTGACTTGTGGTTGTCAAACTCCTTTATTGCCAGGGCTTTAGTGATGGGGTCGGTCAAGTTCTCCTTTCCGTCGATCTTCTGAAGGTCGACATCACCACGATCCATGATCTTTCAGACTAGGTGGAAGTGATACAAAATATGCTTCGTCCGCTGGTGTGCTTTGGATTCCTTCATCTGAGCTATGGCACCAATGCTGTCGCAGTAGAACAGGACCAGACCATTGAGGGAGGGTGCTACTCCGAGTTCGATGATGAATTTTCTCAGTCACACAGCTTCCTTCACAGCATCCGATGCTGCAATATACTCCGCTTCACAAATAGAGTCTGCCACAGTATGCTGCTTGGAATTCTTCTAGCAGATAGCTCCACTATTCAGAGTAAAGATATAATCCGACATGCTTCTGCTGTCATCATGGTCAGATTAAAAGCTGGAGTCTGTGAACCTCACAAGTTTCAAATCTGACTCGCCATAAATCAACCATTGGTCCTTAGTATTTCTCAAATACTTAAGGATGGCTTTAACCATTTTCCAATGATTTTCTCCAGGATCAGATTGGTATCTACTCACTACTCCTAGTGAGTATGCCATATCTGGCCTTGTACATGAATTGCGTACATGATAGATCCCATGGTCGAAGTATATGGGACTCTACTCATACGCTCTCTCTTCAGGAGTTATCGGACAATCCTTCTTAGAGAGAAAAATTCTATGGCCTATGGTAGATAGCCCTTCTTGAAATTTTTCATACTGAACCTCTTCAGCATAGTATCTAAGTATGTGGACTGGGATAACCCAAGCATCCTTTTAGATCTATCCCTATAGATCTTCATCCATAAGATGTAGGATGCTTCACCCAAGTCCTTCATGGAGAACTGTGATGACAATCAAACTTTTATTTTCTGTAGTGCGGAGATGTCATTCCCGATTAAGAGGATGTCATCCACGTATAAGATAAGAAATACTACAACTGGACCATTTGCCCATTTATAGATGTAGGGCTCTTCTCCATTCTTAACGAAGCTACATTTTTGATCATCTTATCAAAACGCATGTTCCAACTCTGAGAAGCTTGCTTCAATCCATAAATGATCTCTGAAGCTTGCACACCTTGGACTCATCTGTGGATGTAAATCCCTCAGGTTGTATCATATACACCTCTTTCAGTCAGCTCTCCATTCAGGAAAGCTATCTTTACATCTATCTGTCAGATCTCATAATCCAGATAGACAGCTATTGCAAGCATTATCCGAATGGATTTGAGCATTGCCACAGGAGAGAACGTCTCGTCATAGTCAATACCATAATGTTGATGATACTCCTTGGCAATCAGATAGGCTTTATAGGTCTCCATCTTTCCATCTGCGCCCCTCTTCCTTTTGAAGATCCATTTACACCCAATGGATTTAACGCCTTCAGGTGGGTCAACCAATGTCCATACATCGTTGACCTTTATGGACTCCATTTCGAATTTCATGGCTGTAAGCTATTTTTCGAAATTAGATCTCTGCATTGCATCCATATAAGTGATCGGATCCTCATCATTCTCATCGAGTTCGATAGGATCACCATTTCAGATCAAAAAATTGTAGTATCTGTCCGATTGACGCGATACTTTATCGAATTGCCTTAATGATGCAGGTACATTGGGCTCCGAATCTGATCTAATCAAATCCGACTCAGGTTCAGCTATTGGTGTCGGTCCTTCTACCTGTTGGACTTCATCAAGTTCAACCTTAGAGGCAACAGTTTCTTCATCAAGGAACTCTTTTTCTAAAAAGATTGCTTTAACGCTAACAAACACCTTTTGTTCATCAGTATGGTAGAAAAAATATCCTTTAGTCTCTTTGGGGTACCCTATGAATGTGCATTTGTTAGATCTAGGTCCAAGTTTATCTGTAACTAACCGTTTGACATTGGTCGGACACCCCCAGACCCTAAGGTGTAAAAGTGCTGGCTTACGTCCTATCCATATCTCATATGGAGTCTTAATTACAGATTTACTTGGAACTCTATTTAACAGATAACAGGTTGATTCAAGTGCATATCCCCAAAAGGATATCGACAAGCTGGCAAAATCCATCATGGATCGAACTATGTCTAACAGAGTCTGATTTCTCCTTTCAGACACACCATTATGCTGTGGTGTTCCTGGAGGAGTCCATTAGGAGAGAATCCCATTCTCTCTAAGATATGTGAGAAACTCATCAGAAATATATTTTTCTCCTCGATCAGACTGAAGAGTTTTAATACTCTTTCTAGTTTGTTTTTCTACTTCACTTCGAAATTATTTGAACATTTCAAATGAATCTGACTTATGTTTTATCAGATAGACATATCCATATCTGGATAGATCATCCGTGAAAGTGATGAAGTAAAAATATCCACTTCTAGCACTTGTGCTCATGGACCCGCATACATCAGTATGTACTAGGCCCAAGAGCTCAGTAGCTCTCTCACCTTTTTCAATAAAAGATGACTTGATCATTTTATCAAGAAGACAGGACTCACAGGTTGGAAGTGATTCACAATCACTGACTTCGAGGATTTCCTCTTGAGTCAACCTATTTATCTCGTTCTTATTTATATGACCTAGCCTATAGTGCCATAAGTAGATATCTGATACACTATCTAATCTAGGGTGCTTGCCAATAGAATAGACTATGTTAACAGGTTGTGATAACATATACACATCATTATTCAAATGTCCACAAAATATAGTAACATCATTCATAATGATATTACAAACTTGTTTCTTTATTAAAATTTCATAATCATTTTTGGCCAGAAGGCCTATAGAAATAACATTTAAAAAAACTGGGACAGAAATGATAATCATTAAGAACAACAATATGGGACTCAAATACAAGTTTCAAGATTCCTAATGCTAGAACTGGAACTGGTCTTCCATCTCCAACGTTCAGGAACCTCTCGCCTTGCTCGAATCTCCTACTAACCTGCAACCCCTGCAATGAATTGCAAATATGGTAAAGGCTATCGGTATCCAATACCCAGTCAGTTATATCACAAATAGAGAAATTGCAAGGAGTTATCATATAAATACCTTGCCCAGCAATAGCTTGCTTCTTCTCTGCCTACTCGGGTCTAGAGAGGCAATGTACTGAGAATAGTTTCTCTTCCAGTGCCCCCACTTCTTACAAAAAAACCATTCAGCTTGACTCTTATCGAGCTTGATCTTTCTGGTCTGACCCTGCACAGATGTCCCAGCCTGAACTTGCACCTTCTTCACTTTCTTCTTCTTGTTCTTCTTTCCTTTCTTAAAGGGTCGAGAACCAGAAGACGAACTTCCCACTAAGTTCACCGACTCCTTATGGAGTTTGTGATCCTTCTCAAAGTTCTGAAGCAACCCCAGTAACCTGTGGTAGTTTACTTCAGACTTTGACATTCTATAATGAGTGAGGAATGGGAGATAAGACTTGGCAGTGAGTTTAGTATTGCATCTTTCCTAAGCTGCTCATGCAAGAGAAAGCTGAGGTTGCTCAAATACTCTATCAGCTCGATCATGTACAATACATGATCAGTGACAGAGGCACCATCCCACATTTTGACGTTGAATATGGCACAACTAGTCTTGTGCCTCTCCACATCATCGGGTGTGCCAAAGGCATTCTCCAATACTTGAAGCATATCCTTTGGCTAAGCCATCTCAAATCTGTGACTGAACTCGTTGCTCATGGCAGCCAGCATGATGCAGCGCACTGTGGTCCAGTCACTGAGCCACTTCTGTTAAGTGTCTCTGACTGTTCCATGTGCATTGGCAGCTGGCTTCTCAGGTGCATGATCTGTTATCACATATAGGATCCGTTCATGCTTCAGGACTATCTTCAACTTTCGGTACCAACTACCGAAGTTGGATCCCACCAACTTATCATTGTCCAACAATGATCGGAGTGATAGGAAAGTAGCCATATCTGCACAAAGAAAAATCATAACCTAATTAGTAATTAATTCATTAAACCTAAAGATTTGGACTTTAATCAAAAGGTTTCTTCCACTATTTTATTCGAATTGGTAGTCTCTACCTCCAATTCGAGGAATTACCCTAATTTTTTAGTGGGTACTAAAATTCACTTAGACTGCACACAAGTCCAACTTTGGTTGGTCAACCCATGTACATCTAAGGATAGGTTCATAATCTATTATTTTTTTAAATAATTTCTAGTAATTTTAATTTTGCTCCAGTCCCTAATCAGTAGGCTTTGGCCTCCACTAAAAAGGTCTAGTTAGGTCCAACTATTAACATGACCATACTTGGCCCATCTAGCCAATGAATGATTAGACCCAACTTTGGTTGGCTAACCTAACCACCATTTAGAAAGATGCAGTCAAGAAATCATATTATGAATGACAATTTCATTAGCCGATAAGCACCAGACCTTTGGGCCTCCAATGATTATCCAACTGATAGACCCATTATCATCCACTTAATGGAAGCTATGATCTAGTTATCACTATAACTATTTCATTTTAAGGACCTAATAATTTTAGAAGATTTAAATGATTTAGAGGAGAAGGTCAGATGAACCAGCTTATCATGATCCTCCCACTGGCTTCATCAAGTCAGCTTAAGGGAGACCATTAAAAGGGCTGGTCTAGGAGCACCTAAATCAGTCACACTGATTTACCTAGCTGACATGGGTCAGCTCGAATAGTCAAGTGATCCGATCAAAACATAATTTCATCAAGAGGCCAGATAAGTTCAATCAGTGGGAAGGTCTGCCAAAGCTTGCCTTAGACACCATCAGAAATGGCCAGGTAAGCGGGCTCCCATTTAAAAACCATCAGTCTGGTTTACCTTAGACACCAACTGTTTAATTAGTTTTGATTAGATCAACCTAACAGTTCATGCTAGACCGCTTAGCTAAGAATCAAGTCCATTTGGTTCTCGTTAAAGATATGGACTTGACCAACTGCAACTATTGTAATTGATCTAGAGAATCTTTGACCTAATCTAAGACAACAATTGATTAAATTTAGTCAATTCTCTAATTAAGTCCATCTTTAATCTAATCTTAGGTCTAACCTAATTAATAGACCTAATTCTCACTAACCCATTAACCCAATGTATTATGATTTGTATCTTAGGTTCTTCAATTCAAATCCTAGAACCTAATCAAACAACTTCTTAATTCTCAATTAAGTTTTGGGCTGAGGGTTGGAGTTTGGCTTTTCGAAAATAATTTTCATATTTGTAAAATATTTTTACAACATGGTTCTACCAACTAAGTTGTATGTTTGATTCATAATCAAAATACAAGTGAAATAAGCATGAAACTACTTTAGATCTAATCTAAAGAGGTTCATGTAATTGAAATAATTTCAACTTTAAATGGCGTAAATTTTTCAGACAAAAATATGATGGTTCTTTGTGCGGAAATTATTAACAAAGAGATTTTATTTTAGATTTAAATATTTTTTAAATTTAATAAATTATAAATTTAATCTAGATCACATCTAATAAATTTATGATTAAAGATAGATCTACACAAACTAGGATAACCTTTACACTGTAAGGGGTAAACCTTACAGCAGGATAACCTACAGTTCGTGATTGATCTAAAAATTTTAATTTAGATTTAACAATCATATTATCAATTAAATTTAATCTAAAAAATAATCTAAGTATTTATAAATAATCATGTAATAAATAACCTAGGCTCTGATACCAATTGAAGGAACCAGATCTAGGGTTTCAGGGTTAGATCTTGAAACTTTTTCAAGATCAGACAGCGGAAGGTTAAAATAAATCAAAATTTATCTTATAAAATTAAAAAATCCCTAGATCTAAGATCTTATTATATAATTATTATATGATATTAAATCAAAATTTAAAATATAAAGAGCAAGAACTATATGTTGATCATATCAATATGTTTCTATACTACATCTAATGTATGTAAAATATAATAGATCAGATCTATTACCTTGCAAGTTAGATGTTCTAACTTTGCTAATCTGGGCTTGAGGATGATGTTGTGAGCCACATATATGTCCAACCTCTACTAGTCATCCACACAGCCCATGAATCACGATCAGAAGTCCTGGTCCAGAAAATCAGCACAGTATGCTAATACTGCACTGATCCTTCTTCGATGGTTGATCAGATACCTCCATCTTAAATAGGACTCTTCCAAAGATGAGAAGTAGGAGGAGTTTTAGATCTGAGACACTCTCAGAAAACTCAAGATGGAGGAAGGAAGAGGTGAACACAGCAACCCTAGAAGAAGACCCTCTTCTTCTTCTCTTTGCTCTCACCTAGATACCTAGTCTTGTGTCTATTGCATCTCCACATCCCAACCTTCTTTCTTCTTGATTTTTGCATGCCCCAAAGGTCTCTCTTTTCTCTATTTTAAAAAAAAATTTCATGAAAAAATTTATTTTAAATAGAGAGATATGATAGAGTCCTTGTCTAGGTCAAATACCTAGTCAAGGATTATCCAAACATGGCAAGACAAGAGGCGCCCAACTCTTGGGTGCCCCCTCTTTCTTTTTGTGCATGGACCACCAGAAAAGGGTGCATATTATGTGCCATAAAAGTTATAAAAATCTTAAAAAAAATTTGGATAAAATCAGTGTTATAAGAAAAGAGTTTTGATTTCCTAAAACTCTATCTCATAGAATTTGAAATCCAAACTAATTCCTACTTTGACTTGATCCACAACCACTTTTCATGTAAGAGAGAAAGAGAGAAAAATTTTTGGGCATATGTGAAGACCTGGGTGAGAAGTTTTGTCACACAAAATAAGAGAGAGTGGGCATGGGATAAGAGAGAGTGGGCGTGGGGGCTAAATTGGCGCAAGGTGGAATCCTAGTCTTACTAGGATTCAATCTATGTCTTGTTCTAATCTAGTTTCTCAAACCAAAATCAAATCAATCTAATTAAAATAGATCTTAATCTAATTAAAAATTTAATTTAATCAAATTAAATTAAATTTAAATTTGATTTAATTTTTTAATCGAATTAGAAATTAGGTTGACCTAAGTCCTAATTGAACTAGGACTAGTTTTTTCTTGCACTTGGCTTATCCAATAAACCAATTGGACTTGATCCAATCAAGTTCAAACTAAATCTAATTAAATCATATTCAATTAAACTTAATCTCAGTCCATTGGCTTAATTAAATTAAGTCAATTAGCAATCGAATTGCTATTCAATCCTCTTGCAACACTTGCACTAGGTTAAATATCAATCATATTGATCGTTTAATCCTAAAATGATCCTTAATCGATGATCAACCATCCGATTGGATTGTAAACTCTAATGTGTGTGACCTCATAGATTCAAACCTAAGTCGATAGTACAGAGATAAATTTTTATACCAATCGAAATGACTATCTAGCAATGGTACCCGACGGTCCGATAGGTCGAATGTGTAGAACAACATCCTTAGAACCCATATGGATATAGTTTTCATATAATTCATCCTCTTAACCAAAATGCTCATAAGACACCTCAGAGTTCAACTATCAACTTTGATCAGGTTGTCCACATTGTATTTCAAAATATCAAATCCATCTGATGGATTATCCTAGCCAAGGTTTTGCTAAATTGAAATACAGTGACTCATTCTTCTCCAACTCATGGAGTGGTCAATCCATCTTGATCACACTCCGACTTCGCAAGTACTTGACTGTGCCCAAAAACCTTCCATCACTGAATTAGAAATTTAGTTAGTCCCGTATCAAAGCACAGTGAGTTGCTTGCAAGTCACTGAGGCGATCTCAGGTCTAAGGGACACTTATACCTATATCCCATCAGAGATATTCTCGACAGCAGAATGCTCTGGGTTGATCACGTTCAATGATGATGTACCCTTACATCTTACCTGTATGCCATACCAGTGTCTCCATACTCTTTGGTTAAGAAGATAACCAACCCATATGGCCTACAGCAACTTATGCTCGATAGAAGCTGTCGTCCTTATTAACAGCCTATCATTTGGTCATGAACAATTTTAAAGGACTAATCGATAAATCCACTCTTTATCGAACCTAAATAGTCCTAGGGACTTCATCACAACAATGGAGTTTATAGAAGATGAAAACTTATGATAAAAATATCAAAAATATATTTTATTTATTAACAAATCAATTACAATACAAGGTTGCTCAACCGTCAACAACTTGACGATTGGCTTTTGGGATATATTTTTCAACAGCATCAAGATGGAATCTATCGATCTTGCTAGAAAAGAGTAGTCCTATGAGATTTAGAGGCTAAGTCTGAGAGTCTGTGGTCACAACAGTGTGATTGATGGAAAAGAGTTTCCATAAGGATCATAATTGAACTTGAGCTGATCGAATCTATCATATGACTGATGATGAGGTTTGATGATTTATCTATGACCTGTCATCTAGTCAGAACTCACAATAGAGGGACTGAATCACATACGAACTACATCTTGAGATTTTTTTTGGTTCTATTGGGTTGTCACTATATATTGCTAGGTATCACTAGTGGATTGTGAGAGCTCACTAAGATTGTGAGGAATTGACAATCCTTGATGAGTTAGAGTAAATTGTTTCGACCTATTGAAAAGAGTTTCAACAATATTATGATAAAGATCATTGTATATCTCACTGCTAGATAGAGTTGAACCTATGGGGTTACACAACAAAGTAATTAGACTTGAAATAAACAATTAAACTTATGAAGTGTCAATTGAGTTTACAGAAATCCGATTGGGTTCAAGATAACCTTGCTAACATGGTTGGACCCAATTTCATCTTTATGTTAGATTTTTTATTTGATAAGATAATTCAAACTTAATTGGTGTTGGATATAAAATAACCCCAGTCGAAGTTCGTAAGAGGCCAACCCTCCCAGGGCTCTTCCGGCCTCCGACCTTGTGCGGCGTCTATCTAAACTCCTCCGACTGTCCGAGCTTCCATAATACCATCCGGACTCCTCCAGTGGTCGACCTTCCACAGTGTCCTCCAGATTCCTCCAATGGACGAACTCCTATCGTGCCATCCGGACTTCTCCAATAATGAGCTCCTCCATTCATCTACCGGACTGCTCCAAATGCTCTCCGAGCTTCACTATCAGTCGATTTTCTACAGTGATCGACTACTCTTCGAATCTCTTCCAGACTTCTTCCAACCACGATCGACTTTACTCCGAATTTTTTTCGAACTTCGTCAATGTCCGAGCTTCTCTAGCAACAGGACTTTTACAGTAACCAGACTCCATCCAAGTTTTTACGAAGGTCGACCACCTTCAAAATTTCATCCGAGCTCCTACAAGAGCCAGACTCCGTCCGAACTTCTACAGCGGATGGATCCCAGACGAACTTCTATAACGGATGGGCTCCACCGACCGGATCTCTACTCCGAACTTCTATGGCAAGCAAACTTCATCCAAGCTTCTACAATAAAAAGTCTCCATCCGAGCTTCTACGGCAACCGATCTTTGTCCGAGCTTCTATAGTAAGCAGCCTCCTTCCGGACTCCTACAAGAATCAGACTCTGTCCGAACTTCTACAATAGAATTGAATTTCAGACTCCTCCAGCAATCAACCTTCCACAGTATCCTCAAGACTCCTCCAGCGGATGAACTTTCACAACGCCTTCCAAACTCCACTATCGATCAACCTTCTGCTGGATTCCTCATGAAACTGGAGCTCTCCAGCAAATAGTCTTCAGACGAGCTTCTACATCAGACAAATTTCAGACAAACTTCTCTAGCGATCGGACTCCTGTCGAACTTCTCCAACAGAAGATTCTCATTTGAGCTTCTACAGCAGATGACTTCTGCCTGCAGCATCAGCGCCTAAGGCACCCCACAACTGTGAACTCGTCAGTAACCTCGAAAACATCCCAGCTTATCTTAAATTGCTGAGACAGAGAGCCATTCCGCTCCACCAGACGTCCCAGCCAAGCTTCAGCCGTCCAGCCCGAACTCTCCGGCAAATCACGACAACAGACACCACTCCACTCTCTGTAGCAGATTCCATGTGGCCCCACCCTCTGGCAAGTCGCGACAACGGACACCACTCCACTCTCCATAACAAACTCCATGTGGCCCTGAACGGCCCACTGATGCCACTACTCTCCGTAACAAACTCCACGTGGCTCCGAACGGCCCACTACCAGGTAGTTATGGACATCGTCGTCAATCAGTTACGCTCTTCCATCTATAAAAGAGACCCCCCAGATACGTTCTTCTCTAAGCTCTAAACTCTATCTCGAAACTCTGTTAAAATTTCATTCGAGTGCTCCATTTCTGTTGAGGTAGAGTACTGACTTGAGCATCGGAGGATCTTGTCAGAGCACCCCCAACTCCAGTTTAGACTTTCAATGCAGGTCCCGATTGCGGTCGCGATCCCCTCGACTCCAGCTTCTCCGACGTCGGTGGAATTCTGCACCAACAAAATTGATGCTAAAGGAAGGGTGCTGTGTCTTCGCAGGACCCTTGTTCTTAAAGGAGTACTCAACGGGACTGTCTTCGATCATCTTCTTTGACATTTTCTTCCTCTTCTCCTGCCAGATCCCCACCTGATGCCTCCCCGAAAGGCATCCACCAGGCGATCTACCACCTCCATGGCTAGATCTCAGTGAGATCCGCAAGCTCTGGCCTCGTCTCCAGTTTTTCAGGCTCCTCCTCCGACAATGGTAGTCGGCATGGAGCAGTTCGACCTGCTGGTTCAGTAGGTCAAGGGCCTCATCGAAGCAGTACAGACCATGCAGCAGCAGCAGCAACAGCCACAGGCATCTGTGCGACTGAAAAGAGCTTATAACGATATGAGCTTATCTTTTCTTTTGGCATGAGCTTATAACGACAGGGAGTAGCTCCTTCAGACAATCAAAATTAAGCGTGTCAGGAACAAGAAGAGAACCTCATCCTGACACAAACGAAGGTCTGATTATTTAGAGATCGGATGGGGGGAGAGGCCCTTGCAACGGCCCTTATGCGCCCCCACAGCCATGTTAAGAACAGGAGGAGAATCTCATCCTAACATGAGCAAGGTTGAAGGCTCGATTATTTAGAAATCAGATGGAGGGAGAGGCCCTTGCAACAGCCCTTATGCACCCCACAGCCATGTTAGAAACAGGAGAAGAACCTTGTCCAAACATGAGCATGGTCGAAGGCTCGATTATTTAGAGATCGGATGGAGAGAGAAGCCCTTGCAATGGTCCTTATGTGCCCCCACAGCCATGTTAGGAACAGGAGGAGAACCTCATCCTAACATGAGCAAAGTCGAAGGCCCGATTATTTAGAGACCGAATGGGGAGAGAGGCCCTTGCAACGGTCCTTATGCACCCCCACAGCCATGTTAGGAACAAGAGGAGAACCTCATCCTAACATGAGCAAGGTCGAAGATCCGGTTATTTAGAGACAGATGGGGAGAGAGGCCCATGCAACAGCCCTTATATGCCCCCGCACCCTGTTAGGAATAGAAAAAAAACTTCATCCTAATATGAGTTGAAATTGATTGTGTCAGAAACAGGAGAAGAACCTTATCCTGATACAAGTGAAGATCTGATCGTTTGAGATCGGACGAGGGGAAAAGCCCCTCACAGCTCCTCTACACCCTTACAATCTCATTAGGAGCAGAGAAAAAACCCTCGCCCAAACATAAAGAAAGGGGGAGAGAAAAAGAAAAAATGATGAGTTATGCCAGAGATAAGGAAAAAATGAACTACATCCAAGACTCAAGGGACCTCGTCTCAATGAGGAAGAAAATCTTTGTAAAAAATCTTCAGTCTCTAAGGGGGAGCCCAACACTAGCAAGAAAAAATAGACTTCCTCAAAGTAACGAAAAGTTTGAGCCCCAAGCTCGAACACCAAGAAGCGTTAAACTCGAATGGCCTCGAAAAGACCCTCGATCATGAACAAAAAGGGCGAATCAACACAGCGATAATCGAGAACCTTCAAACAATGTCGACATCAAACAAGACAAAAGACGAGAGAAGTTCGCTAAGTGACTACTCAGAGCAATAGTATACAAGGTGATGAGAAAATTCCATTTTATTTCATTAGTAAAGGATGCGTTACAAAAGCCTTTGAAGGCCAACAAAACAAAAAAGAAACAACCAGAAAAGAAAAGAATACATAGAATAAAAGGTAAAAAAGCTCTAAGGAAGCTCGGCTTCTTCAGACTTTGAACTTTCAGTTTCAGCCATTATCAGGGATTGCTTTAAGTTCTCAATTTCTTCTTTTAGTTTCTTCTTCCTTAAAAGCATCTCCCGATACATTTGGTGGAACCGCAGGCTTTCGCCTTCCGACTCCCGAAGCCTCTTCTTCAGAACCTCGAACTCTGCCTCGGCATCCTTGACCACCTGCTGCTCGTAGGCCAGCTGAATCTTCAGCCCTGTAGTTCGGCCTTCTTCTGCCCAAGGGCCATGGACAGTTCTTCCATGGTTCCCCTCAAGGAGCAGAGCTCGTCGGAGCCTTGTACCGAAACAGCCTGGACTCTCTCAGACAACTACCTCCGAAGGCAAGCAACCTCGTCGGTCGCCGTCTTGAGCCTCCTTCGGTAGTCGTCCACTTGCCCGCACCAGCCGACTCGATAGGTGTTGTAGTTCACCTCGACGTCCTGCAACTACTTTTGGAGGTTGGAGAATTTCTTCGATCAGTCCCGATCGTGGTCAGCCTGAGTCATGATCCAGGACGAGCTCCCCTCCAACTGGCCGATCTTCTCCCGTGCAGTCGCCAGCTCGACCTCAAAGGAGTTGATTTTGGAAGCCTGAGTCCAAGATCGATCGCTGGCACATTTTTGGAGTTCCTCAAGCTCCTTCACGAAGTTAGCCTTCCTCCGAATGTAGTCCATGAAGCCCTTCTTGTGGAGGTCCGAAGGCGAGTAACCTCAGCGGTGGCTTTCGAATGGCTCTTCCTCAGCTGATGAAGTTTATCATCCAGCTTCTTTGATTTCTTCGTTAGATGACAAACTTTCCTTCTCAGATCCCTGATCATCAACTTCAAAGGGATCTCCTGTGGCAGGAGAAGAGCTTCGACAGGGCACTGTTGTTGGAAGACAAGAGTGTCACAACACAAATCAGTGCAAGAAAATAAAAGAGAAGAAAAAGGATGCAGAGTAAGAAAAAGGAGCACTCTGTAAAGAAGAATCTGATTTCATTGATTAAATAGTTCTTAAGTACAAGAGAACGAGGAAAAATCGTAACAAAAAAAAATAATATAAAATTAGAGGTTTCAGACCTTTGGGGTGAAAGTGGAGGGGATCGGCGCCCCC
This sequence comes from Elaeis guineensis, assembly GCF_000442705.2. Classification (NCBI taxonomy): domain Eukaryota; kingdom Viridiplantae; phylum Streptophyta; class Magnoliopsida; order Arecales; family Arecaceae; genus Elaeis; species Elaeis guineensis. The sequence continues at coordinate 114,277,735 of NC_026000.2, read as the reverse complement.
GAAAGGTTGGCCGTGGCAGCCACGGCAGTCGAATCATTATTGCACCGTACCTAGAGCAACGCTCCAGTGAGAATTTTGAAAAAATCTTTTCGGGTCGCCTCGATTTGAAAAGACTCCAGCACTAGTACGCCAAACGCCAAAATATCTGAAAATAACGAGTATAGAAATCAAGGGAGGCAACTTCGGCTGTAAAAATTTCTCTGTACTTCCTTCATTCGGAATCCGAACTCGAAATAGGGAGACCGGTGTTGGATATAAAATAACTCCAGCCAAAGTTCGTAAGAGGCCGTCCCTTCCAGGGCTCTTCCGGCCTCCGACCTTGGGCGGCATCTTTCTGAACTCCCCCGACTGTCCGAGCTTCCATAATACCATCGAACTCCTCCAGCGGTCGACCTTCCACAGTGTCCTCTAGATTCCTCCAACGAACGAACTCCTATCATGCCATCTGGACTTCTCCAATAATGAGCTCCTCCATTCATCTATCGGACTGCTCCAAATGCTCTCCGAGCTTCACTATCAGTCGATTTTCTACAGTGATCGATGACTCTCTGAATCTCTTCCAGACTTCTTCCAGCCACGTTGACTTTACTCCGAACTTCTTCCGGACTTCGTCAATGTCCGAGCTTCTCCAGTTGCAGGACTTCTACAGTAACCAGACTCCATCCAAGTTTCTACGGTGGTCGATCGCCTTCCGAATTTCATTCGAGCTCCTACAAGAGCCGGACTCTATCCGAACTTCTACAGTGGATGGATCCAGATGAACTTCTATAACGGACGGGCTCCATCGATCGGATCTCTACTCCGAACTTCTATGGCAAGCGGACTGTTGGGAATAGTGTCCCAAAGTCAATCATCAGTCTGTTGATGGTTGTGCTCATTTTTGTATATGTACATGAATTATGAATTAATAAAAATTATTTTGGCATTTTTCATCACAAAATTTTTATCTTCTAATGAACTCCTATGTTGTGGTGAAATCTTTAGGACTATTTATACTCGACAAAGGAGGATTTGTCGTTTAGTTCTTAAATCTGTTCATGATCAAATGATACGTTGTTACCAAGGACGACAACGTTTATCAAGTATAGGTCGTTGTGTGCCATATAGATTGGTTTCCTCTTAACCAATGAGTGTGGAGACACTGGTATGGCATATAGGTGAGATGCTGAACGTGACCGACTCCAAAGCTATTTTGCTGTTAAGATTTACTTCGATGAAATATAGGTATAAATGTCCCTCCGACCTGAGACCGCCATGGTGACTTGCAAGCAACTCACTGTACTTAGGCACTGGACTCCCTGAATTTTTAATTCAGTGATGGAAGGCTACTAGGGTAGTCAAGTACTTGACTTGTCAGTGCGTGTGTCAAGATGAGATTGACCACTCCAGTTTAGGAGCTGTGTACAGTCATGTTTCAATTTAGCAAAACCTTGGCCAGGGTAGTCCTTAAGAGGAGTTACAAGACTATTTGAGTTGAGCACGATTTGGATGATCTGATCAGGGTTGACAGTTTAACCCTGAGTCATCCTAAACACAGGGGTCAAAAGGATGAATTATACAGTAACCATATTTATGTAGGTTCTGAGTGTTGCGATTGCGACTCTTCGACCTATCCGGATGTCGGAAACCATTGTTAGATGGTCACTTCGATTAGTACAGAATTGGTTCCTGTGCTACCGGCTTAGGTTCGAACCTGCGGGGTCACACACATTAGAGGTTCCTATCTGATCTGATGGTTGATATAGAATTCTATATGTTTGAGACTCAGTGATCGAGAATCAAGATTCTCTAATCATGAGTTCCACATATTATGGGTATTGGGATCAAGAGTCTCACTGGTTGGGACTTTTGATCAGGGTTACATATCGATGAATTCTGATGTCCGATTGCCCATCGGATTTGGACTCAATATTTATGAGAGATTTAATTAGTGATTTGATCGCTAATTAACTCAATTTGATTAAGTAATTATTTTTGGATCAAGTCCAATTAAATTAGATTCAGTTGGGTTTGACCCGATTAGGTTAAGAGTTGACTAATCATCGAGATGGTTTGACCCCTGATTTGATCAGGGGTTGGACTTAGTCAATTCCTAATTTGATTAGAATTTTATTGAGCCTAATTAAGCCTAATTCAGTTGGGTTTAAATTAGTCTAATTGGACCTAAATTATTTGGTTCAATTAGGTTGGTTTAAATAATTAAACCACCTTGACCCAATCTCCATGCGCCACCTCACTTCCATTGCACCCATTTGAATTCATGAGAAGGAACTTCCCATGAATTATTTCCTCACGCCAAGCCCTCTCCATGCCCCACTTTAATGTGCCATAAGAATGGATAAGGATGATTGGTATTCAAATTTAAAATAAAGTTTGAATTTGAATGGGCAATCAATCTTTGCACCTTATCCTTTTTTTACGCCCCTTTTATTACATGAGAAAAGATTTCTCATGAAATCACTCCATGCACAATTTAAGCCATGCCTCACGCTTTTAGTGGATAAGGGATGAGTTGGTGTCCATTTGAATTCAAAATTTGATTTGAATTCAAATGTGCAATTACTCATCTTTATCTTTTCTTTTGGATAAGACGTTTGACGTGGTTATAAAAGGAGGAGAAGAGTGGGGCATGTAAAAAAAAATTTTTGGAGAAAAATTTTGAGGCATGAGGAAGTCTTGTGCGTGAGAAGGAAGTCCATATCCTTCCAAGAGAAAAAGAAAGAAAAGAAAGAAAAGTGGGTGCAAGATTTTTGGTGAGTTCCCTAGAGTTTTAGCCTGGGTTTCGGAAAGTGAGAAAGTGAGCTACAAGTGTCGTGAGCCTACAAAATTTTAGAGAGATCTTCAACATCCTCTCAAGCACGTCTGTTGACAATCTAGAGCATCCAAGAATCGACAGACATCGATCGAAGGAGTTCGATCAGCATCGACCGTCAAAAAGACTCTACAATGAGCTAGCACTCGTGAGGAGTCGATCAGATCGAAAGCTTCGTGTGGACGATCCGCAGAGGCCAGACATGCTGTGTGGCTATATTGCAATGATCAGACTCTTTCGACGGTGATCAGATTACGGCGATCTACTATCCGCACAAAGGTATTGTGTTCTGAACACATTACAGTAAAGTGTTTACTGTTCGAATTTGAATTTCAAATTTAAATGCATGCATGCTATATATCATATTTAGATCCTAGTGTAGGATAAATTTATATTAATTAATTAGATTAATTAATATTTTTCTATTATAAAATATAATTTTTAAAAAATTTAAAATTACCATTTTACCCCTGCACTGAATTTTCCACAAATAGTATCAGAGTGGGTTCTTAGATATGATATATATATTTGCATGCGTAGATTAAGTTGTAATCTAAAATTTAAAATTTAAAGTTTAAAATTTAAAATTTAAATTTTGAATTTTGAAAGTTATTCAAAATTCAAAATTTTGAAATTTAAAATTTGAAATTTGAATTTTGAAATTTGAAATTCAAAATTCAAAAATTTAAAATTTGAAATTTAAAATTTAAAATTTAAAATTTGTTAAATTCAAATTTAAATTCAAAATTTGAAATTCAAAATTTGAAATTCAAAATTTGAAATTCAAAATTTAAAAATTTGAAATTTAAATTTATTTGAAATTTGAAATTCAAAATTTGAAATTTAAAATTCAAAAATTTGAAATTTAAATTTTGAAATTGGTATATTTAGATATACTTGATCCAAGTAGCAAGTAATCGAATTGGGTTGGTTGCCATGGCCGTCCGGTCATAGGAGAAAAGTAGGGTTTAAAGGCCCTCTTCTCCCATTCGATGGGGTCTCCTATGGTGGTAGGGGTGTCGCTGGAATTATATCTCATGCAGATGAAGCAGCGAAAGGAATTAAATATAAAGGTTCAATTATAAAATTTATCATGAATGTGTTAGATTAGATCTAAAGGAATATTCATGATTTATTTTGATTGAGTTATTTTCTGTTATGTAATTAGTAATAGGATTGCTATTTATGAAATGTGCTGATCTATTTGTGAAATGAGTCAACATATTTGGTGAACAGAAAATAAAATCTTTCAAATTTGAAAATTATTTTCGAAATACCAAACCCTGACCCATCAGCCCAAATACTTAATTAAAAGAATTAAGTATTGTCTAGTAGGTCTAGAATTGTGAATTAAGACCTAAACAATTGCATAAACTTGTGGGTCAATGGGTTAGATAGATTAGGTCCATAATTGGATTAGACCTAAGGTTAGCTTAAAGAAATGGACTAAATTAGAGTAATTGATCCAATCTAATCAAAAATTGAATTAGATTAGGTCAAGAATACTCTAGACTCAACTCTAATAGTTGTAGTTGAATGGGTCCATATCTTTAACTAGATCAAGATGGACTTAATTCATGGCTACGTGGTGGAACCCTATTTACTAAGTTGATCAAATTAAAACTAATGAACCGGTTAGTGTCTAAGGTAAGTTTGGCAGTTTGACCAGTGGTTTTTAAGCGGGAGCTACTCGCAGTGATTCGATCTCTGACGAGTTAATGGCTTATCCCCACCACTGATCTCACTTACCTGGCCAACCTGATGAATTAGATTTTGATTAGATGACTTGGTGATTAGGGCTCACCCATGTCATTAGATAAATCAGTTTGACTGATTTAGGTGCTCCTAATGCCAGCTTTAATTAAATCTTTTTAATCTGACTTGACGAAGTCAGTGGAGGATTAAAATTGACTGGATATTTTCTTCTCATCTATCCTTTAATAAAATTTTCAAAAATTATTAGGTCCCTAAAAATGATTAAGTTATATTGATAACTAAATCATAGCCTCCCATTAAGTGTGTGATAATGAGTCCATTAGTTTAATAATCATTGGAGGCCCAAAGGCCTGGTGCTTATTGACTAATGGAATTATCATTCATAATATGATAATTTGGTTTGAGTCTTTCTGATGGTGATCAGGTTGGCCGGCCAAAGTCGGGCCTGATCATTTATTGGTCCGATTCACCAAATCAAATCATGTTAATGGTTGGACCTAATCAGATCTTTTCAGTGGAGGCCAAAGCCTACTGATTAGGTTCTGGGGTAAAATCAATTACTAGAAGTTGTTTAGAGAAACAACTAGTTATGAACCTACCCATAGATGCACATGGGTTGACCAACCAAAGTTGGGCTCGTGTGTAGTCTATGTGGATTCTAGTACCCACTAAGGAATTAAAGTAATTCCTCGAATTGGAAGTTGAGGCTACTAGTTCATAAAAATACTGGAGAAATTTTAGACTAAAGTCCAAATCTTTAGTATTTATAATTTATGTACTAATAGAGGTCTGGTTTTTTTTTTATGCAGCTATGGCCACTACCATGTCCCTCCGGTTATTATTAGATAATGACAAGCTCATGGGATCTAATTTCGATAGCTGGTATCGAAATTTAAAAATCATCCTTGAGCATGAGTGGATCCTTTATGTAGTAACGGATCTGACACCTGAGGAGCCAGCCCCAAACATTAGAGGAATGGTCCGAGATACTTATCAGAAGTGGCTCAACGATCGCACCATCGTTCGGTGCATGATCGAAATACTCGGATGAGGGATGGAGCTTCAGTCACTGATCATGTACTATACATGATCGAAATGATTGAGCACCTAACTAAACTGGGCTTTCTCCTGCACAAGCAGCTCGAAAAAGATGTGATCCTTAATTCATTGCCCAAGTCCTTCCTCCCCTTCCTTACTCATTTTCGGATGACAAAGCCTGCAGTGAACTACCACGGCTTGTTGGGGTTGCTGCAGAACTTTGAGAAGGATCACCAGCTCCATAAGGAGTCGGTGAATGTTGTGGGAGGGTCTTCTTCTGGTCGTCGACCCTTTAAGAAAGGGAAGAAGAAGAACAAGAAGAAGAAGAATAAGAAGGTGCAGCTGCATGCTGGGACGTCTGCACAGGGTCAGACCAAGAAGTGCAAGCCCGACCAGAGCCAGACGGAGTGCTTCTTTTGTAAGAAGCAGGGGCACTGGAAGAGGAACTGTCCTCTATATATTGCCTCCCTGACCCGAACAGGCCGAAGAAGAAGCAAGTACTTATATGATAACACCTTGCAACTTTTTCATTTGTGATACTACTGCCTGGGTATTGATACCGGAAGCCCTTATCATATTTACAATTCGATGCAGGGTCTGCAGGTCAGTAGGAGATTTGATGAAGGTGATAGATTACTGAACGTTGAAGATGGAAGCAAAATTTAGTTCTAGCATTAGGAATCATGAACCTTGTAATCAATTCTCGAAATATAATTCTGAGTGAATGTCACTATTATCCAAGCTTTTTATTAAATATTATTTCTGTAGGCCTTTTGGCCATGAACAGTTATCAATTTTTAATAAAAGAAATATTTGCAATATCATTTTGAATGGTGTTACAATGTTTGTTAGACAACTTAATAATAAAATTTACTTTCTATCACAACCTGTTAATATGGTTCAAACCTTCGATAAATGCCCTAGAATAGATAATGTGTCAGAAGTCTATCTTTGGCACTGTAGGCTAGGTCATATCAATAAGAACAGGATAAACAGGTTGGCTCAAGAAGGAATTCTTGAAGTAGGTGATTGTGAATCACTTCCAACTTGTGAGTCCTGTCTTCTTGGTAAAATGACCAAGTCACCTTTTACTGGAAAAGGTGAGCGAGCCAGTGAACTCTTGGCTCTGGTACATTCTGATGTATGTGGACCCATGAGCTCAAGTGCAAGACATGGATATTTCTACTTCATAACATTCACAGACGACCTATCGAGGTATGGGTATGTCTATTTAATGAAGCATAAGTCGAATCGTTTGAAATGTTCAAACTATTCCGAAATGAGGTAGAAAAATAAACTAAAAAATATATTAAAATTCTTCGATCTGATCGAGGAGGTGAATACCTTTCCAATGATTTTTTGACATATCTTGGGGAGAATGGATTCTCTCTCAATGGACTCCCCCTGGAACACCACAACATAATGGTGTATCTGAAAGGAGAAATAGGACCTTGTTGGATATGGTTCGATCCATGATGGGGTTTGCTGGTCTGCCGATCTCCCTCTGGAGATATGTGCTCGAATCGACTTATTACCTTCAAAATAGAGTTCCGAGTAAGTCTGTAACCAAAATGCCATATGAGATATGGATAGGACGTAAGCCAGTACTCTCACACCTTAGGATTTGGGGATGTCCGGCTTATGTTAAACGTTTAATTATGGACAAGCTTGGACCTAGGTCTGACAAGTATAATTTTATAGGGTACCCAAAAGAGACCAAAGGGTATTACTTCTACCTAGCTGATGAGCAAAAAGTATTTGTCAGCCTTAAGGCAATCTTTTTGGAAAAGAAGTTCCTTGGTGAAGGGACTGTTGCCTCTAAGATCGAACTTGACAAAGTTTGATAGGTGGAAAAATCGACACAAGTTGCTGAACCTGAATCGAATTTGGTTAGATCAGATCCAGAGCCCATTGTTCAAGCACCCTTAAGGCGATCTGGTAAAGTACCACGTCAACCGGACAGATACTATGGTTTCTTGGTCCAGGACGGTGATCCTATCGAACTTGATAAAAACGATGAGGATCTGATCACCTACATGGATGCAATGTAGAGACCCGACTCTGAGAAATGGCTAGAAGCCATGAAATCTGAAATAGAGTCCATGAAGGTCAACGATGTGTGGACATTGGTTGACCCACCCAAAGGAGTAAAACCCATAGGGTGTAAGTGGGTCTTCAAGAGGAAGAGGGGCACAGACGGAAAGGTAGAAACCTATAAAGCCCATCTGGTTGTCAAGGGATATCGTCAACGTTATGGTATAGACTATGACGAGATATTTTCACCTATAGCAATGCTCAAATCCATTCGGATTATGCTTGCGATAGCTATCCATCTGGACTATGAAATCTGGCAGATGGATGTAAGACAGCTTTCCTAAACAGAGAGCTGGATGAAGAGGTGTATATGATACAACCTGAAGGATTCACATCCACTGATGAGTCTAAGGTGTGCAGACTACAGAGGTCCATTTGTGGACATAAGCAGGCATCCTGGAGTTGGAAATACGTTTTGATAGGACGATCAAGATGTGTGGCTTCATTAAGAATGGAGAAGAGCCCTGCATTTATAAGTGGGCTAATGATCCATAGTAGTATTTCTTGTATTGTATGTGGATGACATTCTCTTAATCGGAATGATGTCCCTGCATTACAGGGAATAAAGATTTGGCTGTCGTCACAGTTCTCCATGAAGGATCTGGGAGAAGCTTCCTACATCCTAGGGATGAGGATCTATAGGGATAGATCTAAAAGGTTGCTTGTTTATCTCAGTCCAAGTACATTGATACTATGCTGAAGAGGTTCAGCATGGAAAATTCCAAGAAAGGCTATCTTCCGATAGGCTATGAAATTTCTCTCTCGAAGAGGGATTGTCCGACAACACCTTAAGAGAGAAAGCGTATGGGTAGGATTCCATATGCTTCAACAGTGGGATCTATCATGTACGTCATAACATGTACACGACCAGATGTGGCATACTCACTAGGGGTAGTGAGTAGAACCAATCTGATCTAGGGGAGAATCACTTGAAGGTTGTTAAAACTATTCTGAAGTATTTAAGAAATACTAAGGACCAGTGGCTTGTTTATGGTGAATCAGACTTGAGACTTATAGGGTTTACAGACTCCAATTTTCAGTCTGATCACGATGACAGCAAAAGTGTGTCAGGATTTATTTTTACCCTTAATGGTGGGGCTATCTGCTGGAAAAGTTTCAAACAGCACACAGTGGCTGATTCAGTTTACGAGGTGAAGTATGTCGCCGCATCAGATGCTGCCAAAGAAGTGGTGTGGCTGAGGAAATTCATTTTCAAACTGAATTTTGATGAAGCAAGCTTCTTGGAGTTAGAATCATCATTTTGATGAAGCGATCAAATCATTTGATTTCATCAAAAATGAAGAAGAACCATACGTATACAAAAAGATCAGTGAGAGTGCAATAACATTTTCGTATTGTATGTGGATGATATTCTTCTCATCGAAAATGATATTCTCATGTTGACCATGGTCAAAAGATGATTATCCAAGAAATTCTCCATGAAAGATCTAGGAGAAGCATCCTATATTTTTGAAATAAAGTTCTATAGAGATAGATCTAAAAGGATGCTAGGCCTGTCATAAAAGCTGTATATAGAGAAGGTGCTAAAGAGGTTCAGTATGAAAAACTCTAAAAGAAGACTTTTACCTCTTAGGTATGGTATTAATCTTTTCAAGATGATGTATCCGACCATATTTGAGAAAATTCAGCACATGAGTAGGATTTCTTATGCCTCAACCATAGGGAGCCTCATGTGTGTCATGCTGTGTACTCAATCAGATATTATCCTTACTGTGAGTGTCACGAGCAGGTATCAGTCGAATCCAGATGAGGAGCATTGGATAGCTATGAAAAATATCCTTAAGTACTTGAGAAGGACTAAAGATTTGTTCTTGATCTTTGGAGGAGATTCAGAGTGGCGAGTCGAGGGATATACTGACTCAGACTTCATATCTGATCCTGATGATAGAAAGTCTATATCAGAATATGTGTTCGTTTGCAATGGTGGCGCAGCCAGCTGAAAGAGTTCCAAGCAACCCATCATAGCGGATTTGACCACAGAGGTTGAGTATGTCTCTGTTTCGGATGCTACAAAAAAAGGCTTTTGGTTCAAGAAGTTCGTCACGAAACTTGGGGTTATAACACCGGATGCCATAGCACTTTACTGCGACAATAATAGATCCATAGCACTTGCTAAAGAACCGAGGTCTCATCAGAAATTAAAGTACATCGAGCGGCGGTATCATATTATACGTGACTATCTCAAAAAAAGATATGTTGAGATACGAAGAGTAGACTCCACGAATAACATGGCAGACCTACTGACAAAGCAATAGAGCCAGCCGAAAATAGAAGTCCACCTTGAGAAAATGGGACTTAGATTAGTGGCCAATTAACTTTAGTTCAAATGGAAGATTGTTAGATGTATGTCCTATAAGCCAATATGACTGATACATTGTAATAAATTAAGATATAATTTTATACTTAATATATTGATTTGATTAATAAAAAAATAAATTTATTTTTCATTCAAGTGTGATGTATCCTTGAATCATCCATAAAATTAACTTTCAATGCATATTTTCAAAGAGTTAAGAATTAGAGACATATATTTAATTCCTAAATACTTTCAATCATAGAATCATCATGAGGATGGTGATCGATCTGGATAGACTGATGCACAGATCACTTCTTTCGGGATAGATGAGTCTCTGATCTATAGTATAGAGATACTGAGCGATGAGTGTGGGTAGTTGTTAGAGAACAACTAGTACTGAGCATGACCATACGAGAGATCATTTGAATTTCTACTCGATTGTCAGTGATTATCTCGATGTTGTAGTTGTATGAATAATTTTTTGATCTGTGATGGTACGACTGCTCACAGTAAGGCTGTTGAAGTTTGACTAACACATAAATATAGTTTCAATGAGCCTTTGTAGTGAATATTGGTGATAGTTGATCCACTATAAGAGTAGAGTACGTATCAAGATGGAATCCATCGACTTTGATAGAAAAGAGTAGTCTTATGAGATTTAAGAGGCTAAGTTCGAGAGTCGTGGCCATAGCAGTATGATTGATGGAAAAGAGTTTTCATAAGGATCACAATTGGACTTGAGCTGATCGAATCTATCATATGACTGATGATGAGATTTGAGAATTTATCCATGACCTGTCATCTAGTCGGAACTCATGATAAAAGGACTGAATCACACGCGAACTACACATTGAGATTCTTTTTCGATTTTACTGGATTGTCACTACATACTGCTAGATATCATTGGTGGATTGTGAGAGCTCACTAGGATTGTTCAGGATCGATAATTCTTGATGAGTTAGAGTGAAATTATTTCGATCCATTAAAAAGAGTTTCAATGATACTATGATAAAGATCATTATATATCTCACTATCAGATAGAATTGAACTTATGTGGTCATACAACAAAGGGATTAGACCTGGAATAAGCAATTGAACTTATAAAATGTCAATTGAGTTTACAAAAATTTGATTAGGTTCAAGATAATCTTACTAGCACATAGTTGGACCTAATTTTCTCTTTATATTTGATTTTCTTATTTGATAAGATAATTCAAACTTAATTACCTGCTAATAATATAAATGAATTAGATTCATTGGACTCTAATTATTGGGTGTCTAAAGTTATGGATCAATTGAATTAAGGGTGCAAGTTCCTAATTAATTTTTTGATAGTTAAATTGAGGCGCCACTTAATTTGATCAAGTTGGGCATGTTCCATCTTTACAGGGCGTATGGATCCTTATTGGGCATCCCTTGGGTATATTTTGGGGTGTGATTTAGTGGGTGCAAGGGCACCAAGAGTTGGTACCTAATAGGTTTCCTAAAGCAAGTTGAATAACTTAAGTTATAAGGATTCCTAATGCAAGTAAAACTTGTATTTGAGATTGAATAGGATTCAATTCTTATGTCTATTTAAAGGGACCTCCTCTAAAGTCCCTAGGCATTACAACCAACAGTCCCCACGCCCCTTAGGAGTGCCCCACGCCCTCTCTTCCTCTCTCTCTCTCCTCTCTCTTGGTGCTTCAACGCCCCACCCCCTTTGGGCATCCTTCATCATCACACCCATAAGGGCTTTGGGCATACTTTGTGTGCTAATTTTCTTCTTGGTAGTAGCATAAATCAAGGAGGAAAAGACAAGAGAAGAAGAGAAGAAGAAGATCAAGGAAAGGATCAAAGAGTTGATCACGATCCAGGCTTCGTTCAGATTCATAGACTGATTTTTCTTGGAGAAGAAAAATCAACTTGAAGAGGACTGTTCTAGGCTGATCCTGAATGGATACCCGTAGAAGTTGGGTACTTGTGTGGCTAAGAGAGATCTTCTTTTCTTTCAGATCCAGATTTGAAGAAAAAAATTATGAAACAAGTATGTGATTCGATCACATGTTAAATTTCAGCACATGTTCAATTTCAGCATATGAAGTAGATCCTTATGGTTTATGTTTCATGCATGCATGATATAAATTAAAAAGAGTTTTAATCTTTTATTTCACTACGATATTTAGAAAATAAAATTTTTGAAACATACATGCATTCCCCGACATACGAATTCCAACAGTGATATCAGAGCCACGGGTTTCATATGTATGAAATTGACATGCATGTTTTGAAAAAAATTTTAAAATCTTATTCTTTCTTAATACATGAGATGTATAAATGAATATTTTGAATCTAAAATTTAATTTTGAGTTTGATTTTAGAACATATAGTTGATATATGAAAGTATGCATAGATCTGCATTTTGATCTAGAAGGATTTCTAGTTCATCTTCACATATTAGTGTAATGTACACGTCCGGCAAACATCCTAGAATTGATGATGTCTTTGATATCTATCTGTGGCACTATAGGTTAGGTCATATTAACAAGAATAGAATAAAGTGGTTGATTCAAGAGAAAATCCTCAAAATCAGTGATTGTAAATCACTTCTAATATGTGAGTCCTGTTGATCTAGAAAAATGATTACGTAATCTTTTACTGAAAAAAATGAACGAGCCAGTGAAGTTCTAGGTCTGATATATACTGATGTATATTGACCCATGAACACGAGTGCTAGAGGTGGGTATTATTATTTAATTATGTTTACAAATGACCTATCGAGGTATGGGCACGTCTATTTAATGACACATAAGTCATAATCGTTTGAAATGTTCAAATGATTTCGTAATGAAGTAGAAAAATAAACTGAAAAGAGTATTAAAATTCTTCGATCCGATCGAAGAGGTGAATACCTCTTCAGTGAATTTTTGACATACTTAGAAGAAAATGAGATTCTCTCGCATTGACTCCTTTTGGAACACCACAGCATAATAGTGTGTCAGAAAGGAGGAATCAAACCCTATTAGATATGGTTCAGTCCATAATGGGCTTTGCAAGTTTGTCGATCTTCTTTTGGAGATATACACTCGAGTCAACTTATTATATTTTAAATAAAGTTTCGAGTAAATCTGTAAGTAAAACACCATATGAGATGTGGACAGGGTGTAAGTCAGTACTCTCTCACCTTAGGATTTGGGGGTATCCAGTTTATGTCAAATATTGAAAACTGACAAGCTTGGATCTAGGTCTGACAAGTGTCTATTTGTAGGGTATCCAAAAAAGAACAAGAGATATTATTTCTACATTACTGATGAACAAAAAGTATTCATCAGCAATAGGACAATCTTTTTAGAAAAAAAATTTCTTAAGAAAAGAACTAATACCTCAAAGATTGAACTTGATGAAGTTCGATCGGTAGAAGAACCGATACAATCTAATAAATCCATAGAGTCAGATTTGATTAGATCAAATCCGAAACCTATTGTAGAAACATCTTTAAGAAGATCTGGTAGAATACCGCATCAACCGGACAGATATTACGATTTCTTGATCTAGAATGATGATCCAGTTAAACTCGATAAGAACAATAAGGATCCGATCACCTACATAGATACGATGCAGAGGTCTAACTCCGATAAGTGGCTAGAAGTCATAAATTTGAAAATGGAGTCCATAAAGGTCAACGATGTATAAACATTAGTCGATCCACCTGAAGGGATAAAATCCAGTGGGTGTAAGTAAATCTTCAAAAGGAAGAGAGGCACAGACGAAAAGGTGGAGACCTATGAAGCCCATTTGGTTATCAAGGATTATTGTCAATATTATGATATTAACTATGATGAGATATTTTCTCCTGTGGTAATGCTCAAGTCTATTTAGATTATGTTTGCGATAGCAGTAAATCTAGACTATAAAAATCTGATAAATGGATGTGAAAATAACCTTCCTAAATAGAGAGCTAGAAGAAGAGGTGTATATGATTTAATCTAAAGATTTCATATCCACAGATGAGTCTAAGGTGTGTAAGCTTCAGAGATCTATTTATGGACTTAAGCAGGCATCTCGAAATTGGAACATGTGTTTTGATAAAGTGATCAGAATGTATGACTTCATTAAGAATGAAGAAGAATCCTACATATATAAGTGGGTTAATAACTCTATGATAATATTTCTTATTTTGTATATGAATGATATTCTCTTAATTAGGAATGATATCCCTGCATTACAGAGAATAAAGATTTGGCTATCATCACAGTTCTCCATGAAGGACTTGGGAGAATTTTTCTACATCATTGAGATAAAGATCTATAAAGATAGATCTAAGAGATTGCTTGGATTATCCTAGTTTACGTATATTGATACTGGACTGAAAAGGTTCAGCATGAAAAATTTCAAGAAAGGCTATCTTTTGATAGGCCATAAATTTTTTTCTCAAAGAGTGATTATCTGACAACTCCTCAAGAGAGAACGTATGAGTAGAATTTCATATACTTCGATAATGAAATTTATTATGTACACCATGACATGTACGAGATCGGATGTGGCATACTCACTAGAGATAGTGAGCAGATATCAGACCGATCTAGGTGAGAACCACTGAAAGATCGTAAAGATCATCCTTAAGTATTTAAGAAATACTAAAGACCAGTGACTTATCTATAAAGAATCTGACTTAAAACTTATGGAGTTTATAGACTTTAGTTTTCAATCGAACCATGATGACAACAAGAGCGTGTCAGGATATATTATACCCTGAATGGTGGAGCAGTCTATTAGAAGAGTTTCAAGTAGTACATCGTAGCCGACTTTACATATGAGGTGGAATATATCGTGGTATCTGATACTGTGAAGAAAGCTGTGTGGTTACGAAAGTTCATCGATGAGCTCGAAGTGGCACCCTCCTTGATGGCCCCATCTTATTGTACTGCGACAGCACTGGCGCTATTACTCAAGCGAAGAAACTGAAGTCACATCAGCAAATCAAGCATATTCTGTGCCACTACCACTTGGTCTGAGAGATCGTAGATCGAGGTGATGTCGAGCTTTAGAAGATCGACGAAAATGAGAATCTAGCTGACTCATTTACTAAAGCCCTCGATGTCAAGAAGTTTGAAGATTATAAATTGAAGATGGATATACGATACTGTACTGATTGGCTTTCATCCAAGTAGAAATTGTTAGAAATTATGTCCCAAAGTCAATCGTCAGTCTGTTGATAGTTAAGCTAATTATTATAATTATATATAAATTATTAAATTCATAAATATTATTTAGTTTTCTCATCATTGTGTGTACATCTTATTTGAATTCTTATATTTTGTGATGAAGTCCTTAGGACTATTTGAATCGATATAGGAGGATATATCATTTAGTCCTTAAATATTGTTCACAGTCAAATAATATGCTATTATTAGGATGATAGCTATATCAAGTGTAGGTCATTGTGTGTGCCATGTGCGTTGGTTGTCTTCTTAACCACGGAGTATGGAGATATTGGTATGGCATGCAAGTGAAATATAGGAGTACATCTCACTAAACATGATCAACTGCTGAGCATTCTACTGTCAAAAGTAGCTCGCGAAGGTTATAGGTATAAGTGCCCCTTTGACCTGAGATCACCATGATGACTTGCAAGTAACTCACTGTGCTTTGCTGCCAGACTATCTAAATTTTTAATTTAATAATGAAAGACTTTTGGGCATAGTCAAGTACTTATAAGGTTAGTGTGTGAATCAAAATGGAATTGACCCCTCCGAATAAGTTAGAGTTAATGCATCACTGTATTTCAATGCAGTAAAATCTCGATCAGAATAATCCATATGATGGATTTAAAAAATTAAAATATAATATGGATGATCTTTTCAGAGTTGATAGTTAAATCCTATGTCACATTGAGCATTTGGATTAAAAGGATGAATTATACAATAACATATGCCAATAGGTTTTTGAATGTTGCTTTACAATCTTTCAACCTATCCGCACGTCGGGTACCATTGTTAAATAATCACTTTGATTAGCATAGAAAGATTGTTTCTATACTATTTGTTTGGATTCGAACCTATAGGGTTACATTCAAAAGAAGTTTCTGACTGATCATGTGACTGATCGACGATTAAGAATCGTTCTAGGATATAATAGTCAATTCGATTGATGATTAACCCTATGTGAGAGTTGCAATAAATTAATTCGTTAATTGTTAGTGAATAGTAAGAGGATTGATTAATAATTAAATTACTAATTAATTTAATTTAATTGAGTATTGAGGTTTAAATCAAATCTAATTGAATTGGATTCAATTTGGTTTGATCCGATTAGATTATGAGATGGTCTAATCACTAAAGATATTCTTTTCCTGATTGATCGAACCTTGAGCTTAATTAATTTTTAATTTAATTATAATTTAATCAAGACTATTTGTTATCTAATTAGATTAGGTTCAGTGGTCTAATTAGATTTAATCTAATTTGGTTGGATTAAGAACCTAATTGGATGAAGATTCGAATTCAAATTCAAATTGAACAAACCCTGTGCCACCTTTCTCTGCACTCTTATTTTCTTCACATGAGAAAAGTTTTTGTGTGAATTTTTTCTCATGCCCAAAAGAGGATTAACGCTCATTTCTGATCCTCTTTGGATTAGGATGAGATTGGTTTTAAATTTGAGTTCAAAAAAGTTTAAACTTGAATGAAAAGTTAGAGTCCAAATTGAGTTGGACTCTTCCCTAAAACGCCAACCACTCTTCTCACGCATGAATTGGTTCTTGCATTAATTTTTTTCATCCCATTCAAATGTTCGTCATCCACTTTTTGAGTTCCATGGATAATGATGAAGTTTGGCTCAAGTTTAAATTCGAATTTGATTTGAATTGGTGATGAGGATAAACCATAATCTAAACTTGAAACAAACCACCTCAACTTATCATTTTCTTTCATGAGATGCTACCTTAAGAAGGGATAACATTTTGTGTGACAAAGCAGTTTTAGTTTGTGCATGAGAAACTTCTGAGTTGGGATGTGAAAAAAAAAATCTAAGAGGGGCGGGCTTCTATGCATGAGAAACAAAGGAAGTAATCTTTCTCTTGGACATGAGGTCTAGGATTGATTCTAGGATTTTTTTAGCTCTAGTTTTGTATAAGAAAAATATAAGAGGATCTTATTTCTATCTTCCACACCACTATCTCCTCAAGTAGCTCTATCTTCTGATTCAAAAGTATCCGGGTGATCCGAAAGAAGGAGCCTATTTCAGCCATTTAGTGCCTTCTATGCGAGCTAGCACTCCTGAGAAGAATGATCCGTTCGGAGCTTCGAGTGGACTAGCTGTAGAAATTGAACGAGCTATACGGCTATTTAACATCAGAAAAAATCTTATACCATACTTATCAGCAGTGATGATCGTCGATCCGTGATAAAGTAATGAGTTCTGAACTTATTTGATCAGATATAATAGTTAAATCTAATTCAAGGCATCGATGTGATCGATGCAATTTTTTATTTACATTAGATTTTTGTATGTAAAATTTTATATCATAGATCTTTAGTAAATAGTTTAGATCTGATCTAAAATATATGTAGAGGATTAAAATATTTAATCTACTATTTTTTGTTAACAAAAATTAAGTTTTGGGATCGAAAATAGAGCTTAGAGAATAATGTATCTGGGGCCCCCTTTTATAGGCAGAGGGGGCAGCAGACTGATAGCGACATCTGTAACCATCTGACAGTGGGCTGCTCAGAGTCAGGCAGAATTTGTTACGAAGAGTAATGGAGTAGACCCGTGGCTATCACCGGGATGTGCCACGTGGAGTCTACCACGGGGAATGGAGCGGCGTCCGTTGTCGCGACTTGCCATAGAACGGAAGAAGCGTGCAGTATCCGTCGCAGAAAGTGGAGCAGTGCTGTGGCCGTTATTGCAACCTGCCAGGGAGTGATGGAGCCGCGTAGGATCCGCTGTAGGGAGTGGAGCAGAATCATGGCCGTTACTGTGGCCTGCTAGGGAGTAATGGAGCCGCATAGGATTCGTGGCAGGGAGTGGAGCAGAATCGTGGCCGTTACTGTGGCCTGCTAGGGAGTAATGGAGCCGCGTAGGATCCGCCGCAGGGAGTGAAGCAAAATCGTGGTCGTTACTGCGGCCTGTAAGCGAAGTCATGGGCGGAGCTTGGCTCCCGTAGGAGTCCGGTCGGAGTTACCTGCAATTAAAGTAAGGTGCGAAGTCCGGCTCCTGTAGGAGTCCGGACGAAGTCTGTCTGTAGCTGAAGTAGAAGGAGTCCGGCTCCCGTAGGAGTTCGGATGAAGTTTACCTGTAAGTGAAGTCGTGGGGGAGCCCGACTCCCGTAGGAGTCCGAGCGAAGCCTTCCCCCAGTCGAGGTCGGGGATGAAGTTCGGCTCCCGTAGGAGTCCGGACGAAGTCTGCTTGTAGCTGGAGTCGAAGACGAAATCTAGCTCCCATAAGAGTCCAGTCGAAGTCTACCTGCAATTAAAGTCAAGTGCGAAGTCTGGCTCCCGTAGGAGTCCGGACGAAGTCTGTCTGTAGCTGAAGTAGAAGGAGTCCGACTCCCGTAGGAGTTCGGATGGAGTTTACCTGTAAGTGAAGTCATGGGCGGAGTCTGGCTCCCGTAGGAGTCTGGGCGAAGCCTTCCCACAGTCGAGGTCGGGGACGAAGTCCGGCTCCCGTAGGAGTTCGGATGAAGTCTGCTTGTAGCTGGAGTCGAAGATGAGATCTGGCTCCCGTAGGAGTCCAGTCGAAGTCTACCTGCAATTAAAGTCAGGTGCGAAGTCTGGCTCCCGTAGGAGTCCGGACGAAGTCTGTCTGTAGCTGAAGTAGAAGGAGTCTGACTCCCGTAGGAGTTCGGACGGAGTTTACCTGTAAGTGAAGTCATGGGCGGAGCCCGCTCTCGTAGGAGCCTGGGCGAAGCCTTCCTGCAGTCGAGGTCGGGGACGAAGTCCGGCTCCCGTAGGAGTCCGGACGAAGTCTGCTTGTAGCTGGAGTCGAAGATGAGATCTGGCTCCCGTAGGAGTCCGGTCGAAGTCTACTTGCAATTAAAGTCAGGTGCGAAGTCCGACTCCCGTAGGAGTCCGGACGAAGTCTGTCTGTAGCTGAAGTAGAAGGAGTCCGGCTCCCGTAGGAGTCCGGACGGAGTTTACCTGTAAGTGAAGTCGTGGGCAGAGCCCGGCTCCCGTAGGAGTCTGGGTGAAGCCTTCTCGCAGTCGAGGTCGGGGATGAAGTCCGGCACCCGTAGGAGTTCGGATGAAGTCTGCTTGTAGCTGGAGTCGAAGACGAGATCTGGCTCCCGTAGGAGTCCAGTCGGAGTCTACCTGCAATTAAAGTCAGGTGCGAAGTCCGGCTCCCGTAGGAGTCCGGACGAAGTCTGTCTGTAGCTGAAGTAGAAGGAGTCCGGCTCACGTAGGAGTCCGGATGGAGTTTACCTGTAAGTGAAGTCGTGGGCGGAGCCCGGCTCCCGTAGGAGTCCGGGTGAAGCCTTCCCGCAGTCGAGGTCGGGATGAAGTCCGGCTCCCGTAGGAGTCCGGACGAAGTTTGCTTGTAGCTGGAGTCGAAGACGAGATCTGGCTCCCGTAGGAGGCCAGTCGAAGTCTACCTGCAATTAAAGTCAGGTGCGAAGTCCGGCTCCCGTAGGAGTCCGTCGGCGCTGGCGGGGTCCTGCCTGAGGGGTTTGAAAAAACGCTGTCGGAGGTCGAAAGTCAGTTGGATCCCCGGAGGGTCACCCCAGTCATGAACTTCGGCTGAGGATATTTTATACCCAACACCAGTCCCCCTACTTTCGAGTTCGAATTTCGAATGAAGAAGTACAGAGAAATTTTTGCAGCCGAAGTTATCCCCTTGAATACTGTGCACGATCGCCCCCAGATATTTTGGCATTAAATGCATGCGTGCTGGAGCCTTTTTTCGATTAGGGCGACCCGAAAAGTCTCTTTGGAATTCCCACCAAGACGCTATCCTAAGCGTCGTGCCATAAAGCTCCGCGAACGGTCAACCCTATGCCGCGGTGAGTGGGACACGTGGTGGGCACTGGTTAGCCTAGGGACATCTACCATCATAACTGCACCATGCCGCATTGCCTATTTAAGCCCCCGCCTTTCCTCCGGGGGCTTCACTTTGCCTATGGGTTGACGCCTTTCTTCCGCCTAAGAGCCTAGCCACTCAGCCACTCCACCGGTGCTCCTACTTCCGACTCCGAGCGTCCTTTGCGCCTGCCCTTGCCATCTCCACCGGCTCTCCGTCGCCCTTGGTCCCCTGAATCCCTCCGAGGGGGTCTCCCGCTGGGACCTCCGCCCTGGAGACCAACCTCGAGAGGATGCCACAGACTAGGAAGAGTACAAGGAGGAGAACAGCGGTCTACGAGTCCCCCAGTTGTCAAACTACCGCTGAGGGTTCTCGTCGCCTTAAAGGGGGCTCGAGGGAGAATTCCTTCACCAACAGGGGTTTAATAACGGGGACAATCGGCGAAAGCGTTCCGCCCAAGAACTTCGGAGTAGCTGAATGAGGTGACACCGGCAAAAAGGGGGTAGAGCTGTCGTCACAAGTCGTGGTGGGATCCTTGATGTCGTCGGAGTCGAGGGACCAGAAGCGGTCGGCGCCGCCGGTGGGGCAGTAGAACTTGTTGCGGGGACGGTGGAAGTAGCGCATGCCGACCTTACCGGAACGGTGGTCGTCGCGAGGCACACGATGGTGGTGTATATCTCCGGCGCCACTGCCGCCTCCAGGGTAACCCTGGTTCTTCTTGAAACAGGTCGTCGTCGCCGCTGCCATTGCCTTTGCTGCCCCCTGAATTCTATCCCATCCTTTTTCCCTTAGGGTAGGAATTTTGAAGATGGAGCGGAATGAGGCAGGGAGCGAGAGCTGAGAGGCTAATCACACGTACTGGAAGATGCTGCTGGGAAGGACAGAACCGGGAAGAGAAGTCTACAGCTTGAAGTGGCCTCCGGTGTATCCCTTTCGAGTTCTGTAATAATATTTCTTTTTCTGGCCCTCCGGTCTTGTAATGTACATCTTATTAATCGAAGAATGAGAAGAAGATTTTGTTACTTAGTCTGCACTTTGCGTCGAACTGTTGTCTGCCGAACTTCTTTTCTTTATCATTACTATTATTGTATTCCCTTTTCTCCATCTCTTTTCTTTATTTTCTTTCTTCTCTCTCTCTCTTCTTTCTTTCTTTTTTTTTTTTTTTTTTTAGCATCGTCCGTCTTTCAGCTACTCTTCTCTTTCAACCTTAATGGTTCTACAGTATATATTGGATGAATAATATGAGAAGAAAAATTTTTGCTACCTCTTATACTCGCATGTTGAATCGTCGCTTGTCGAGATTCTTTTCGGCCTTCGCATCATTCGGTGGTACCCAATTGCCATAGTATCGACCCATCCTTTTCACCCGTGGCCGTAGATTCGTCTGGAGCTGCTCGGGTTTGGTGCCCTCCACCAGGGCTCCCTGGCTCTGAGGTCTGATCTTTCATCACCCCAGGAAAGTCTCATCTCGGGCTTGTGTTGAGAGCTTCCTCGAGAGCTGGGGTCCTTAATAAGAACCCTAATCCTTGCCGAGATGGAGTTCTTTGCGTCTTTGATGCTGTTTGTCTTTCATTCGTCACTGACGTAGTCCATCGCCTTCTTTTTTAGCCCCTCCCTTTTTCTTTTTCTACTAGAACTTTTCCTCCGCTCTTGGTGAGGCCACGGGAGTCCGGCTCCCGTAAGCGAAGTCGGAGTGAAGTCCAGCTCCCGTGGGAGTCAGGATGGAGTTTTCTTGCAATTGATGTCAGAGGCAAAATCTGGCTCTCGGACGGAGCTTACCTGCGATCGAAGTTGGGGACGAGGTTTCGGCTCCCATAGGAGTCCAGACAGAGTTTTCTTTCGATCAAAGTCGAGGGCGAAGTTCGGCTCCCGTAGGAGCCCGGACGGGGTTTGCTAGCAACTGAAGTTGGGGATGGAGTCCGGCTCCCGTAGGAGTCCGGACTAAGTTTGTCTGTAATTAAAATCAGAGATGGAGTCCGGCTCCCATGGGAGCCCGGACGGAGTCTCATTGCGAAAGGGCCGCCGAGGAAGATCCCCCTTTTTCTCTTCTGGTCTTGAATGATCAAACTTTAATTGATGTCGGGACGAGGTTCTTTCCCTATTCTTGTCATAACTGGTTTCAGCTTGGTTAGGAAGAGGTCCCCTCTTGTCTCTAGCACGGCGGTAGGGGCACATATGGGCGCCGTTGGATCCTTCCTCCCTTTCGGTCCAAAAAGAATTAGGCCTTCGACTTTGCTCGAGTTAGGACGAGATTTTCCTCCTGTCCCTAATTGGGCAGTGGGGGTGCATATGGGCGTTGCAGGGCTTCTCCCCTTCCGGTCTAAAGAGAATCGGGCCTTCGACTTTGCTCAAGTTAGGGTGAGGTTCTCCTCCTGTCCCCAACAGGGCTGTGGGGGCGCATATGGGCGTTGTAGGGCCTCTCTCCCCATCCGGTCTAAAGAGAACCGGGCCTTCGACTTTGCTCAAGTTAGGGTGAGGTTCTCCTCTTGTCCCTAACAGGGCTGTGGGAGCACATATGGGCGTTGCAGGGCCTCTCCCCCCATCCGATCTAAAGAGAATCGGGCCTTCGACTTTGCTCAAGTTAGGGCGAGGTTCTCCTCCTGTCCCTAACAGGGCTGTAGAGGTGCATATGGGCATTCAGGGCCTCTCCTCCCATCCGATCTAAAGAGAACCGGGCCTTCGACTTTGCTCAAGTTAGGACGAAGTTCTCCTCCTGTCCCCAACAGGGCTGTGGGGGCGCATATGGGCGTTGCAGGGCCTCTCCCCCCATCCGATCTAAAGAGAACCAGGCCTTCGACTTTGTCGAGATAAAGTTTCCCTCCTTTTTCGATATAGTTTGTTTGGACTACCCTGTCGATATAGGATAGTGCCAAGAGGAGAGACATGTAGATATGCAACTTTCATTTGAAATAAAGTTAAATTATTGGTAATACATCCGTAAGTTTTCCGAGCTCCATGGTCGCGGGAGTTCTGCTCCTCCAAGCTCCTTGAGATAATAATTCCAGGCCGGACTACTTCTTTGACCTCATATGGACCCTCCCAATTTGGGGCGAGCTTCTCTCGATCCTGAGGTTGCGAGATAGCAGCTCGTCGAAGCACTAGATCTCATGTTCTAAAGGCTTTGTTCTTGACCCGGGAGTTGTAATAGCGAGTGACTTTCTGTCTGTAGGCTGCCATTCGAACTTGAGCCACCTCCCGTCTTTCTTCCAGCAAGTCGAGGTTGGCTTTAAGGCTTTGCGAATTTTGACGTTCGTCGAATGCTACAACTTGTGCTGACGGGAGTTTAAGTTCAAGTGGGATGACGGCCTCCGTTTCGAAGGCCAAAGCAAAGGGGGTCTCCCCTGTGGGCAGTCTTTGGGTAGTTCAATACGCCCACAATACATGGTAAAGTTCGTCCGCCCAGGTTCCCTTCGCTTTTTCAAGTCTTGTCTTGATCCCCTGCAGAAGAGTTCTGTTAGTCACCTCAGCTTCGCCGTTCGCCTGAGGATGGGCTACTGATGTGAAGTTGTGGGAGATGTTTAGATCTTCACAGAATTCGGTGAATCTTGCTCCTGCGAATTACCGCCCATTATCAGTGATTAGGATCCTGGGCAGACCGAATCTACATATGATTGATTTCCAGACGAAATCCTGCACTTTTGCTTCTGTGATTTTTGCTAGTGGTTTGGCTTCAACCCATTTGGTGAAGTAGTCGATCGCTACAAGGAAAAACTTCCTCTACCCTGATGCCACGGGAAAGGGTCCAAGGATGTCCATCCCCCACTGTGCAAAAGGCCATGGGGCACTCAAGGGTGTAAGCTCGGTGGCGGGTTGTCTCTGGATATTGGCATATCTCTGGCATCGATCACACTTTCTGACATATTCAATCGAGTCATGATGCATTGTCGATCAGTAATATCCTTGACGGAGCAACTTGTGGGATAAAGATCTAGCCCCAAATGATTTCTGCAGATTCCTTCATGCATCTCCCACAAGGCGTAGTCAGCTTCTGAAGGCCGAAAATATTTCAGAAGGGGCAAAGAGTATGATCTCTTGTACAACTTGCCCTCATAAAGGATGTATCGGGAGGCTTGATTTCTGAGCTTTCGAACCTCTTTCGCATCCTGAAGAAGAACCCCATCTTTGAGATAGGTTATCAGTGGGTTGATCCAGCTGGGCCCGTGGTCAATTTCCATCACAGACCGCGATTTTTTGTACTCGGGCACTTTAGAACTTCAAAGAGAATGCCCCTGGGCAATTCGGCCGGAGCCAGCGTTGCCAGCTTGGAGAGAAGGTCGGCCCGGGCATTTTCCAACCTCGAAATCTGTCTGATGTTGAAGCTGTGGAAGGTGGGGACGATCTCCTTTACCTTTTCAAGGTATTTAGCCATGCTGTCCTCCCGTGCTTCATAGATTCTGTTGACTTGTCCCGCTACTAGTTGAGAATCGCTGTGGACCTGGAGCTGATCTATCCTCAGTTCTTTGGCGATCCTCAGTCCTGCGATCAGAGCTTCATATTCTACTCCATTGTTTGTTGTAGAGAACTCGAAGCGCAGAGCGTACTCCACGACGACTCCCTCTGGACTAATCAAGATCAAGCCCGTGCCTGCGCCTGACATATTAGAAGACCCATCCACGTAGAGGGCCCAAAAGCAACCAGAGGGATCTGCCTCTTCTTTGGGAGAGTTCGGTCAGGATTTCGGGCTGTCAATTTCGCATTGTTCAGGTTCGGCCTCCTCTGGGATAGTACACTCCACTATGAAATCTGCCAATATCTGAGCCTTCACTGCTGGCCTGGGTCGATAATTGATATTGAATTCTGTGAGCTCGATCGCCCATTTTGCCATCCTCCCGGAGGCATCCGCCCGGTGTAGGATCGCCTTGATCGATTGGTCGGTGAGCAGCGTTACGGTGTACTCTTGAAAGTAGGGTCGGAGCCTCCGGGCTGCAATCAACAAGGCGTAAGTCAGTTTTTCTAATTTGGTATACCTGGTCTCGGCATCTCTCAACGCATGACTGACGTAGTAGATCGGCCGTCGAACTTTCGCTTCTTCTTTGACAAGAACTGCCGCAAGGGTCATGGGAGAGACCGCCAGGTACAGAAACAGTTTCTCTCCAGGCTCTGGCTTTGCCAATAGCGGGGGTGAGACGAGGTAGCTCCTTAGTTCTTCGAACGCCCGTTAGCACTCGGGGGTCCAACAGAAGTTCTTCGGCTGTTTGAGAGTTTGGAAAAAGGGGAGGCACCATTCGGCCGACCTTGCGACAAAATGATTCAGGGCTGCTACCCTCCCTGTGAGGCGCTGAACCTCCTTTATCGACCTTGGAGCGGTCATCTCCTAGATGGCACGAATTTTTTCTGGATTGGCCTCAATTCCGCACCCCGATACCATGAATCCCAGAATCTTCCTGAGATCACTCTGAAAGCGCATTTGGTCGGGTTCAGCTTCATTTTATATTTTTGGAGGGCGCTGAAGGTCCCTTCGAGGTCTGCGACGTGGTTCATGGAAGATTTGCTTTTTACGAGCATATCGTCCACTTAGACCTCCATGTTGCGGTCGATCTGCTCCTTGAAGATTTTGTTCACCAACCGCTGGTAGGTTGCGCCTGCATTTTTGAGGTCGAAAGGCATGACCCTGTAATAGTAAAGGCCACGGTTAGTGATGAAAGCAGTCTTTTCTTCATCTTCCGCACCATCCTGATTTGATTATAACCGAAGAATGCATCCATGAAGGTGAGGAGCTCATGGCCCGAAGTCGCATCTACCAGTTGATCAATTCTGGCAGGGGGTACCTGTCCTTGGGGCAGGCTTTATTCAGCTTTTTGAAGTCTATGCACATCCTCCACTTGCAGTTTGCTTTTTTGACTAGGACAACGTTGGAAATCCAATCAGGATAATTGACTTCCCTAATGAATCCGGCTTTGAGGAGTTTGTCCACTTCCTCGACTATCACCTTCTGCCTTTCTGGTGTATGACCTCAGATTTTTTTTTTCATCGGTCGATGCTTGGGATCAACGGCCAAGCGGTGCTTCATGACTTCCATGTCGATCCTCGGTATGTCCGTCGGAACCCAAGCGAAGACGTCCGCATTCTTTCATAGAAAATCGATGAGACGCACCCGCACCTCTTTCCCCAGGTTAGAGCCGATCATCACCACATGCTCCGCATTCCTGTCATTCAAAGGGATCGGTACCAGATCTTCAATTGGACCGCCCCTCTCTTCAGTGAGGTCATCGCGAGCATCCAGCCATCAACCGAACAGGGGTCGGATTGGTCGCTTCTTTGCAAGGCTATGTGGTAGCAGTATCTGGCCAGGGCTTGGTCTCCTCGGACCTCTCCGATCCCTTGGTTGGTGGGGAATTTCAACTTCAAATGGTAGGTTGATACGATGGCTCGGAGAGCATTGAGGCCAGGTCGGTCGAGGATTGCATTGTAGGCTGACGGCGCCTTCACCACCAAAAAATTCACCAGAGCCCTGGATTGTCTCGGATGTCAACCCGCAGCTACAGTCAAAGCCACCATTCCTTCCACCGGGACGGCGTCACCGGTGAACCCTACTAGAGGGGAAGTAATTGGCTTCAAATGGTCGTCAAGGATGGACATTCTCGAAAGGCATCGTACAACAAAATGTCGGTTGAACTTCCATTGTCGACAAGAATACGGTGAACGTCGTAGTTTGCTATATTCAAGGAAACCACAACCGCATCGTTATGGGGGAATTGGACTCCCTGAGCATCTTCTTCAGTAAAAGTTATGGGCTCCTCAATCTTCGATCGCTTGGGGGGGACGGCCAATACATTGGTTGCCTCTCGTCGGGATCCTCCCGAGATGGTGTTGGCAAAATCCTTCGGAGGCCGATTGTCCGACCGCTCCACGCCGGCGACCATCGTCGGAGGACGTGGGGTCTGGGAAATCAGAGGCGAGGTCAGAGCCTGAGATCTGGCCGCAGAGGTCGCTGATCACCGTGTGGATGCCTTGCGGGGAGACATTGGGCGGAGATCAAGTGGGGGAAGGAGGAGTAGACGTCGGAGAAGATGACCGGAGGCGGTCCCGTTGAGCGCTCCTTTAAGAACAAGGATATTGCGAAGGTTCAGGCCCCTTCCTCTAGTACCAATCCTGTTGGTGCAAAAATTTGCTTGCATCAAAAAGTTGGAGTCAAGGGAGTCGCGGTCGCCGTCGGGACCTGCAAAAGAAGTCTAAATCGGAGGTGGGGTTGCTCCGGCAAGACCCTCCGATGCTCAAGTCAGTTCTCTGCCTCAACAAGAATGGAGTGCTCGAACGAAAATTTTAGCAGAGTTTTAGGATCGAAAATAGAGCTTAGAGAATAACATATCTAGGGCCCCCTTTTATAGGCGGAGGGGGCAGCAGGCTGATAGCGACATCTGTAACCATCTGGCAGTGGGCTGCTCAGGGTAGGAAGAATTTGTTACGAAGAGTAATGGAGTGGACCCGTGGCTATCACCGGGATGTGCCACATGGAGTCTACCATGGGGAATGGAGCGGCGTCCGTTGTCGCGACTTGTCATAGAAGGAAGAAGCGTGCAGTATCCGTCGCAGGAAGTGGAGCAATGCTGTGGCCGTTATTGGGCCTGCCAGGGAGTGATGGAGCCGTGTAGGATCGCTGCAGGGAGTGGAGCAGAATCATGGCCGTTACTGCGGCCTGCTAGGGAGTAATGGAGCCGCATAGGATCCACCGAGGAGTGGAGCAGAATTGTGGCTGTTACTGTGGCCTGCTAGGGAGTAATGGGGCCACATAGGATCCGCCGTAGGGAGTGGAGCAGAATCGTGGCCGTTACTGCGGCCTGTAAGTGAAGTCGTGGGTGGAGCCCGGCTCCCATAGGAGTCCGATCGGAGTCTACCTGCAATTAAAGTCAGGTGCGAAGTCTGGCTCCCATAGGAGTCCGGACGAAGTCTGTCTGTAGCTGAAGTAGAAGGAGTCCGGCTCCTGTAGGAGTCCGGATGGAGTTTACCTGTAAGTAAAGTCGTGGGCGGAGCCCGACTCCCGTAGGAGTCCAGGTGAAGCCTTCCCACAGTCGAGGTCGGGGACGAAGTCCGGCTCCCGTAGGAGTCCGGACGAAGTCTGCTTGTAGCTGGAGTTGAAGACGAGATCTGGCTCCCATAGGAGTCCAGTCAAAGTCTACCTGCAATTAAAGTCAAGTGCGAAGTCCGGCTCCCGTAGGAGTCTGGATGAAGTCTATCTGTAGCTGAAGTAGAAGGAGTCCGGCTTCCGTAGGATTCCAGACGGAGTTTACCTGTAAGTGAAGTCGTGGGCGGAGCCCGACCCCCGTAGGAGTCTGGCGAAGCCTTCCCGCTGTCGAGGTCGGGGACGAAGTCCGGCTCCCTAGGAGTCCGGATGAAGTCTGCTTGTATCTGGAGTCGAAGATGAGATCTGGCTCCTGTAGGAGTCCAGTCGAAGTCTACCTGCAATTAAAGTCAGGTGCGAAGTCCGGCTCCCGTAGGAGTCCAGTCGGTGCTGGCGGGGTCCTGCCTGAGGGGTTTGAAGAAACACTGTCGGAGGTCAAAGTCGGTTGGATCCCCGGAGGGTCACCCCAGTCACGAACTTCAGCTGAGGGTATTTTTTACCCAATAGCTGTCATGAAACAATGTCCCCAAAAAAATTTGGAGAGATCCGTGAAGCTCATCATGAAACGGACCATATCTAATAGGGTCCGATTTCTCCATTCTGAAACCCCGTTGAGCTGAGGCATTCCAGGTAGAGTCCATTGAGAGACTATGCCATTGTTCTTAAAATAGTCTAGAAACTTCCGACTAAGGTATTCACCTCCTCGATCTGATCGAAGAACCTTAATGGACTTTCCTGTTTGTTTTTCAACCTCATGTCTGAATTCTTTGAACCTTTCAAAAGCTTCAAACTTGTGTTTCATTAGAAACACATACCCGTATCTAGACATATCATCGGTAAAAGTAATGAAGTAGATGTAGTTGCCTCTAGCCAGCACATCAAATGGGCCACACACATCCGTATGTACTAGGGCAAGTAGGTCTGTGGCCCTTTCCCCATATCCCATAAAAGGAAGCTTGGTTATTTTACCTTGAAGGCATGATTTACAAACTGGATATGACTCGAAAGTCAACGGACTCAATAGCCCAGATTTCTCCAATTTGTTAACCCTGTCTTCCGTTATATGACCTAGCCTTAGGTGCCACAGATACTTATCATTTAGACTATCTCTAAGCCTTTTAATTCCAATGGCATTCACATTTTGCTCAATATTAAATACAAATTCATCAATATGTAGCTGATAGAGATCGTTAATAAGAAAACCATCTGCAACTTTATTATTTTTATAAAAAATATTACAATGGTCCTTATGAAAGCTAATCACATAGCCTTCTGTACTAAACATGAAACAGAAATCAAATTTCTGCTTGCTGCAGGCACATAATAACAGTATCTAAAAAATAAATCTAATCCTAACGATAATCGCAGAGGATAAGTTTCCACGGCCATGGCAGCAACTCTTGCTCCATTTTCGACGCGTAGGATCATCTCCCCATCTCTCAGCCTCCTGCTCTCCTCAAGACCATGCATAGAAGTGCACAAATGAGCACTAGAATTAGAGTCAAGCACCCAACTGGATGCAGAAGAAACCGTAAGATTAGACTCTAAAATGAGCATACCTCCAGAAGGACCATCCTTCTTATTCTTCAGGATGGCCAGGTACTGAGGACAGTTCTGCTTCCTCCTTTTTCCATCTACCTTCTGCTTCTTCGCAGACTTCTTTTTCTTTCCAAAAGACTTTCTCTTGGAAGAAGTCCGCTCCACAGTAAGAACTAAGTCTTTTGAACTCTTCATAGAAAGCTCAGCCGTAACCAGCATGTTCATTAACTCAACCAAGGTACACTACATCTTATGCATATGAAAGTTCATAATGAACTGACCATATGCATCGAACAAGGACTGAAGGATCACATCAATATGAAAATCCTTGTCTAAGATGATACCGAGCTTCTCAAGCTCCTTAAGATCCTTGATCATTGTTAAACAATGATCATGGACTGACTGCCCATCACGCATCTTGGCCTTAAAAAGTCTTTGACAAACTTGATACTTGGCCGCGCGACTCTATTCACCAAACAACTCTTACAGGTGAGCCAACATTTAGTGGGTAGTCAAAATATTCTCATGCTGGCACTGTAAGTCATCAGACATTGCACCCAACATGTAGTACCTTGCTTTGTTATCATCATCCATCCATTTTTTCAGAGATGCTCTCTGTTCAGCAGTCGGACATGCTGGCATGGCAGGTGGGTCCTGGTCCAAGATATGAGTCAATTTTTAGAACCCAGAATAATTTGCAGTTCCTCAACTAGTCCTTGAAATTGGGTCCAGTCAATCTGTGGGTGTCTAGTATTTTGGTCAGGGAATTTGAGGCAGACATGTTTCCTATAGAGAGTCAAAATTTCTAGTTAGATTTTGTAATCAGACTTAACTAATTTGTTTAGGAATTTCATTTTTAAACAAATTAGGCTCCCACTATTTTCTCAAATCCCTACACTTCTTTGGTGGAGATGTGAAAATTTTCATGATCAGTGATTTCTAGTGGGTAGTGCAGTCTCACCGACTAGCTCATCACCTCACCTAACAGTTATTGGTGATGAGTTAACCAATGAGTGGACAACTCTTATCCAATGATTCTCTAATCATGGTGCATCCAAAACTTGGTCTCTAATTCATGAAGCTTACCGTGCCCGGATATTGCTCCAATCCTTAGTTAAGTCACACCTACCATTTGCACGAACTAGATTCCTGATTGGATCCCTCATCGTATCCGAAATATTGAGTCCAACCCATCCTCTAATCCGTAGCATCCAATGCCTAATGGACATGGTTGCGTCTTTCCGGTGCAACTGAGCCACTGTAACCAGTCGAGAATAATCAACCCCGAAAAGGGCCCACACATCCACAATGATGGAAGATCTAGACTTAATATTTTCTTAGGAAGATTTGATTTAGGTCTCATTAAAGTTGACTTGACATAGTCATAACAATTATGACTAATCTAGTGGCATGGGTTAGCTCGAATTGTTAGCCACCTCTAATCAGAACTGAGTCGACACATATGGTCAGGTAAGTAAGATCGGTGGGAGGGATATGCCATTAACTCGATAAGAACGTATTCGAGTCGAGTAGCTCTCAATTAAAAATCAATCGGTTGCATCTGCTCAATTTATCTTAGACACCAAATTGTCGAACCAGAATTAATTAGGTTAGTCTACAATTCAGGCTCTAACCAATGAGCCAAATTAGGTCTTAACTTGATCGGGTCACATATAAATGTGATTCGACCTTGACCCAGACTTAATCCTATTAGGCTGGTCAATTATTAGCTTCATGATCCCACCTAACCAACTCTTGATTCGGTTTGATCAACCGCTAGACCTAATTGAGCTACCCAAGCCCGAACTCAATTTTATGAAAATATCTTAAATCTGAAATTCTCAATTTTAGACCTAACTTAATTTCATAAGCTTAATTTATTAATTAAGTTTGGGTTCATAAATAAAGCATGCAAAATAAATTCTAGGATTTCAGGATCTAGGATTTTGCAGAAAAGTAAGTTTTGATTTCTGATTAAGGATGAACGCGTGGCACCCCTACACGTCATATGAACACCCCATTGAATGAAAAGAGAGGGTCTTAAAATTCTACTTCGTTCTTATGATCGGACGATCATAAGGAACACCTTAATCAGAAATATAAATTTAACTACAAAACTAGTTAGATCTAAATTAACATATCACATATATAATTTAAGATCTAACTAATACATGCTTTGCATACATCTCATATATCAAAAATTGATCTAATTAATATGCTTTCAGATCTGATATATTACATGTAATATCAAAAAAATAAGATTTAAATTGAACTATTCAAAATTAAATCTATTCTAGATAAGTTACTAGAATAATTCTACAACTAGTCGAGGCATGCAGCAGATTAATTTATGAAAAAATTAAAATTTTATTTTTTATTTTTGATCTGATTATAACACTTATAATATTAAAAAAATAGAAAATAAATTAGATTTAATTTATATTTTAATCTCATTAAAACATAAGACTTAAGACTATTCATCGATTCAACTAATCCTAGTCTAGTCATACATCTTATGCATGTTAGATCTTCTTAGATTTAATTTTAAATATTTTGATTTTAAATTCTATCATATCTGATATGATATCTAAAATTTTTAATATCAGATAAATAAAAATTAAAATTAGATCTAAATTAGATCTGAAATAGAGCCAACAACCTGGCTCTGATACCAGTTGAAGGAGGAAAACTGCTTTTCCTCGTAGGATCTTCCAGATTTCATCAAATCTAGGATAAAATAATTTAAAAAAATTTATTCTATATATATTTCAGATCTAGGTCTCTAGATCTAATCTTCATATCTGATATTAAGTCTAAAAAAAAATCTAAAAGGGATGAGAAAATAAGTAATACGTCAAGGGTAATCTGATTACCCTGTAGATGATCTCTGCACAGCCCGAGATTTTGATGTAGCCACGCAAGCATCTGGCCTCTACCAATATCCACTTGGGTAGAACTTGGAATATCTTCTCCTCATAAATCTATGCTCCAAAAATTAGATCTCTATCTGATTTGGAAGTACTTCAGAACTCCTTCTGAAGTTGGAGCAGCAGCCTGTCGAAGATATCCTGCAGCCTTCTGTTCCAGGCATCACCACGCCTTGGATCTTTGCCAGATAGACGTCCAACTTTTTGGACATGAAGAGAGGAGGAAGGAGAGCAGGGAGGATGTAGAGAAGAGGAGAGGGAGTGGCAGCTATTAGGTTTTGTGCATAAAACAACTTCTACCCCGAAACCCTAGGCGCAGCAGGGTTTATATAGACCCTGTATGCTGCGCAGTGCCACATCATTCAACCAATCAGAAAATTCTAATAAGTTCTAGAAAAATTTTGATTGGTGGAGTGATTTCATCTGATCATATCAGATAAGAACCCCATCTTATCTCCAAAAGATGGCACCAACATTGGATAAGCACAAATAGAGGTGGCGCCCAAGAGTTTAAATTGATCAAGACTCTCCAATCCTTATCCACTTGGGGCACCCACTTTAATCCATTTGGGCTCACATCATAATCTGATTATGATACCCAATTTGATGTGGCTTGGCTTGTGGATACTCCACAAAAATTCTTCAATGAGCCCTCTTTAGTTTAAGATCCATATGTCAATTTTTGATAGATGTCCTAAAATAAATTGGCAGGTGCTAAGAATTAGCAGGTGTTGTCTTAAATTCATCTCATGAATTAAGACAAGCCTTTTCTGAGCTGGACAAGCTTCATTTAGATAGAGAGAAACTTTTCTAAGGTTCTTTGGATGAGTCAAATCATATTTGGCTCAGTAGAGACAGAAAAGATTACACGAGGAGAAAGTTAGGCTCAATTGTGTGCTAGCACGATTTCCTTGAACCTAATTGGATCTTATCCAAATCAATTGGGTTAGCCCAATTGATGACATCCAGATCCTAATCTTTGTTTGTGTGACCCAGTTAGGTTCAATTCTATATGGTAATGTGATATGTCGTGATCTCATCATCGACATCATCGAAACTCCTTTCGATGGACCAGAACTCTTCTGATTCAGATAATTAGAATGATCGATCATCAATATCATTCTAATTGCTCCCAAAATTTACCAGTGACATCTAGCAGTATATGGTGGCAACCCATTAGAACTGAAGATGAACCTCTCGATGTAGCTACCTATGTGATTGAGTTCTTCTATCATGAGTCCCGACTGAATTAGGGTTAAGGTGAACTCGTCAAACCCAACATCAACATATGAATCGATCGATCGATCTGAGTCCGATGTGAAACCCCAATGAAAAACTTTTTTTCATTATTTCAGTCTGCCATGGCCATGGGCTTAAGGACTCAATGTTTCGATCATCATAGGACTACTCCTCTCATCTACCGAGATTGATAGATCCCATCTTGGTGTGACCTAGTTCTACAATGAATATGCTACAGCCAACATACACCTCAGAGTTTCGAATGGCTAGGAGATCGAGTTATGGTGTAGTCAAACTATAACACACTCAAGGTGAACTGTCGATGCACCTCAGGTCAAAGAACTAGACACACAACTGCAGTCAAACTAGGCACACAACTGCGATTTTGTGTACTAGCTCTAGTGCCCCTCTTAGTTGCAGTCAAAGTAGGCATTCTTCTGGTAAGAGGTGAGGCAATTGGATTAGATTGTAAGTTTCTCCTCTTGGCAGAGCCGTCGGGGCATCTCCGACTTTTTTATAGAGTGTCTGAACCAATGGCAACCATTTTTCCTATTGATAGCTTGAGAAAAAAGAAAAGTGTAAAACTTGAAAACCTGATACTTTGAATAAAAATATTATATTCACATCATATCTGTTGGTGCAAAAATCTACTTGCGTCGGAGAAGCTGGAGTCAAAGGAGTCGCGGTCGCCGTCGGGACCTACAAAAGAAGTCTAAATCGAAGGTGGGGTTGCTCCGGCAAGACCCTCCGATGCTCAAGTCAGTTCTCTGCCTCAACAAGAATGGAGTGCTCGAACAGAAACTTTAGCAGAGTTTTTGGGATAGAAAAATAGAGCTTAGAGAATAACGTATCTGGGGACCCCTTTTATAGGCAAAGGGGGCGGCAGACTGATAGCGATATCTGTAACCATCTGGCAGTGGACTGTCCAGAGTCAGGTGGAGTTTGTTGCGGAGAGTAGTGGAGTGGGATCGTGGCTACCGCTGGGATGTGCCACGTGGAGTTTGTTGCGGGTAGTGAATGGTGTCCATTGTCGCGACTTGCCAGGAGGTGGGAGGAATCGCATGGTATCCGTCGCAGGGAATGGAACAGAATCGTGGTCATTATGGCGATCCGCCAGGGAGTGATGGAGCCACGTGGAATCCATCCAGGGGGTGGAGCAGCGTGGTGGCCGTTACTGCGGCCTGCCAGGGAGTGATGGAGCTGCACGGAACCTGCTGCAGGAGGTGGGACAGGGTCGTGGCTATTGCTGCAACCCACCAATGGACCCAGGCCTGTCGACTGAAGTTCGGCTAGAGTGCCAGGTGGAGAGAGGCGGCTAGCCGCCCGTCTGAGAGGAGCTCGGAGTCCGGCTCCCGTAGGAGTCCGGACGAAGTTTACCTGTAAGCGAAGTCATGGGCGAAGCCCGGCTCCCGTAGGAGTCCGGGCGAAGCCTTCCTGCAGTCGAGGTTGGGGATGGAGTTTGGCTCCTGTAGGAGTCCGGACGAAGTCTGCCTGTAGCTGGAGTCGAAGATGAGATCTGGCTCCCGTAGGAGTTCGGACGAAGTCTACCTGCAATTAAAGTCAGGTGCGAAGTCCGACTCCCATAGGAGTCCGGATGAAGTTTATCTGCAGTTGAAGTAGAAGAAGTCCGGCTCCCGTAAGAGTCCGGACGGAGTTTACCTGTAAGTGAAGTCGTGGGCGGAGCCCGGCTCCCGTAGGAGTCCGGATGCAGCCTTCCCGCAGTCGAGGTTGGGGACGAAGTCCGACTCCCGTAGGAGTCCGGACGAAGTTCACCTGCAATTAAGGTCAGGGATGAAGTTCAACTCCCGTAAGAGTCCGGATGGAGTTTACCTGTAAGTGAAGTCGTGGGCGGAGCTCGGCTCCCATAGGAGTCTGGGTGAAGCCTTCCCGCAGTCAAGGTTGGGGAAGAAGTCCGGCTCCCATAGGAGTCCGGATGAAGTTCACCTGCAATTAAGGTCAGGGATGATGTCCGGCTCCCGTAGGAGTCCGGACAGAGTTTACCTGTAAGTGAAGTCATGGGCGGAGCTCAGCTCCCGTAGGAGTCCGGGTGAAGCCTTCCTGCAGTCGAGGTTGGGGATGAAGTCCGGCTCCCGTAGGAGTCCGGACGAAGTTCACCTGCAATTAAGGTCAGGGACGAAGTTCGGCCCCCGTAGGAGTCCGGACGGAGTTTACCTGTAAGTGAAGTCATGGGCGGAGCTCGGCTCCCGTAGGAGTCTGGGCGAAGCCTTCCCACAGTCGAGGTTGGGGACGAAGTCCGGCTCCCGAAGGAGTCCAGATGAAGTTCACCTGCAATTAAGGTCAGGGATGAAGTCCGGCTCCCGTAGGAATCCGGACGGAGTTTACCTGTAAGTGAAGTCGTGGGAGGAGCTCAACTCCCGTAGGAGTCCGTGCAAAGCCTTCTTGCAGTCGAGGTTGGGGATGAAGTCCAGCTCTCGTAGGAGTCCGAACGAAGTTCACCTGCAATTAAGGTCAGGGATGAAGTCCGACTCCCGTAGGAGTCTGGACGGAGTTTATCTGTAAGTGAAATCATGGGCGGAGCTCGGCTCCCGTAGGAGTCCGGGCGAAGCCTTCCCGCTGTCGAGATTGGGGATGAAGTCCGGCTCTCGTAGGAGTCCGGACGAAGTTCACCTGCAATTAAGGTCAACGACGAAGTCCGGCTCCCGTAGGAGTCCGGACGGAGTTTACCTGTAAGTGAAGTCGTGGGTGGAGCTCGGCTCCCGTAAGAGTCCGGGAAAAGCCTTCCCGCAGTCGAGGTTGGGGACGAAGTCCGACTCCCGTAGGAGTCCGGACGAAGTTCACCTGTAATTAAGGTCAGGGACGAGGTCCGGCTCCCATAAGAGTCCAGACATCACGAGGAATCCAGTCGACGCTGGCGGGGTCCTGCCCGTCGACAAAATTTAGGAGTGTGGCGGAGGCTCGGCCGCCCGGAGGTTTGAAGAGATGTTGTCGGAGGTCGAAAGTCAGTTGGATCCCCAGAGGGTCACTCCCATCATGAACTTCGACTGGGGGGTATTTTATACCCAACACCAGTCCCCCTACTTCTGAATTTGAATTTCGAATGAAGGAAGTACAGAAAGATTGTCACAGCCGAAGTTCCTTCCTCGATGTCCACGCACGATCGTCCTCAGATATTTTGGCATTTAATGCACGCATGCTGGAGCCTTTTTCCGATTAGGGTGACCCGAAGAGTCTTTTCGAAACTCCACCGGGACGTGATCCCAAGCGTCGTGCCATAAAAGTCCGCGAACGGTCAACCCTAGGTCGCGGTGAGTGGGACACGCGGGACACGTGGTGGGCACCGGTTGGCCTAGGAACACCTGCCACCATAACTGCGCCAGGCTCCGTTGCCTATTTAAACCCCCCCACCTTTCCTCCAGGGGCTTCACGACATCTTTCTTTCGCCTGAGGGCTTAACCACTCAGCCAATCCATCGGTGCCCCCTCTGACTTCGAGCATCCTTTGCGCCGAACTTTGCCATTTCCGTCGGCTCTCCGCCGTTTCCAGTCCCCCGAGTCTCTCCAAGGGATTCCCCTGCCGGGGCCTCCGCCCCGGAGGCCAATTTTAAAGTGATGCCACGGACTAAGAAGAGTGCAAGGAGGAGAACAGCAGTCTGTGAGTTCTCTGGTTGTCAGACTGCCGCTGAGGGTTCCTACCACCTTAAATGGGGCTCAAGGGAGAATTCCTTCAACAACAGGGGTTTAATAACGGGGACAACCGGTGAAGACGTTCCACCTGAGAACTTCGGAGTAGCTGGACGGGGCGACATCAGTAAAGGGGGCAGAGCTTTCATCACAAGCCGTGGCAGGATCCTTGATGTCGTCGGGGCCGAGGGACCAGAAGCGGTCGGCGTCGATGGCGGGGCAGCAGAACTTGTTGCGGGGACGGTGGAAGTAGCGCATGCCGACCTTGTCGGAACACCTAGGACGGAGGTAGTCGTGGAGCACACGGTGGTGGCACATATCTCCGGCGCCATCGCTGCTCCAGGGTAACTCTGGTTCTTCTTGAAACTGGTCATCGTCGCCGCTGTCGTTGCCTTTGCTGCCCCCTAGATTCTATCCCATCTTTTTCCCCCTGGGGTTGGGATTTCAGAGATGGAGCGGAATGAGGTGGGGGGTGAGAGCCGAGAGACTTGTCACACGTATCGAAAAATATTGCTGGGAAGGACAGAACCGGGAAGAGAAATCTACAGCTCGAAGTGACCTCCGATGTGTCCTTTCGAGTCTTGTAATAATGTTTTCTTTTTTTGGCCCTCCGGATCTTGTAACGTACATCTTGTTAATCGAGAAATGAGAAGAAGATTTTGTTACTTCGTTCGCACTTTGCATCAAATTGTTGTCTGCCGAACTTCTTTCCTCTACCATTGTTGTTGTTGTATTTCCTTCTCTCTACTTCTCTTCTTTTCTTCTTTTTTTTTTTTGACGTCGTCTGTAAGTTACCTCTTTTACTCATGTGTTGAATTGTCGCTTGTCGAGCTTCTTTTTGGCCTTTGCGATGTTCGAAGGTACCCGATTGCCATCGTATCGACCCATCTTCTTCGTCCGTGGCCGTAGATTTGTCTAGGACCACTCGGGTTTGGTGCCCCCCATCAGGGCTCGAGCTCGGAGGTCTGAGCCTCCATCACCCTGAGGAAGTCGTCTCATCTCGAGCTCGCATTGAAAGCTTCCTTGAAAGCTGGGGTTCTTGATAAGAACCCCAATCCTTGCTGAGACGGGGTCCTCTGCATCTTTGACGCTGTTTGTTTTCCATTCATCGCCGGTGTAGTCCATCGCTTTCCTTTTTAACTCCTCTCCCCTTTTTCTTTTTCGAGTGGGATTTTTCCCTCCGCTCTTGGTGGGGCTGCGGGAGTCCGGCTCCCGTTGGTGGAGTCGGGGCGAAGTCCGGCTCCCGTGGGAGTCCGAATGGAGTCTACCTGCAATTGAAGTCAGAGGTGAAATCCGGCTCCCGTAGGAGTCTGGACGGAGTCTACCAGTGGTCGAAATCGGGGACGTAGTCCGGACGGAGTCTTCTTACGATCAAAGTCGAGGACGAAGTCCAGCTCCTGTAGGAGTCGGGACAGTGTCTTATTGCGAAGGGGCCACTGGGAAGGTCTCCCTTTTTCTCACCTGGTCTTGCATGACCAGACCTTAATTGATGTTGGGGCGAGGTTCTTCCCATACTTCTGTCGTAACAGGTTTCAGCTCTGGTTAGGACGAGGTTCTCCCTCTATCTCTAACGCGGCTATAGGGGCACAAATGGGCATTGCTGAACCCTTCTCCCCCCATCCGGTCTGAAGAGAATCGGGCCTTCGACTTTGTTCCAGTCAGGGCGAGGTTCTCCTCCTGTCCCTAATAGGGCTGTGGAGGCACATATGGGCGTTGTAGGGCCTCTCCCCCGATCCGGTCTAAAGAGAATCGGGCCTTCGACTTTGCTCAAGTTAGGACGAGGTTCTCCTCCTGTCCCTAACAGGGCTGTGGGGGTGCATATGGGCGTTGCAGGGCCTCTCTCCCCTCCGGTCTAAAGAGAATCGGGCCTTCGACTTTGCTCAAGTTAGGGCGAGGTTCTCCTCCTATCCCTAACAGGGCTTGGGGGCGCATATGGGCGTTGCAGGGCCTCTCCCCCCATCCAGTCTAAAGAGAATCGGGCCTTCGACTTTGCTCAATTTAGGACGAGATTCTCCTCCTGTCCCTAACAGGACTGTGGGGGAGCATATGGGCGTTGCAGGGCCTCTCCCCCTATCCGATCTAAAGAGAACCGGACCTTCGACTTTGTCGAGATGAAGTCCCCCTCCTGCTTCCGACGTGGTTTGTTTTGATTGCCCTGTCGGTATAAGCTTGTGCCAAGGGAGGAGACATATAGATATGCAACTTTTGTTTAAAAAAAAGTTATGGGTAGTACATTCGTAGATTTTTCGAGCTCCATGGTCGTGGGAGGTCTGCTCCTCCGAGCTCCTTGAGGTAATAAGTTTCGGGCCGGACTATTTCTTTAACCTCATACGGGCCTTCCCAGTTTGGGGCGAGCTTCCCTCGATCTTGAGGTTGTGAGACAGTGGCTCGTCGAAGCACTAGATCTCTTACTCTAAAGACTTTATTCTTGACCCAGGAATTGTAATAGCGAGCGACCTTCTGTCTGTAGGCTGCCATCTGAACTTGAGCCACCTCCCGCTTCTCTTCCAGCAAGTCAAGGTTGGCTTTAAGACCTTGCAAATTTTGATGTTCGTTGAATACCACGACTCGTGTCGACAGGAGTTTAAGCTTAATTGGAATGACGGCCTCCGTTTCGAAGGCTAAAGCAAAGGGGGTCTCTCCCGTGGGCAGTCTTTGGGTAGTTCGATACGCCCACAGCACATGATAAAGTTCGTCTGCCCAGGTTCCCTTCGCCTTTTCAAGCCTCATCTTGATCCCTTGCAGCAGGGTTCTGTTAGTCACTTCAGCTTCGCCGTTCACCTGAGGATGGGCTACTGATGTGAAGTTATGGGAGATATTTAGATCTTCACAGAATTCAGTGAATCTTGCTCCCGTGAACTGTCGTCCGTTATCAGTGATTAGGGTTCTCAGCAGACCGAACCTGCAAACGATTGACTTCCAAACGAAATCTTGCACTTTAGCTTCTGTGATTTTTGCCAGTGGTTCGGCTTCGACCCACTTGGTGAAGTAGTCAATCACTACCAGGAGGAATTTCCTCTGCCCCGACGCCACGGGAAAGGGTCCAAGGATGTCCATCCCCCATTGCGCAAAAGGCCATAGGGCACTCAAGGGTGTGAGCTCGGTGGTGGGCTGTCTCTGGATGTTGGCATATCTCTGCCATCGGTCACATTTTCTAACGTATTCAATCGAGTCATGGTGCATCGTCGGCCAATAATATCCTTGGTGGAGCAACTTGTGGGATAAAAATCTAGCCCCCAGATGGCTTCCGCAGATTCCTTCATGCACTTCCCACAAGGCGTAGTCAGCTTTCGAAGGCTGGAGACATTTTAAAAGGGGCAAAGAGTATGATCTCTTGTACAACTTATCCTCATAAAGGATGTATCGGGAGGCTTGATTTCGGAGCTTCCGAGCTTCTTTCGTATCCTGAGGGAGAATCCCGTTTCTGAGATATGTTATCAGTGGGTCAATCCAGTTGGGCTCGTAGTCAATTTCCATTACGGGTCGTGATTCCTCCGTGCTCGGGCACTTGAGCACTTTAAAAAGAACACCTTTGGGTAATTCGGTCGGAGCCAGCATTGCCAGCTTGGAGAGAAGGTCGGCCCTGTATTTTCCAACCTCGAATCTACCTGATGTCAAAGCTGTTGAAGGCGGAGACGAGCTCCTTTACCTTTTCAAGATACTTAGCCATGCTGTCCTCCCGTGCTTCGTAGTTTCGTTGACTTGTCCCATTACTAGTTGAGAGTCGCTGTGGACCTGGAGCCGATCGATTTCTAGCTCTTTGGCGATCCTCAGTCTTGCGATCAGAGCTTCATATTCCGCTCCGTTGTTCGTTGGGGGAACCCGAAGTGCAGAGCGTACTCCGTGATGATTTCCTCCGGACTGATCAAGATCAGGCCCGCACCTGCACCTGACATGTTGGAAGACCCGTCC
Source organism: Elaeis guineensis (assembly GCF_000442705.2). Taxonomy (NCBI): domain Eukaryota; kingdom Viridiplantae; phylum Streptophyta; class Magnoliopsida; order Arecales; family Arecaceae; genus Elaeis; species Elaeis guineensis. The sequence goes on along the minus strand of NC_026000.2, from coordinate 114,236,445 downwards.
ACATAGAGGGCCCAAAAGCAGTCAGAGGGATCTGCTTCTTCTTTGGGGGAGTTCGGTCGGGGCTTCAGGCCGTCAATTTATCTTGTTCAGGTTCGGCCTCCTCAGGGATAGTACACTCCACTACGAAATCTGTCAATATCTGGGCCTTCACAGCTGGCCTGGGTTGATAGTTGATGTTAAATTCTGTGAGCTCGATCGCCCATTTTGCCATCCCCCCGGAGGCATCCGCCCAGTGCAGAATTGCCTTGATCGGTTGGTCGGTGAGCAGCGTTACGGTGTGCCCTTGAAAGTAGGGTCGGAGCCTCCGGACTGCAATCAACAAGGTGTAAGTTAGTTTTTCTAATTTGGTATACCTGGTCTCAGCATCTCTCAACGTGCGACTGACGTAGTAGATCGGCCGTTGGACTTTTGCTTCTTCTTTGACAAGGACTGCCGCAAGGGCCATGGGGGAGACCGCCAGGTATAAAAATAGTTCCTCTCCAGGCTCTGATTTTGCCAACAGCGGGGGTGAGCCAAGATAGCTCCTTAGTTCTTCGAACGCCTGTTGGCACTCAGGGGGCCAACAGAAGTTCTTCAGTTGCTTGAGAGTTTGGAAAAAGGGTAAGCAACGTTCGACTGACCTCGTGACAAAGCGATTCAGGGCTGCTACTCTCCCTGTAAGGCGCTGAACCTCTTTTATCGACCTTGGGGTGGTCATCTCCTGGATGGTGCGAATTTTTTCTAGATTGGTCTCAATCCCGCATCCTGACACCATGAAGCCTAGAAACTTTCCCGAGGTCACTCCGAAAGTGCATTTAGTCGGGTTCAGCTTCATTTTATATTTCCTGAGGGTGTCAAAGGTTTTCTCGAGGTCGGCGACGTGGTCCATGGAAGATTTGCTTTTTACGAGCATGTCATCTACGTAGACCTCCATGTTGCGGCCGATCTACTCCTTGAAGATTTTGTTCACCAACCGCTGGTAGGTTGTGCCTGCATTTTTGAGGCCGAAAGGCATGATCCTGTAACAGTAAAGGCCACGGTTAGTAATGAAAGTGATCTTTTTTTCATCTTCCGGCGCCATCCTGATTTGATTATAGCCGGAGAATGCATCCATGAAGGTGAGGAGCTCATGGCCGAGGTCGCGTCCACCAGTTGATCAATTCTGGGAAGGAGGTAGCTGTCCTTTGGGCAGGCCTTATTCAGCTTTTTGAAGTCTATGCACATCCTCCATTTGCCATTTGCTTTTTTGACTAGGACAACATTGAAATCCAATCGGGATAATTGACTTCTCTAATGAATCTGGCCTTAAGGAGCTTGTCCACTTCCTCGGCTATCGCCTTCTGCCTCTCTGGTGCATGACCTCAGATTTTTTCTTTCGTCGATCGATGCTTTGGATCGACGGCCAGACGGTGCTCCATGACTTCCGTGTCAATCCCCGGCATGTCTGCTGGAACCCAAGCAAAAATATCCGCATTCTTTTGTAGAAAATCGATGAGGCACGTCCGCACCTCCTCCCCCAAGTTGGAGCCGATTATCGCCACATGCTCCGCGTTCCCATCATTTAGAGGATCGGTACCAAATCTTCGATTGGGCCGCCCCTCTCTTCAGTGAGGTCATTGCGAGCATCCAGCCCATCAACTGGACAGGGGTTGAATTGGTCACTTCTTTGCAAGGCTATGTTGTAGCAGTGTCTGACCAGGGCTCGGTCTCCTCGAACCTCTCCGATCCCCTGGTTGGTGGGGAATTTTAACTTCAAATGGTAGGTTGACACGATGGCTCGGAGAGCATTGAGGCCAGGTCGGTCGAGGATTGCGTTGTAGGCTGACGGCGCCTTCACCATCAGAAAATTCACTAGAACCCTGGATTGCCTTGGATATCGACCTGCGGCCACAGTCAAAGTTATTATTCCCTCCACCAGAACAGCATCGCCGGTAAACCCTACCAGAGGGGAGCTAATCGGCTTCAAATAGCCATCGAGGATGGACATTCTTGAAAAGATGTCGTAGAACAAAATGTCGGCCGAACTTCCATTGTCGACGAGAATGCGGCGGATGTCGTAATTTGCTATATTCAAGAAAACTACAACCGCATCGTTATGAGAGAATTGAACTCCCTGACGTCTTCTTCAGTAAAGGTTATGGGCTCCTCAATCTTTTATCGCTTGGGGGGTACGGCCAGTACGTTGGTTGCTTCCTGCCGAGATCCTTCCGAGATGGTGTTGGCGAAATCCGTCGGAGGTCGATTGTCCGACCACTCCATGCTGGTGACCATTGTCGGAGGATGCGAGGCTTGGAAAACCAGAGGTAAGGTCGGAGCCTGAGGTCTGGCCGCGGAGGCCGTGGGTCGCCGTATGGATGCTTCACGAGAAGTCGTCGGGCGAGGATCCAGTGGGGGAAGGAGGAGCGGATGTCAGAGAAAATGACCAGAGGCGGTTCCGTTGAGCGCTCCTTTAAGAACAAGGGTACTGCGAAGACACAGCAGCCCTTCCTCTAGCGCCAATCCTATTGGTGCAAAAATCCGCTTGCGTCGGAGAAGCTGGAGTCAAAGGAGTCGCGATCGCCATCGGGACCTGCAAAAAAGTCTAAACTGGAGGTGGGGTTGCTCCGCAAGACTCTTCGATGCTCAAGTCAGTTCTCTGTCTCAACAAGAATAGAGTGCTCGAATAGAAATTTTAGCAGAGTTTTTGGGATAGAAAAATAGAGCTTAGAGAATAACGTATCTGGAGCCCCCTTTTATAGGCAAAGGGGGCGGCAGACTGATAGCGATATTTGTAACCGTCTGGCAGTGGGCTATCCAGAGTCAAGCGGAGTTTGTTGCGGAGAGTAGTGGAGTGGGATCGTGGCTACCACTGGGACGTGCCACGTGGAGTCTGTTGCGGGTAGTGGAATGGTGTCCGTTGTCGCGACTTGCCAGGAGGTGGGAGGAATCAGTGGTATCCGTCGTAGGGAGTGGAACAGAATCGTGGTCATTATGGCGATCCGCCAGGGAGTGATGGAGCCACGTGGAATTCATCACAGGGGGTGGAGCAGCGTGGTGGCCATTACTGCGGCCTGCCAGGGAGTGTTGGAGCCACGCGGAACCTCTACAGGAGGTGGGACAGGGTCGTGGCTATTGCTGCGGCCCACCAGTGGACCCAGGCCTGTCAGTCGAAGTTTGGCTAGAGTGCCTGTTGGAGAGAGGCGGCTAGCCGCCTGTCTGAGAGGAGCTCAGAGTCCGGCCCCCGTAGGAGTCCGGACGAAGTTTACCTGTAAGCGAAGTCATGGGCGGAGCCCGGCTCCCGTAGGAGTCCGGGCGAAGCCTTCCTGCAGTCGAGGTTGGGGACGGAGTCTGGCTCCCGTAGGAGTTCGGACGAAGTCTGCCTGTAGCTGGAGTCGAAGATGAGATCTGGCTCCCGTAGGAGTCCGAACGAAGTCTACCTGAAATTAAAGTCAGGTGCGAAGTCCGGCTCCCGTAGGAGTCCGGATGAAGTTTATCTGCAGTTAAGTAGGAGTCCAGCTCCCGTAGGAGTTCGGACGGAGTTTACCTATAAGTGAAGTCGTGGGCAGAGCCCGGCTCCCGTAGGAGTCCGGGCGCAGCCTTCTCGCAGTCGAGGTTGGGGACGAAGTCCGGCTCCCGTAGGAGTCCGGATGAAGTTCACCTGCAATTAAGGTCAGGGATGAAGTTTGGCTCCCGTAGGAGTCCGGACGGAGTTTACCTGTAAGTGAAGTCGTGGGCAGAGCTCGGCTCCCATAGGAGTCCGGGCGAAGCCTTCCCGCAGTCGAGGTTGGGGACGAAGTCCGGCTCCCGTAGGAGTCCGGACGAAGTTCACCTGCAATTAAGGTCAGGGATGAAGTCCGACTCCCGTAGGAGTCCGGACGGAGTTTACCTGTAAGTGAAGTCGTGGGCGGAGCTCGGCTCCCGTAGGAGTCCGGGCGAAGCCTTCCCGCAGTCGAGGTTGGGGATGAAGTCCGGCTCCCGTAGGAGTCCGGATGAAGTTCACCTGCAATTAAGGTCAGGGATGAAGTCCGGCCCCCGTAGGAGTCCGGACGGAGTTTACCTGTAAGTGAAGTCATGGGCGGAGCTCGGCTCCCGTAGGAGTCGGGCGAAGCCTTCCCACAGTCGAGGTTGGGGATGAAGTCCGGCTCCCGTAGGAGTCCAGACGAAGTTCACCTGCAATTAAGGTCAGAGATGAAGTCCGGCTCCCGTAGGAGTCTGGACGGAGTTTACCTGTAAGTGAAGTCGTGGGCGGAGCTCGGCTCCCGTAGGAGTCTGGGCGAAGCCTTCCCCAGTCGAGGTTGGGGACGAAGTCTGGCTCTCGTAGGAGTCCGGACAAAGTTACCTACAATTAAGGTCAGGGATGAAGTCCGACTCCCGTAGGAGTTCGGATGGAGTTTACCTGTAAGTGAAGTCGTGGGCGGAGCTCGACTCCCGTAGGAGTCCGGGCGAAGCCTTCCCGCAGTCGAGGTTGGGGACGAAGTCCGGCTCTTGTAGGAGTCCAGACGAAGTTCACCTGCAATTAAGGTCAGGGACGAAGTCCGGCTCCCATAGGAGTTTGGACGGAGTTTACCTATAAGTGAAGTCGTGGGCGGAGCTCGGCTCCCGTAGGAGTCCGGGCGAAGCCTTCCCGCAGTCGAGGTTGGGGACGAAGTCTGGCTCCCGTAGGAGTCCGGACGAAGTTCACCTGCAATTAAGGTCAGGGATGAGGTCCGGCTCCCGTAGGAGTCCAGACGTCGCAAGGAATCCGGTCGACGCTGGCGGGTCCTGCCATCAGCAAAACTTGGGAGTGTGGCGGAGGCTCGGCCGCCCGGGAGGTTTGAAGAGATGTTGCCGGAGGTCGAAAGTCAGTTGGATCCCCGGAGGGACACTCCCATCACAAACTTCAGCTGGGGGGTATTTTATATCCAACAATATCTATTCTAAAAATATTATATTCACAACAAGTACTTTGTATTTTTATTTTTTTTAGATTTTAAAAATATGACATAACTCTTGTAATCAAGTCATTGCCGTATTTTTTTCCTGTATCAAAACCTATAAATAGGTAGCCTACATAGTCCTTAGAAAAACTGTAATTCCTATTTTTAGAAACTTCAAAAAATCTTTAAATTTTTTGTGTAGGTTTTTAACTTGATTGGTGAGTGGGGTTTGAAATTTCATATAAATCTAAAAGTATTTGACTCTTAAAAACCCATCTGGAAGAACCTTATACGTCCTGACTTCCTACATCAAAACCTACAAACAGGTATCCTGCACAGTCCTCAGAGAAACTACGATTCCTATTTTTAGACACTTAAAAAAATTCTCAAATTTTTATGTAGATTCTTAACTTGATTGATAAGCGTGTTTTTAGATTTCATAAGAATCTGAAATTATTTGACTTTAGAAAATCCATCTGGAAGAACTTTACACGTCCTGACTTCCTGCATCAAAACCTACAAATAGGTACCCTGCATTGTCCTCAGAAAAACTAGATTTCTACTTTCAGAGATTTCAAAAAATTCTCAAATTTTTTATGTAGATTGTTGACTTGACTTTAAGTGAGATTTTAAATTTCATAGGAATCTAAAACTATTTGGCTCATGAACATCTATCTAGAAAAATCTTACATGTCCTAACTTTTGCACTTGAAAATGGAGCAGTATCAAATCAGCAAGTTGATTAAATATTATTATTTTATTAATAAAATATTTTTATTATTATTTTATGAATAATAAGATTTATTATTTGAATAGTAATAAAATATTATTAATTAATTTTTTATATCTTTAAAAAAAATTATTTTTTATTTTTTCTTCCTTTTCCTTTTCCGCACACCACAACCCATAGCAGGAGTCATTGAAATCACCATCTGAAGAATTTTAATGAGAATTAAATCAAGTTAAGAAGGTAAGTCTAGCCTAAAAATCAAATTAGAGAAGAAAAGCTATCTAAAAACTCATAGCAAGAGAGAATATTTAATACCCTATGTGTGACTTGTCATTTTGACGTTACTAAGGTGCAACAGGTTGAGTGATACTTAATGAGAATGAGAGCAAAAAAAAGCTCAAGATTACCATGAAAAAGCTTGAAAATGAAAGTAGTACCAAACCAATAATTTGATTAATAATAAATTATTATTATTTGATTAATAATAATTTGACATCATTAAAGTACAATGGTAACCATGATTTCGAGTCAACTTTTTGATCTGCACCAAGGGGTTGGTAGTGCGTGCTCGACGCAGAGCCGCAGAGATAGAAGAAAGAAATTAAAAAAATAAAATAAAAAATATAAATAAATACATAAAATATATTTTTAAAATTATTTTTAAAGATTATTTTTAAAATTATTTTTAGAAAGAATTATTTATTAATAAAAAATATAAATAAATAAATAATATAATATAATATTTTTTTAGAAAATGCCCTCCCACAGTCGCGCACCCCCGACCCCCCGTGCCATCCCCGACCACGCACCCCCACCCCCCACAACCCCCGCCACGGCCCCTCTTCCCCGCCCGTGCCACCCCCCACCGGCCCCCATGCCACCCCCCACCAAAAAAAAAGAGAAGAAATCACCGATTGATCCGATGATTTTTGAAATCATCGATGCAGCTGGTGATTTCACCCCGATCATGTCAGCACTAAGATGGTCCCGAAATTGCCGGTTGAGCCGGCGATTTCGAGGTGGACAATAGTTTTGAAAATAAGTTGGGAGGAAGTATTTTTGGAATTAAAGAATAAAAAATAAAAATAATAAAAAATAGAAACACCTAACTAACTCACTCACAAAAACACACACACACACACAAAATTAAAAAAAAAAAGAAAAAAAAGGAAAGAGAATGGGAGGAAACCAAAAAGATCCTCATCTCACTCCTAGTCATGAAACTAAAAGAGTGTGGCCATATACTCTCCACATAAGCCCAAGTAATACAATGCTATCTGTTATAGGCAAAATTATAGCAAATTCTAGCACAATCCAAATATATTATTACGTGATAAAATATCAAGATCAAATCTTTCTATTGCTATGGTTTTCCTTGTTAGATATATATCCGAGAAGCCAATATGGCTGACATATTGAGATATAGTTAGGACACAATTTATACTTAATACATTAATTTGATAAATAAAAAGATCAATTTATTTTTCATTCAAGTATGATGTGTCTTTGAATCATCTATGGAATTAACATTTCGATACATATTCTTAAAATATTGAGAATTAGAGATATGTATTTAATTCCTAAATACTCCGATCATAGTATCATCATGAGGATGATGATCGATCCAATAGATCGGTGCACAGATCACTTCCTTCAGAATAAATGAGTCTTTGATCTATAGTGTAGAGACACTGAGCGATGAGTGCGGATAGTTATTAGAGAACAACTAGTACTGAGCATGATCATATGAGATATCACTTAGATTTTTACTCGATCGTCAGTGATTGTCTCGATGCTGTAGTTATGTGAATGATCTTTTGACTTGCAATAGTATGACTACTCACAGTGAGACTGTTAAAGTTTGACTGACACATAAACATGGTCTCAATAAGCCTTTGTAGTAAATATTGACGATAGTTAGTCCACTGTAAGAGTGGGATACGCATCAAGATGAAATCTATCGATCTTGATAGAAAGGAGTAGTCCTATAAAATTTGAGAGGCTAAGTTCGAGAGTCTGCGGTCACAGCAGTGTGATTGATGAAAAAAAATTTTCATAATGATCATAATTAGACTTGAGCTGATCGAATCTATCATATGACTGATGATGAGATTTGATGATTTATCCATGACCTGCCATCTAGTCGGGACTCACGATAGAAGGACTGAATCATACAAAAACTACACCTTGAGGTTCTTTTTTGATTCTACTGGGTTGCCACTACATACTGCTAGGTGTCACTAGTGAATTAAGAGCTTACTAGGATTGCTCAGGATTGACAATCCTTGATGAGTTAGAGTGAAATGGTTTCCACCCATTGAAAAGAGTTTCAATGATATTATGATAAAGATCATTGTATATCTCACTACCAAATAAATTGAACCTATGGGGTCATACAACAGAGAGATTAGATCTGGAATAAGTAATTGGGCTAATGAAGTCTCAATTGGATTTAGAAAAATTTTATTGAGTTCAGAGTAACCTTGCTAGCACATGGATGGATCTAATTTTTTCTTTATATTTGAATTTTTTATTTGATAAGATTAATTCAAATTACTTACCTGCTAATAACCTAAATGAATTAGATTTATTGAGCTCCGATTGTAGGATGCCTAAGGTTTTGGATCAAATATATTAAGGGTTCAAGTCTTTAATTAATTTTCTTGATAGTTTTGATTAGACGCCACTTGATTTGATCAAGTTGGACATGTCCACCCATTAGAGAGCGTGTGGAACCATTATGGGGCATCCCATGGATGCCATGTTGGGTGTATTTTTGTGGGTGCAAAAGCTCCAATAGTTGACGCCTAAAGGATCTCCTAAAGGGAGTCAAATAACTAAAGGAATAAGGATTCCTAATGCAAGTAGAAGTTGTATTAAGTAGTTATTTGATTTTGAATATGATTCAAACCTTATACCTATTTAAAGGGGCCTTCCCTAAGGCCTTTAGGCAATTCAACCAGCATCTCCACACCTCCCTTGAAGAGCCCACGCCCCCTCTTTCTCTTCTTGCTCTCTTCTCCTTTGGACATCAAGTGCTTAAGCTTGGGCATCCTCCATCTTCAATGCCCAAAGGTGTTTGGGCATCCCATATTCCTTACTGATTTTTAGTCTCTAGTTGCTCCATAATCTAAGAAAGAAAAGTAAGAGAAGAAGAGAAGAAGAAGATCAAGAAAAAGATCAAAAGGTTGATCGCGATCCAGACTTCGTTCAAATTCATGACTAATTTTTCTTTTAAAAAAAATCAATATCAAAGAAGACTGTTCTAGACTGATCCTGAGTGGATATCCATATAGATTGAATACTTATGCAGCTAAGAGAGAGCCTATTCTCTTCTAGATCTAGATTTGAAGAAACAAATTATGAAACAAGTATGTAATTCAATCATATATTCAATTTCTATATATGTTCAATTTCAACATATGAGGTAGATCCTAGTTGTTTATGTTTTATGCATGCATGATATAGATTAAAAGGTATTTGAATTTTTTATTCCTCTGCGATGTTTGAAAAAAAAATTGAAACATACATGCATACTTCGATATTGAAATTTCAATAGTGGTATCAGAGCCACATGTTTCATATATATGAAATTGATACACATGCTTTGAAAAGTATTTTAAAATCTGATTTTTCTTGACACATGAGATGTATAGACAAATATTTTGAATCTGAAATTTATTTTAGATTTAATTTTAGAATATATAGTTGATATGTGAAAGCATGCATAGATCAGAATTTTATTCTAGAATGGTTTCTAGTTCATAATCATGTGATATGTAGATGCATGTGTAAATCTAAAATTTAATTTGACTTGATTCATAATTCGTATATAAGATATATGATTATATATTTAGGTCAGAAAATTATTTTCAATATGATTCATGATTTGTATACGAGATATATGATATCATGTTATGGCCTAAATTTTGTTTAAATCTGAATTTTACACATATATATGAGATATATGTTTGTATGTTAAATCTGAAAATTAGTTTCATGATTTAAAACTTACCTTTCATACAAAGAATTTAGATCTAAAATTTAATTTTGGAATCTAAAATCTGTGTTTATGTATGAAGGTTTTAGTTATGAAAAAATCAAAAATTAGATCATGTAATTAGATTGCATCTAAAATTTTTATTTGAACGTTATGGATTTAATTATATTAAGTAATTGATCAAATCGAGTCAAATATTGATTAGCATTAGATCAATTAAGTTACATGATCAAATAATTATTGTTAATCAAAATGATTGAATCCCATATGTAAAATCGATTAACCTAAGGATCTAATTTGGCTGGATGGCTTGAACATGATTTGTTTGAGCTAACCTATTTGTATCAATTGACCTATTGGTGTCTAAGGCAAGTAATTGAGAGATGGTTATTTAATTAGTTTCGTTAGCTGACCTGACTAATTTATTGGTGTCTAAAAAAAATAATAGGGGGACCCCTACCAATCTCCACTTACCTGGCCAATTTGGAAGATTGAGTCTTGAATTAGGTTGCTTGGCATTTTGGTTTAGTCCATGCCAATTAGATTGATCATATGATGATTAATTAAATGAGACCTAAATCTAAACCTCTCCATAAATATTAAGTACATAAGTCTTCCACCATTGTTGATGTGTGGGTGTGCTACTAGTGTTGATTGTTTCGATTGGTTATAGTGGTTCATTGCATCGAAAATATGCAACCACTCTATTAGCAAAAGTTACTCCAGGATAAAGATGGGGTTGGATCTTAATAATTGTTAAGTGAGGGACTCAATGACAGCTTTACACCTACTTGTGAATGATGGGTCCGACTTAACTAAGGAGTGTGGTCAATAACTATTAGGTGAGCCCACATGACTTAGAGATCAAGTCACTGCAACGTGCTTAGAAAAATATCTGATAAAGAGTTTCCATGTATCAGTGTATATGATATCAATAACTATTAGGTGAGGTATATGGCATCGGATAGACCGTAGCACCCACTAAAAATCTATTTGTCACATTAGAATTTTCGTTTCCCACCCAGAGAGTGAAGGGATCCAAAAAATTTTGGGAGTCATTGTTTGCATCTTAAAGTTTCTAGAAGCAAATATAATTTTAAAGTACAAAAGTCTAACTTAAATTTTACTCTCACAGTTAAACAATATCAGCCTCTAACCCTCTAGTCTGCATCCTTGAATCCAATCGTTTGACCGGAACAAACTATAAAGATTGGCTAAAAAATTTCATGATTATTCTGACTTCTAAAAAATGAAGTCATGTACTTGACCAGGAACTCCTAGTACTACCAAACCATCCTACTGATGAGCAAAGAGTTTCTTATGAAAAGTGGATGGATGAAGGTAGTCGGGTCAAGTGCTATATGCTGGCATCTATGTCAAATGAGTTGCAGAGCCAGCATGAATATATGCCATTTCAGGGCTATGATCATCACCTACAAGAGTTATATGGTGAGCAGAGCCGTACAGCGTGCTTCAAGTATAAGAGACTTTTAATTTAAAGATACATGAAGGACAGTCAGTCCATGAGCACTATATGACAGTAATCAAGGAATTGAGGAGTTTGGAAAGCTCGGGCTTGATATGCAAAAGAAATTGCAGATGAATTTGATCCTTCAATCCCTTACGAGTTTATATAGTCAATTTATTATAAATTTTTATATGAACAAACTCGATTGTACTATACCCGAACTGGTCAACATGTTGGGTCACTACGGAAGAACCTTAAAGAGTTCAAGGGACACTACTCTCCTCTAAGTGGACTTTTTTCAAGAGAAAGTCTAGTTGGAAGAAGAAGATAAAATCCGCTAAAAAGCAGAAGAAAGAGAGCAAGCCAAAGAAGGACGTTCCAAAGAAGGCTAAAGCAAAAGGAAAGTATTTCCACTGTGATGCTGAAGGCCATTGGAGGAGGAACTATCCACTTTGTCTGAAGAGCCTAAAGATCAAAAAGGATGATAAATCTTCAGAAAGTATGCTCGTAATTAATCTAATCTTACGATTTCTTCTACTTCTAGTTGGATATTAGACTCTGATTTCAGGGCTCATATTGTACATCAATGCAGGATCTAATAGAAAGTAGGAGGTTGAGAGAAGTGACATAATTCTTCAGATCAGTAATGGAGCAAAAATTGCTGCAGATGCATTATACTTATCCTCTTCGATTACCGTCAGATTTTAGATTAGATTTAAAAAATTATTATTTTATTTCTATAGTTAGTTAGAATTTGATTTTGTGTCTATGCTATCACAGAAGGTTTTGAATTTAATTTAATAAAAATTTTTTTTATTTATTTATGAAATAAATTGGTTGCATATAGTCTTTTAATTGACAGTCTGTATCACTTGTATTTGATGCGAATATGAATTTGAACGAGCAAATAGTGAGTGCCGTAGGTCAAAAGAGATACAGAGATAAAATTAACCAGAAGTACTTGTGGCATCATAGACTAGGCCATATTGGAGAGGACAGAATAAAAAACTAAAAGGATGGGATCCTTGGCTCTCTTCATTCAGGTCGTATCTAGCTTGTAAATCTTGTTTCAAAGAAAAATGATCAAGTTACCCTTTGTAGGATATGGGGAAAGGGCCACTGAGTTACTTACCTTGGTACACACCGATGTGTGTGGGCCATTTGATATACAGACCAGAGATAATTATAGCTACTTCATTATCTTTATCGATGATCTGTCTAGGTATGAGTATGTGTATCTTATGAAATATAAATCTGAAGCTTTGAAAAAGTTTAAGAAATTCAGAAATGAAGTAGAAAAACAAATAAGCAAGTCCATTAGGTTCTTCGATCTAATCGAAGAAGAGAATACCTTAGTCAAAAATTTCTAGGATATCTCAAAGATAATGGCAGTCTCTTAATGGACCCCTCCCAGAACATCTCAGCTCAACGGGGTATCCGAAAGGAGGAATAGAACCTATTAGATATGGTCAGGTCTATGATGAGCTTCACTGATGTACCTTTATATCTTTGGGGATATGCCTTATTAACTGCCATTCATCCGTTGAATAGGTTCTATCAAAATCTTTTCCTACCACACCTTATGAGATATGGTATGGTAAGAAGTCACGTCTAAGTTATCTTAAGACTTAGGGATGTCCTGCTAATGTCAAGAGATAGATGGCTGATAAATTAGAGGATAGATCTATAATAGTTCATTTTATAAGGTATCCAAAAGAATCAATGGGATACTATTTCTACTTTCTACATGATCACAATATGATTATGAGTCAGAATGTCATATTCCTAAAAAATAGTTTATCTAGAATGGTGGTAATGGGAGGTTAGTTGAGCTCGAAGAGAAGGTCTCTAAAGAGCAAAGAGCTATAGATTCTCAGAAATCCATTATTCATGAGCTAGTAGTTGACGTTTTTCTACCACCTCGTAGATCTAACTGGATCTCCTGACAATCTGAAAGGTACATGGATATGCTTACGGAGGAAGTAAAGAAAATATTCTTTATGAAAATAAGGATCATGGTGATGATCTTAATACCTTTGATGAGATGATGTCTGACATCAATTTTGAAAAATAGTTAGATGCAATGAAGTCAGAAATTAACTCGATGCATTCGAACCAAGTATGGACCTTAGTGGATCCACCCGAGGGTATAGTTCCTATTGGGTGTAAATGGATCAACAAAAAGAAAAATAGGTACTGATAGTAAGGTAGAGACCTATAAAGCTAGGCTTATGGCAAAAAGTTACAGCCAGCGTGAGGACATTGACTATCAAGAAACCTCTTCGTCCGTAGCCATGCTAAAATTTATTCGCACTCTGCTTGCTATTGCAACTTATTATGATTATGAAATCTAACAGATGAATGTGAAAACTGCCTTCCTAAATAGATATCTTGAGGAAGATATCTATATGGAGCAGCTTTTGGGTTTCACATCTGGTGATGGTAATCACAGAGTCTGCAAGCTGCAAATATCTATATATGGATTAAAGCAAGCTCTTGAAGTTGGAATCATCATTTTGATGATGTGATCAAATCATTTGACTTCATCAAGAATGAAGAGAAACTTTGTGTATACAAAAGAGTCAGTGGGAGCGTAATAATATTTTTCATATTGTATGTAGATGATATTCTCCTCATTAAGAATGATATTTCTATGTTGACTATGGTCAAAAGATGGTTGTCCAAGAAATTCTCTATGAAAGATCTAGGAAAAGCATCCTATATTCTTGAAATAAAGGTCTATAGGAATAGATCTAAAAGGATATTAGGCCTGTCATAAAAGCTATACATAGAAAAAGTACTGAAGAGGTTCAGTATGAAAAACTCTAAAAGATGACTTTTACCTCTTAGGTATGGTATTTATCTTTTCAAGATGATGTGTCCGATCACATTTAAGAAAGTTCAGTGCATGAGTAGGATTCTTTATGCCCCAATCATAGGGAGCCTCATGTATGCCATGCTGTGTACTCAACCTGATATTGTCCTTGCTATGAGTGTTACGTACAGATATCAGTCGAATCCAGATGAGGAGCACTGCATAGCTGTGAAAAATATCTTTAAATACTTGAGAAGAACTAAAGATTTGTTCTTGATCTTTGGAGGAGGTTCTGAGTTGTGAATCGAAGGGTATATTGATTCGGACTTTATATCTGATCTTGATGATAGAAAGTCGACATCAGGATATATGTTCGTATGCAATGGTGGTGCAGCCAGCTGGAAGAGTTTCAAGCAACTCATTGTAGTGGATTTAACCACAAAGGTAGAATATGTCGCTGCATCGGATGCTGCAAAGGAAGGCTTCTAGTTAAAAAAATTTATTGCAGAACTTGAGATTATGACATCAGATACCAAACCACTTTAATGCGACAACAATGGAGCTATAGCACTTGCTAAAGAGCCAAAGTCTTATCAGAAATCAAAGCACATCGAATGGCGATATCATATCACACGCGACTACCTAAAAAACAAACATGTCAAGATGCAAAGAGTAGACTCCACGGATAATATGACAGATCCACTGACAAAGCAATTGAGCCAGCCAAAAATGAAAGTCCATCTTGAGAATATGAAACTTAGATTAGTGGCCAATTGACTTTAGTCTAGGTGGAAGATTGTTAGATGTATGTCCGAGAAACCAATATGGCTAACACATTGAGATATAGCTAAGATATAATTTTATACTTAATATATTGATTTGATCAATAAAAAGATAAATTTATTTTTCATTCAAGTGTGATGTATCTTTGAATCATCCATAGAATTAATATTTCGATACATATTCTCAAAGTGTTGAGAATTAGAGACAAGTATTTAATTTTTAAATGCTCCCGATCATAGTATCATCATGAGGATGATGATCAATTCGGATAGACCGACGCACAGATGGCTTTCTTCGAGGTAGATGGCCTTTGGTCTATAGTGTAGAGACACTGAGCGATGAGTACGGATAGTTGTTAGAGAACAACTAGTACTAAGCGTGATCATACGAGAGATCACTTGAATTTCTACTCAATCATCAGTGATTGTCTCGATACTGTAGTTGTGTGAATGATCCTTTGATCTGCGATAGTATGACTGCTCGTAGTGAGACTGTTGAAATTTGACTGACACATAAATATGATCTTAATAAGCCCTTGTAGTAGATGTTGGTGACAGTTGATCCACTGTAGGAGTAGGGTACGTATCAAGATGGAATCTATCGACTTTGATAAAAAGAGTAGTCCTATGAGATTTGAGAGGCTAAGTCTAAGAGTCTGTGGCTACAGCAATGTGATTGATGGAAAAAATTTTTTATAACGATCACAATTGGACTTGAGCTGATCGAATCTATCATATGACTTATGATGAGATTTGATGATTTATCCCTAACCTGCTATGTAGTCAGAACTCACGATAGAGGAAATGAATCACATATGAACTACACCTTGAGATTTTTTTTTGATTCTACTGGATTGCCACTACATATTGCTAGGTGTCATTGATGAATTATGAGAGCTTACTAGGATAGCTCAGGATCGACAATCCTTGATGAGTTAGAGTGAAATTATTTTGACCTATTGAAAAGAATTTCAATGATACTATGATAAAAATATTATATATCTCACTATCAGATAGAATTGAATCTATGGGGTCACACAACAAAGGAATTAGACCTAAAATAAGTAATTGAGCTTATGAAGTCTCAATTGGATTTAGAAAAATACTATTGGGTTCAGGGTAACCTTACTAGCACATGGTTGGATCCAATTTTCTCTTTACGTTTGAATTTTTTATTTAATAAGATTAATTCAAATTAATTATCTGCTAATAACCTAAATGAATTAGATTCATTGGGCTCCAATTATTGGGTGCCTAAGATTTTAGATCAAATAAATTAAGGGTTCAAGTCTTTAATTAATTTTCTTGATAGTTTTGATTGGACGCCACTTAATTTGATCAAGTTGGGCGTGTCCACCCATTAGAAAGCATGTGGAACCATTATGGGCATCCCATGGGTGGCATATTGGATTTGTTTTTGTGGGTGCAAAGGCTCTAATAGTTGGTGCCAAAGTATCTCCTAAAGAGAGTCAAATAACTAAAGGAATAAGAATTCCTAATGCAAGTAGGAGTTGTATTAAGTGATTGTTTGATTTTGAATAGGATTCAGACCTTATGCCCACTTAAAGAGGCCTTCTCTAAGACCTCAAGGCAATTCAATCAGTAGCCCCATGCCTCCTTTGAAGAGCCCATGCCCCTCTTTCTCTTCCCCCTCTCTTCTCCCTTGGACATTAAGCACCTAAGCTTGGGCATCCTCCATCTTCAATGCCCAAAGGTGTTTGGGTGTCCCATATTCCTTGCTGGTTTTTAGTTCTTGGTTGCTCCATAATCTAAGGAAGAAAAGCAAGAGAAGAAGAGAAGAAAAAGATTATGAAAATGATTAAAAAATTGATCACGATCCAGACTGCGTTCAGATTCGCAGGCTGATTTTTTTTGGAGAAAAAAAATCAATATCAAAGAAGACTGTTTCAGGTTGATTCTGAGTAGATATCCATAGAGGCTGGTACTTTCCTGACTAAGAGAGAGCCTATTCTTTTTTAGATTCAGTTTAAAAAAAGAAATTGCAAAACAGGTATGTGATTCGATCATATATTCAATTTTAGTATATGTTCAATTTTAGCATATAAAGTAGATCTAGTGTTTATATTTTATGCATGCATGATGTAGATTAAAAGATATTTTAATTTTCTATTTCACTATAATATTTAAAAATTTTCTTTTTGAAACATACATATATGCTCCGATTTTGAAATTCCAACAATGGTATTAGAGCCATGAATTTCATATGTATGAAATTGATACACATGTTTTGAAAAATATTTTAAAATCTGATTTTTTCTTGACACATAAGATATATAGATAAATATTTTGAATTTAAAATTTATTTTAGATTTAATTTTAGAATATATAGTTGATATGTGAAAGCATACATAGATCAGAATTTTATTCTAGAACGGTTTCTAGTTCATAATTATGTGATATGTAGATGCATGTATAAATTTAAAATTTAATTTAACCTAATTCATTATTCATATATGAGATATATGATTGTATATTTAGGTTAAAAAATTATTTTCAATATGATTCATGATTTGTATATGATATATATGATATCATGTTATAATCTGAATTTTATTTAGATTTGAATTTTACACATATATATGAGATATATATTTATTTGTTAAATCTGAAAATTAGTTTCATGATTTAAAACTTACTTTTCATACAAAGAATTTAGATCTAAAATTTAGTTTTAGAATATGAAATTTATATTTACGCATGAGAATTTTGATTATAGAAAAATCAAAAATTAGGTCATGTAATTAGATTGCATCTAGAATTTTTGATTTGAACGTTATGGGTTTAATTTGATGAAGTAGTTGATCAAACTGAGTCAAGTATTGATTAGGGTTAGATCAATTAAGTTATATAATCAAACAATTGTTGTTGATCAAAATGATTGAATCCCATATGTAAAATCGATTAACCTAAGGACCTAATTCGACTCGATGGCTGAAGCATGATTCGCTTGAGCTAATCTATTTGGACTAATTGACCTATTGGTGTCTCAGGCTAATAACTAAGAGGTAGTTATTTTATTGATTCTGTTAGCTGACCTGATCAATTTATTGGTGTCTAAGAAAACAACGGAGGAACCTCCACCGATCTCCATTTATCTGTCCAATTTGAAAGATTGAGTCTTGAATTAGGTTGCTTGGCATTTTAGTTTAGCCTATGCAATTAGATCGATCATATAATGACTGATTAGATGAGACCTAAATCTAAATCTCTCCATAAATATTAAGTCCATAGGTCTTCCATCATTGTAGATGTGCGGATGTGCTACTGGTGTTGATTGTTCTTGGCTGGTTACAGTGATTCAGTGGCACCAGAAACATGCAACCACTCTATTAGCAATGACTTACTTCAAGGTAAGGATGGGGTTGGACCCCAATAACTGTTAGGTGAGGAACTCAATAACGGCCTGGCACCTACTGGTGAACGATGGGTCGGGCTTAACGAAGGAGTGTAGTTAATAATTATTAGATGAGCCCATATGACTTAGAGACCAAGTTGCTGCAACATGCTTAGAGAAGCATCTGGGCAAAGAGTTGTCCATGCATCGATGTGCATGATACCAATAACTATTATGTAAGGTACATGGCATCGATAGGACCACAGCACCACTAAAAATCTATTTGTCGCATTAGAATTTTTATTTTCCATCCAGAGAGTGGAGGGATCCAAAAAATTAGTGGGAGTCATTATTTGCATCTTTAAGTTTCTAGAAGCAAATATAATTTTAAAGTACAAAAGTCTAACTGAAATCTTTACTCTCACAGTTAAACAATTTTAGCCTCTAACCCTTTAGCCCACATCCTTGAATCCAATCATTTGATCAGAACAAACTATAAAGACTGGCTAAGAAGCCTCAAGATTGTCTTGACTTCTAAAAAACTAGGTCATGCACTCGATTAGAAATCTCTAGTGTTACCAAACCCTCCTACTGCTGAGCAAAGAGCTGCTTATGAAAAGTAGACGGATGAAGGCAGTCGGGTCAAGTGCTATGTGCTGGTATCTATGTCAAATGAGTTGTAGAGCCAGTATGAGCATATGCCCACTTCAGGGCTATGATCACTCACCTACAAGAGTTGTATAGTGAGCAGAGCTGTACAGCATGCTTCAAAGTATCCAAGAGAATCTTCAATTTAAAGATGTGCGAAGGGCAGTCAGTCTATGAGCACTATATGACAGTAATCAAGGATCTTGAGGAGCTTGGGAAGCTCAGGCTTGATATGCAAAAGGTATTGTAGATGGATTTGCTCTTTCAATCCCTTACGAGTTTATATAGTCAATTTTTTATAAATTTTTATATGAATAAACTCGATTGTACTATACCCGAATTGGTCAACATGTTGGTCACTACGGAAGGAACCTTAAAGAGTTCAAGGGGTACTGTTCTCGCTATGGAGCAGACTTCTTTCAAGAGAAAGTCTAGTTGAAAAAAGAAGATAAAATCTGCTAAGAAGAAGAAGAAAGAGAGCAAGCCAAAGAAGGACGTTCTAAAGAAAGCTGAAGCAAAAGAAAAGTGTTTCCACTGTGATGCTGAAAGCCACTGGAGGAGGAATTGTCCACTTTATCTGGAGAGTCTAAAGACCCAGAAGGATAATAAACCTTCAGAAGGTATGCTCGTTATTGAATCTAACATTACGATTTTTTTTACTTTTAGTTGGGTATTAGACTCTAGTTCAAGTGCTCATATATGTACCTCAATGCAGGATCTAATAGAAGTAGGAGGTTGAGGGAAGGTGACATGATCCTTCAGGTCGGGAATATAGCAAAAGTTACTGCAGAAGCCATTGGTACTTATTCTCTTCGATTATCATCGATTTTAGATTAGATTTAAAAGACTGTTATTTTATTTCTATAGTTAGTTAGAATTTGATTTTCGTGTCTGTGCTAGCACAAAAAAGTTTTGAATTTAATTTCAATAAAGATTTTTATTCATTTATTTATAAAATAAATTGATCGCACATAATCTTTTAATTGACAGTCTGTATCACTTGCAAGTTGATGCGAATGTGAATTTGAATGAACAAATAGTGAGTGCTGTAAGTCAAAAGAGATCCAGAGATAAAATTAATCAGAAGTACTTATGGTATCATAGACTAGATTATATTGGAGAGGACAGGATAAACAAACTGAAAAGGAATGAGATCCTTGGCTCTCCTCATCCAAAGTCGTATTCAGCTTGTGAATCTTGTCTTCGAGAAAAAATAATCAAATTATCCTTTGTAGGACATGGAGAAAGGGCCACTGAGTTACTTACCTTGGTATACATTGATGTGGGTGGGCCATTTGATGTGCAGGTTAGGAGTGGTTATAGCTTCTTCATTATCTTTATCGATGATTTGTCTAGATATGAGTATGTGTATCTTATGAAACACAAATCTGAAGCCTTTGAAAAGTTTAAAAAATTCAGAAATGAAGTAGAAAAATAAACAGGTAAGCTCATTAAGATTCTTCGATCTGATTGAGAAGAATATCTTAGTCAGAAATTTTTAGAATATCTCAAAGACAATGGCATAGTCTCTCAATGGACTCTTTTCGAAAAATCTCAGCTCAATGGAGTATCCGAAAGGAGGAATAAGACCCTATTAGTTATGGCCAGATCCATGATGAGCTTCACTAATCTACCCTTATATCTTTGGGGACATGCCTTATTAACTGTTATTCACCTGTTGAATAGAGTTCCATTAAAATCTATTCCTATCACACCTTATGAGATATGGTACGATAAGAAATTGAATCTAAGTTATCTTAAGACTTGGAGATATCCTGCTTATGTCAAGAGACAGATGGCTATTAAATTAGAGGATAGATCTGTAATAGCTCATTTTATAGGGTATCTAAAAGAATCAATAGGATACTACTTCTATTTTTCACAAGATCACAATATGATTGTGAGTCAGAACGTCATATTTCTAGAAAAATAGTTTATCTAGGATGGTGGTAGTGGGAGGTTAGTTGAGCTTAAAGAGAAGGTCTCTGAAGAGCAAAGAGCTATAGATCCTTAGAAACTCATTATTCATGAGCCAGTGGTTGATGTTTCTCTACCACCTCGTAGATCTAGCAGGATCTCCCGACCTCCTGAAAGGTATATGGGTATACTTGTTAGATGTATGTCCTAGAAGCCAATATAGCTGACATATTGTAATATATTTAGGATATAATTTTATACTTAATATATTGATATGATCAATAAATGGGACAAGTTCCTTTTCATTCAAGTGTAATATATCTTTGAATTGTCCATGGAATTAGTTTCGATACATATTCTCAAAGTGTTGAGAATTAGAGACATGTATTTAATTACTAAAGGCTCCCGATCATAGGATCATCATGAGGATGATGATAGATCCTGATAGACTAGCGCACAAATCACTTCCTTCGGGATAGATAGGTCTCTAATATGCTGTATAGAGATATAGGATGACAAGTGCGGGTGATTGTTGGAGAACAACTGGCACTGAGCATGATCATACGAGAGATCACTTGGATTTCTATTCAATCGTCAGTGATTGTCTCGATGTTGTAGTTGTGTGACTGATCCTTTGATTTGAGATGGTACTGTTACTCACAGTGAGGCTGCTGGAGTTTGATTGACACATAAATATAGGTCTCAATGAGTCCTTATAGTGGATATTGATGATAGTTGGTCCACTGTAGGAGAGGGGTGCGCATCAAGACTGGATCTTCGATCTTGATAGAGAAGAGTAGTCCTATGAGATTTGAGAGGCTAAGTCCAAGAGTCTGTAACCACAACAGTGTGACTGATGAAAAAGAATTTCCATAGAAGTTACAATTGGACTTGAGTTAATCAATTTATCATATGACTGATGTTGAGGTTTGATGATTTATCTATGACCTACTATCTAGTCGGAACTCACGATAGAGAAACTAAATCACATGTTAACTACACCTAGAGGTTCATTTCAGTTCTACTGATTGGCACTACATACTGCTAGATGTCACTGGTGGATTGTGAGAGCTCACTAAGGTTGTTTCGGATCGACAATCTTTATTGAGTTAGAGTGAAATTATTTTGATCCATTGAAAAGAGTTTCAATGATACGATGTTAGAGATCATTGTATGTCTCACTACCAGATAGAATTGAACCTATGAGATCAACAATAAAAAGATTAGGCCTGGAATAAGTAATTAAGCTTATGAAGTGTCAATTGGGTTTAGAGAAATCCATTAAGTTCATGGTAACCTTGTTAGCACATAGTTAGACTCAATTCTTCTTTCTGTTAGGATTACTTATTTGATAAGTTAATTCTAACTTAATTACCTGCTAATAACTTACATAAATAAGATTCATGAGACTCCAATTATTGGGTGTCTAAGGTTATAGATTACATAAATTAAGGATGTAAGTCCCTTATGAATCTCCTTGATAGTTATTATGGGACGCCACTTTGATTTGATCAATTTGAATGTGTCCATTAATTAGAGGACCTTTGATTTTCATATAGGGTGTCTCTTGGGTGCAAAAGAGGGTGTCTAATTATGGGTGCAAGGGCTTCAAATGTTGGCACCTAATGGGCTTCCTAATGTAAGTTAGATAACTTAAGTTAATAGAAATCCTATTACAAGTAGGACTTGTATTATGAGATTAATAGGATTCAATCTTTATGCTTATTTAAATAGACCTCCCTTAAGGTTCTTAGAGCATCAAAACCAGCAGCCCCTCATACCCAAAGGCTCTCCCCATGCCCTCTCTTCCTCTCCCTTTCTCTTCTCTTGGGTGTTCTATACACTCCTCCCTTGGGACATGCTTCCCAAGGAGTTTCATGCCCAAAAAAGTTTGGATGCCTCTTCTTTGTTGGTTTCTAGTATCTAGTAGTAGTATATAGTAAGGAGAAATTCTAGAGAAGAGGAGAAGAAGAAGATCAAGGAGAAAGATCAAGTATTGATCGCGATCCAGGATTTATTCAGATTCAGCAGGCTAAATTTTGGAGAATCAAAATTCAGATTATAGAAGGCTGTTTC
Organism: Elaeis guineensis; assembly: GCF_000442705.2. Classification (NCBI taxonomy): domain Eukaryota; kingdom Viridiplantae; phylum Streptophyta; class Magnoliopsida; order Arecales; family Arecaceae; genus Elaeis; species Elaeis guineensis. Next base: position 114,213,780 of record NC_026000.2, on the reverse strand, counting down.
AGGCTGATCTCGAGTGAATACTCATAGTGACCAGATACTTGTGTGGCTAACAGAGAGCCTCATCTTTTTTAGATCCAGTTTTGAAGAAAGAGATTGCGAAACAGGTATGTGATTTGATCACAATCTGAATTTCAGCATATATCAATTTCAACATATGAAATAGATCCATATGATTTTATATTTTTATGCATGTAAAATTTAGATTAAAAATATTTTAATCTTATTTTTACTATGGTATTTAGAAAATAAAAATTTTGAAACACATATGCATGCACCAAACTCAGAATTCCAACAGTGGTATCAGAGCCACGGGTTTTCATATGTTGAATTTTGACATACATATTTTTGAAAAAATTTTAAAATTACTTTTTCTTTGATGCATGAGATGTATTAATAAATCAATTAATCTAAATTTAATTTTAGATTTAATATTATAATATATTGATGATATATAATTGTATGCATGGATCTGAATTTTGATTTAGAATGAGTTCTAGTCCATATTCATGTGATACATAATGCATGCATAAAATCTAAAATTTTTTTATGATCTGAATTTTGATGCATATATGTGATATATGATTATATTTTTAGATCATAAATTTATCTTTAATCTGATCCATGATTAGTATATGAGATATATGACATCATGCTAAGATCTAAAATTTTGTTTAGATCTGATTTTACATGCATATATATGATATATGTTTGTATGCTAAAACTTAAAAATTATTTTTATATTCTAAAATTTATTTTTATGCAATGAATTTACATCTAAAATATGATTTTAGAATCTATAATTTATATTTGTGCATAAACATTTTTATCATGAAAAAATTATAAGTTAAGTCATGTAATAGGGTTGCATTTAAGATTTTTGATTTGAATTATATGGATCTAATTTGATTAAGTAATTAATCAAACTGAGCCAAGTATTAAATTTAATTAGATCAATTAAGTTAATAATCATATAATTATTATTGATCAAATCGATTGAGTCTCATATGTAGAATTGATTAACCTAAGGACTTAATTTGGCTCGTTGGTTTGAGCCCGATTCGCTTGAGGTAACCAATTCTGATCAATCGACCTATTAGTGTCTAAGACAAGTTAATGAGATGAGGTTATCTAATTGGTTCGTTAGCCAATCTGATCAATTCATTGGTGTCTAAAGAAGGCAACGGGGGGACCTCCATCATTCTCCACTTACCTGGCCAATTTGGAAGATTGGGTCTTGAATTAGGTTGCTTAGTAGTTTGGTTTAGCCCATACTAGTTATATCTGTCATATGATGACTGATTAGATGAGACCTAAATCCAAACTTTTCTATAAATATTAAGTCCATAGGTCTTCCACCATTGTAGATGTGCGGCATGTTACCGATGTTGATTATTCTTGGATGGTCACAGTGGTTTAGTTGCATCAGAAATATGCAACCACTCTATTAGCAAAGAGTTGCTCCAGGATAAGGATAGGATTGGGCCCAATAACTATTAGGTAAGAGATCCAATGATGGCCTTGCACCTGCTTGTGAATGGTGGGTCGAGCTTAACTAAGAATTGTAGACAATAATTGTTAGGTGAGCCAACATAACTTAGAGACCAAATGGCTGCAACATGCTTAGTGAAGTATCTGGGCAAAGGTTTGCCTACGCATCAGTGTACATATTACCAATAACTATTAGGTAAGGTACATATCATCGGTGAGACCGCAGCATCCACAAGGAATCTTTTATCAGTTAGAATTTTTGTTTCCTTCCAAGAGAGTGGAGGGATCCAAAAAGTTAGTGGGAGTCATTATTTGCATCTTAAAGTTCCTAAAAGTAAATTAAAATATTAAGTATAAAAGTCTAACTTGAATCTCTACTTTTGCAGTTAAACCATCATGTCAGCCTCAAATCCTCTAGCTCACATCCTTGAAATCAATCATTTGATCGATAAAAACTACAAAGACTGGCTCAAAAATCTCAAGATTGTCCTGACCTCAGAAAAGTTAAGCCATGTTCTCATCAGGATCTCGTTGTGTTATCAAACCATCCTACTGCTGAGCAGAGAGCTGCTTTTGCGAAGTGGATGGATGAAGATAATCGGATCAAGTGTTATGTGCTGGCATCCATGTCAAACGAGTTACAAAGTCAGCACGAGCATATGCCCATTGTCCGGGATATGATCACTCACCTATAAGAGTTGTATGGTGAGTAAAGTCGTACTATACACTTTGAAGCATCCAAAAGACTCATCAATCTCAAGATGTGCGAGGGGTAGTCTGTTCATGAGCACTGTATGACAATGATCAAGGACATTGAGGAGCTTGGGAAGTTCGGGCTTGATATGCAAAAGAAATTACAGATGGATCTGATTCTTCAATCTCTTACTAGTTTATATAGTCAATTCATCATAAATTTTTATATAAACAAATTTGACTGTACTATTTTCGAACTTGTCAATATGTTGGTCACAACAGAAGGTACCTTGAAGAGTTTAAGGGGCACTGTTCTCGCTGTGGAGCAGACTTCTTCCAAGAGAAAGTCTGTTGGATGGAAGAAGGTTAAATCTGCAAAGAAGTAGAAGAGAAAAAGCAAGCCAAAGAAAGATGGTCCTAAGGTGGCTGAAGCAAAGGAAAAGTGTTTCTATTATCATGCTGAAGGTCACTAAAGGAGGAACTATCCTAAATATCTGGAGAGCCTAAAGACCAAAAAGAGTGACAAACCTTCTGAAGGTATGCTCGTAATAGAATCTAACCTCACAATTTCTTCTACTTCTAGTTGGATATTAGACTCTAGCTCGAGTGCTCATATATGCACCTCTATGCAGGATCTGATAGAAAGTAGAAGGTTGAGAGAAGGTGACATGATCCTTCGGATTGGCAATGGAGCAAAGATTGCAGCAAAGGTCGTTGGCACTTACCCTCTTCGATTACCATCTAGCATTAGATTAGATTTGAAAGATTGTTATTATGTTCCTGTAGTTAGTCAAAATTTAATTTCTATGTCTGTGCTAGCATAGGAAGGTTTTGAAATTTATTTCAGTAAAGACTTTTGTTCCATTTATTTATAAAATAAATTGGTTGCATAGGATTTTTTAATTAACAGTCTTTATCATTTATATGTTGATACGAATGTAAACCTAAACGAGCAAATAATGAGTGTCATAGGCCAAAAGAGATCCAGAGATGAAATGAACCAGAAGTACTTGTGGCACCGTGGACTAGGCCATATTGGAGAGGATAGGATAAACAGACTGGAGAAAGATGAGATCTTTAGCTCTCTTAATCCAAAATCGTATCCAGCTAGCGAATCCTGTCTTCGAGGAAAGATGATCAAGTTGCTCTTTGTAGGACATGGAGAAAGGGCCACAGAGCTACTTGCCCTAGTACACACCGATATGTGTGGGCCATTTGATGTGCAGGTCAGAGATGGTTACACATACTTCATTACATTTATCGATGTTTGTCTAGGTACGGGTATGTGTGTCTAATGAAATACAAGTTTGAGGCCTTTGAAAAATTTAAAAAATTCAGGTATGAAGTAGAGAAGCAAACGGATAAATTCATTAAGATTCTTCCATCTGATCGAGGAGGTGAATATCTTAGTCAGAAATTTTTGGAATATCTTAAGGATAATGGTATAGTCTCTCAATGGACCCCTCTTAAAATACCTCAGCTCAATGGGATATCCAAAAGGAGGAATATGATCCTATTGGATATGGTCAGGTCTATGATGAGCTTTACTGATCTACCCTTATTTCTTTGGGGACATGCTTTGTTAACTTCCATTCACTTGTCGAATAGGGTTCCTTCAAAATTCATTCACACCATATGAGATATGGTTCGGTAAGAAGCCGAGTCTGGATTATCTTAAGACTTGAGAATGTCCGACCTATGTCAAGAGATAGATGGCAGAAAAGTTGGAGAATAGATCAATTATAGCTTGCTTTATAGGGTATCCAAAAGAATCCGTGGGATACTACTACTTTTCACAAGATCACAATGTGATTGTGAGTCAAAATGTCGTGTTCCTGAAAAAATAGTTTATCCAGGATGACGGTAGTAGGAGGTAAGGAAACTCGAAGAGAAGATCTCTGAAGAGTCTAGAGTTATAGATCCTCAAAAATCCGTAGTCCATGAGCTAGTAGTTGATGTTTCTCTACTACCTCGTAGATCTAGTAGGGTCTTCCGACCTCTTGAAAGGTACATAAGTATGCTTATGGAGGAAGTAAAGGAAATGTTCCTTATGGGAGATAGGGATCATGATGATGATCCCAATACCTTGGACGAGGTGATATCTAACATTAATTTCGAGAAATGATTAGATACTATGAAGTCAGAAATTGACTCGATGCACTTAAACCAAGTCTGAACTTTAGTGGATTCACCTGAAGGTATTGTACCTATTGGATATAAATGGATCTACAAAAAGAAGATAGGTGCCAATGGTAAAGTAGAGACCTATAAAGCTAAGCTTGTGGCTAAAAGTTATAATCAGCGTGAGGGCATTGACTATCAGAAAATTTTTTCATCCGTAGCCATACTGAAATCTATCCACACTTTGCTTGCTATTGTAGCTTATTACGATTATGAAATCTGACAAATGGATGTGAAAACTACCTTTCTGAATGGATATCTTAAGGAAGATATCTATATGGAGTAGCCTATGGGTTTCACGTCTGGTGATGGTGATCACAGAGTCTGCAAGCTGCAAAGATCCATATACGGATTAAAGCAGGCTTCTTCAAGTTGAAACCATCATTTTGATGAGGCAATCAAATCATTTGATTTCATCAAAAATAAAGAGAAACTTTGTGTATATAAGAGGATCAATGGAAGGACGATCACCTTCTTCGTATTGTATGTGGATGATATTCTCCTTATTGGGAATGATATTTCCATACTGACCACGATCAAAAGATGGTTGTCCAAGAAATTCTCCATGAAAGATCTTAGAGAAGCATCCTATATTCTCAGAATAAAGGTCTATGGGGATAGATCTAAATGGATGCATGGCTTGTCACAAAAGCTATACATAGAGAAGATGCTGAAGAGGTTCAGCATGAAAAACTTCAAAAGAGGTCTTTTACTTAAGTACGATATTCATCTCTCCAAGATGATGTGTCCGACCACATCTGAGGAGATTCAATGCATGAGTAGGATTCCTTATGCTTCGATAATAGAAAGCTTCATGTATGCCATGCTATGTACTAGACCTGATATTGCCCTTACCGTGAGTGTCGCGAGCAGGTATCAGTCGAATCCAGACGAGGAGCATTGGATAGCTGTGAAGAACTTTCTTAAGTACTTAAAAAGGACTAAGGATCTGTTCTTGATCTTTGGAGGTGATTTTGAGTTGCGATTCGAGGGTATATTCTTGTTCAATTTATTAGAAGGATTCTGAGTAATCGATCAATGGAGGCTGAGTGTGCTATAGATATGTAGGATGAATTCTGATTTTAATATTAGTTGTACAACTAGATGTCATGCCATGACACAGTACTATAAAGATAATGACATCATAGCCCTTGCTAAAGAGCTAAGATCTCACCAGAAATTCAAATACATAGAGCACCGATATACGCGACTATCTCATATCGAGGTGCAAAGAATAGACTTCGTAAAAAATATGGCAGACCCACTGACTAAGCAGTTGAACCAACCCAAAAATGAAAGTCCATCTTGAAAAGATAGGACTTAAATTTATGGCCAATTGATTTTAGTCTAAGTGGGAGATTGTTAGATGTATGTCCTAGAAGTCAATATGGCTGACATACTGTAATATATCTAGGACACAATTTTGTACTTAATATATTGATATGTTCAATAAAAGGGGCAAGTTCATTTTCATTCAAGTGTAATGTGTCTTTGAATTGTCCATGGAATAAGTTTCGATATATATTCTCAAAGTGTTGAGAATTATAGACATGTATTTAATTCCTAAAGGCTTTCGATTATAGGATTATCATGAGGGCGATGATAGATCCGAATAGACTGATGCACAAATCACTTTTTTTGGGTTAGATGGGTCTCTAATCTACTGTGTAGAGACACAAGATGATAAGTATGGATGGTTGTTAGAGAATAACTGACACTGAGCGTGACCATACGAGAGATCACTTAGATTTCTATTCAATCGTCAGTGATTGTCTCGATGCTGTAGTTGTGTGACTGGTCCTTTGATTTGAGATGATACTGTTACTTACAGTGAGACTGCTGGAGTTTAATTGACACATAAATATAGGTCTCAATGAGCCCTTATAGTGGATATTGGCGATAGTTGGTCCACTATAGGAGTGGGGTGTGCATCAAGATAGGATCTATCGATTTTGATAGAGAGGAGTAGTCCTATGAGATTTGAGAGACTAAGTCCAAGAGTCTGTAGCTACAGCAGTGTGATTGATGAAAAAAAGTTTTCATAGAAGTCATAACTGAACTTGAGCTAATCAATTTATCATATGACTGATGTTGAGATTTGATGATTTATCCATGACCTGCCATCTAGTCGGAACTCACGATAGAGGGACTAAATCATACGTTAACTACACCTAGAGGTTCATTTTAGCTCTACTGGGTTGCCATTACATACTGCTAGGTATCACTGGTGGATTGTGAGAGCTCACTAGGGTTTTTTTGGATCGACAATTCTTGTTGAGTTAGAGTGAAATTGTTCCAATCTATTGAAAAGAGTTTCAATGATACGATGATAGAGATCATTGTATATCTCACTACTAGATAGAATTGAACCTATGAGATCACACAACAAAGTAATTAGGTCTGGAATAAATAATTAAGCTTATGAAGTATCAATTGAGTTTATAGAAATCTATTGAGTTCATGGTAACTTTGCTAGCACATCATTGGACCTAATTCCTCTTTCTATTGGGATTACTTATTTGATAAATTAATTCTAACTTAATTACTTACTAATAAGCTACATGAATAAAATTTATGAGACTCCAATTGTCAGGTGTCTAAGGTTATGGATCACATAAATTAAGGGTGCAAGTCCCTTATGAATCTCCTTGATAGTTATTATGGGGTGCCACTTTGATTTGATCAATTTGGGCGTGTCCATTAATTAGAAGGTCTTTGGTTTTCATATGGGGTGTCTCTTGGGTGCAAAAGAGAGTGTCTAATTATGGGTGCAAGGGCTCCAATAGTTGGCGCCTAATGGACTTTCTAATGTAAGTTGGATAACTTAAGTTAATAGAATCCTAATGTAAGTAGGATTTGTATTATGAGATTGAATAGGATTCAATCCTTATGCTTATTTAAAGGGACCTCCCCTAAGGTCTCTAAAGCATCAAAACCAGCAGATCCTCACACCCAAAGGCTCTCCCCACACCTTCTTTTCCTCTCTCTTTCTCTTCTCTTAGGTGTTCTATACACCCCTTCCTTGGGACGCATGTCCCAAGGAGTTTCATATCTAAAGAAGTTTGGATGCTCTTCTTTACTAATTTCTAATATTTGGTAGTAGCGCATAGCAAGATAAAACTCTAGAGAAGAGGAGAAGCAGAAGATCAAGGAGAAAGATTAAGTATTGATCGCAATCCAGGCTTCGTTCAGATTCAGCAGGTTAAATTTTGGAGAATCAAAATTTAGATTATAGAAAGCTGTTCCAGACTTATTTTGAGTGGATACTCATAGAGGCTGGACACTTGTGTAGCTAACAGAGAGCCTCATCTTTTTCAGATCTAATTTTGAAGAAAAGGATTGCGAAACAGGTTTGTGATTTAATCACAATCTGAATTTCAGTATATATCAATTTCAGCATATGAAATAGAACCATATGGTTTTATATTTTTATGCATGTAAAATTTAGATTAAAAATATTTTATTCTTATTCTCCACTGTGGTGTTTAGAAAATAAAAATTTTGAAACATATATGCATGCACCAAATCCAGAATTCCAACAATGTTTACGGAGGAAGTAAAAAAAAATATTCCTTATGTAAAGTAAAGGTCATATTGATGATCTTAATATCTTTGATGAGGTGATGTCTAACATCAATTCTGAGAAATGGTTAGATGCAATGAAGTCAGAAATTCACTCGATACATTCGAACCAAGTATGGACCTTAGTAGATCCATCCGAGGGTATAGTACCCATTGGGTGTAAATGGATCTACAAAAGAAAAATAGATACCGATGGTAAGGTAGAGACCTATAAAGCTAGACTTGTGGTAAAAGATTATAGCCAGCGCGAGAGTACTGACTATCAAAAAATTTTTTCGTCTGTAGCCATGCTGAAATCTATCTGTACTTTACTTGCTATTGCAGCTTATTATAATTTTAAAATCTGACAGATGGATGTGAAAACTGCTTTTTTGAATAATATCTTGAGGAAATTGTATATGGAGCAGCCTTTAGGTTCACATCTGGTGATAGTGATTACAGAGTCTGCAAGCTGCAAAGATCTATATATGGATTAAAGCAAGCTTCTCGAAGTTGGAATCATCATTTTGATGATGCGATTAAATCGTTTGACTTCATCAAGAACGAAGATGAATCTTGTGTATACAAAAGGGTCAATGGAAACGTAATAACATTCCTCGTATTATATGTGGATGATATTCTCCTCATTGAGAATGATATTTTCATGTTGACCACGATCAAAAGATGGTTGTCCAAAGAATTTTTCATGAAAAACCTAGGGGAAGCATCCTATATTCTTGGAATAAAAATCTATAGGGTAAGATCTAAAAGGATGCTAGGCCTATCACAAAAGCTATACATAGAGAAAGTACTGAAGAGGTTCAGCATGAAAAATGCTAAAAGAGGACTTTTATCTCTAAGTTATGGTATTCATCTTTCCAAGATGATGAGTTCGACCACATCTGAGGAAGTTCAGCGTATGAGTAAGATTCCTTATGCCTCAACCATAAAGAGCCTCATGTATGTCATGCTGTATACTCGACCTGATATTATCCTTGCTGTGAGTGTCACGAGCAGGTATCAGTCGAATTCAGATGAGAAGCACTGGATAGCTGTGAAGAACATCCTTAAGTACTTGAGAAGAACTAATAATTTATTCTTGATCTTTGAAGGAGATTCTGAGTTGTGAGTCGAAGGATATACTGATTCAGACTTCATGTCTGATCCTCATAATAAAAAGTCTACATTAGGATATGTGTTCGTATGCAATGGTTGTGTAGCCAGCTGGAAGAATTTCAAGCAACTCATCGTAGCGGATTCGACCACAAAGACTGAATATGTCACTGCTTCGGATGCTGCAAAGAAAGATTTTTAGTACAAAAAATTTATTATGAAACTTGGAGTTATGACATCAGATGCCATACTACTTTACTGCGATAACAATAGAGCCATAGCACTTGCTAAGGAGCCAAAATCTTATCAGAAATCAAAGCACATCGAACGGCAATATCATATCATAGGCTACTATTTCAAAAAAAAATATATCGAGATACAAAGAGTAGACTCCATGGATAATGTGGCAGACCCACTGACAAAGCAATTAAACCAGTCAAAAATAAAAGTCCACCTTGAGAAGATGGGACTTAGATTAGTGGTCAATTGACTTTAGTCCAAGTGGAAGATTGTTAGATGTATGTTCGAGAAGTCAATATGGCTGACACATTGAGATATTACTAGGACACAATTTTGTACTTAATATATTGATTTGAGCAATAAAAGGATAAGTTTATTTTTCATTCAAGTGTGATGTGTCCTTGAATCATTCATGGAATTAATATTTTGATACATATTCTCAAAGTGTTGAGAATCAGAGATATGTATTTAATTTTTAAATACTTTCAGTCATCATATCATCATGAGAATGGTGATCGATCCGGATAGACTGGTGCACAGATTGCTTCCTTTGAGATAGATGAGTCTCTGATCTACAGTGTAAAGATACTGAGTGACGAGTGTGGATAATTATTAGAGAATAATTAGTACTGAGCATGATCATACAAAAGATCACTTGAATTTCTACTCGATCGTCAGTGATTGTCTCGATGCTGTAGTTGTGTGATATATGCATGATGATCTATTGGTTTATGTTTTATGCATGCATGATGTAGATTAAAAGATGTTTTAATTTTTTATTCCATTGTGATGTTTGAAAATTTTTTTTTTGAAACATACATACATGCTCCAATATTAAAATTTCAACCCTCCTCATTCTTCAACATCCTGTGAGTACACTCATGCCTCATCCGTCTTACTGCTCTCCGCAAACCAAAAGAATCGATCACAGCCATAATGATATATATCTTAACTACATGCCTTCTTCCATACTGAGAAATATGACTATTACACCTCGTATTTGCTAATCTTAGACCCATGCTCCAATAAGTTATTATGAAGAAAAAACTACTATTATTGTCTTTCCTTGTAGCTAATTCTATCTCTTGCTTTTTCTTTCTTTATCTTTTGTAGTTTTGTAATGTCTGTTGAAGGATAGGACATTTTTCTTAAAGAATCACAACCTATATTTTTTTCTTTGGAGTCCTTAACTCCTTATTCAACCTTTAGATGATTGGTGCAAAAGTATTGGTCTTGTATGATTTTTTAAATTCTTTTTAAAAGAAAATTTTGTTAAAGTATTTAAAATGAAGGTTTTTTAGGATTTTAGAAAAAATATGTAAACTCCATCTTAATTTTCAAACTAGAATAGTTATCATAATTTTCTCAAGAAAAGGGGTCATTATAACATCCAAAGTAATCATATTCTTAAAGTCTATTTTTCTAGCATAGCTTGCATATGGTTTTTGAACAAAGCAGATCTAAAAAGTGATTAACAATTGAAAAATAATATCATGATGTTGTAACTTAAATAGCCCAAAAGGTCCATTAAAATAAGAGATATTTTCAAAATTTCAAACATATCTAAATTTCTTGTATAACCCAATTTATTAAGGACCATGTTTTGCCATAGGATTTTTAATCTAAACCAATCATTATAGTTTAAGCTATTACCTTTAAATCTGCAACAAACGTTTGCACTAGAATTGCATTGGATACTAAGTAAAACCATATTTTATATTTAAAAATAAAAATCATGCAACAAAATATTTATATATAGATAAGCATATAAAAAACACAAAATACATTAGATTACAAACACATACATTTGCACGTGCGTGCGCGAGCACACACACGCTTGCACGCACATATATATACATACATATATATATGTATGTATATGTATGTATATATTTATGTGTGTGTGTACATATATATGCATACATACATACATACACACATATATATATTGACATACATATATATATATATACAGATACACACACACACATATAGGTACATACATACATACATATATATATATATATATATATATATATTATATATATATATATATCTGTTGTGTTTGTGTGTGTGTGTGTGTGTGTGTGTGTGAAGTTCTAGTTTATAGATAAACTTGCAACCTCAGTCCAGCCAAACCTTTACAAATATCTTAATGGTTAAGAACATAATTAACAATGCAATTTGGAAAACTTAACAATAAAATTAAGGTATATAAAATTCCATTTAATCATTTGTTCCCCTCTATTTGTTCATTTTGAATATAAAATTATTCTTTAAATGTATAAATAATAACAGCATTAACTAAGGATGTTACTTTTATCATGTAATACTGATTGTAGAATGGAAGTCACAATGTAATGCAATCAATAATCTATGGCTGTTGTAATAATAATAACTACTGTAATGTTGCATGGCCATTAGGTCAAAGCTTTTTCTTCCATTCCCGTACAAAGAAGATAACCCTATCTCTGGGGTACGTACACATCCATTCAAAATCATTAAACCCAAAATCCTGCAAAACTAAAGCTAAAAAAAATGCATAGCTTCCCACTCGACCACCACCACCACCACCTCCTCTTTTCCCTCTGCCCTCCTCCTCTCCTCCTCCACCACTGCCCAAAAACCCTAATTCCTCCCCCTCAGAATCAAAGAATCCCCTCCTCCCTTCATGGCGTTGCTCCTCTCTTTTCTTTCTCACCCACTCCTCCTCCCTCTATGCCCCCCACGAGCTCCCCACTAGTGAGGACAACAATGCCACATACCTCAAAAGATTCCATCCTTGATGGAAGGAGACCGTGGATAAGGCCTACCATTGCAACTGGATTGAGCATGGTTGGGCCCCTCAGGAGCAGGTCCTCGCCCTTAAGGCTGATTTTGTCTGCAAGTGCCTCAAGGAGGGTGTCGAGGTCCCCCTCCACTCCCTCAAGGCCATCCAGGCCTTCAAGATGCCCTACCCCTCCTACAGTTACAAGAAGATGGAGGAAGGAAGAACAGACAGTTCAAAGCATGCATTTTTATTTTTTTTAGCGAAAAATAGTAGATTAAATATTTTAATTTCCTACACATGCTTTGAATCAGATCTAAACTACCTACTAAAGATCTATGATATAAAATTTTGCATACAAAAATCTAATGTAAATGAAAAATTGAAGGGAAGAAAACAGTTTTCCTCTAGAATGCCTAGATTGCATCTAAAAATTTTCTCTAATGTTCTACTTGTTTATGGATCAAATTCTTACCTGAATCACAGTGGAACCAGGGATCAAATCTCAAATTATCTGATATAAATCTTCATGGAGGATTGGATATGTAGACTCTCTACTTCGCATGTACGTCAGACGCTGCAGGAAAGCAGGATGAACTCCAATCCAATTGGCTTCACAACTCAATCAATCAAGGGATGAGATGTGATGATGTGACACCTCACACCGGCAGGTAGAATGCCCAAGAAGAATCCACGCCCAAGGAGAAGAGGCGGCAACAAAGGGAGAGATGTAGAAGATGAAGGACCTCTCTCTTGACATGCCTATCTCTCTCTCTTTTTCTCTTCTCTCAATTTGATTTGTTTGCTATTCTATTCTCTTCTCTCATCCATAGGTAGAGACCCTCTCTATTTATAGATGATTCTCATGACCCAATGAGAGGAGGACTATTTATTCAAATCTAATTTGAATTGGTCCACTACTCATAAAAAAAGGACTCCTACATGAGATATAATTGCCATCACTTATGACATCCATTTTGCACCCACTCCCACACCCACTTGAGATGCCCCAAATAAGTACCAAATCAATTTTTGATTGTACTTCATGAGTGGGTATTCCCAGTGCAAGTAGGAATACTCATATCTCATCTAAAATAGGTCCGATTCGAGTCTGATTCAAGTCAGTTCGAAATAATTTCGAAAGGCTGTCAATCCTAAACTCTTTAGGACTTTTGTTCCAAGTCTAACTTAGATTTTGAACCTATTTAAGTCTAATTAATTTAAATCTAATCTAAAATTAATTAGTACTTAAATTCAATCTTTCATATATTCCATGGATCATAGATAGAAATTATTCATCTCCAGGATTGAACCTGAACCTCATATGTAGTGCTAGCTAGACATAGTCAACTCTTCAATCTCGTTTGACCCACAACTCAATTCTCAATCAAGTTAGCTTATATGTTCAATCAAGTCAAGTACTTCCAGATTGGACATATAAATATAGGTCAATTCCTTCTTACTTTATTTGACTTGTGTGCATGACTCCATAAGTTCAAACACTAAGCCGGTAGTACAGGAATCAATTCCTGCACTAATCGAGATACCATCTATCAATGGTTCCTGATGTCCAGATAGGTCAAATTATCATAGAAGAATATTTCAGAATTCATACTCACGATTACCGCATAATTCATCTTTTTTATCCTGGATGCTCTAGGATGGTCTCAGGTTAACTGTCAACCGAGATTGCTTCATCCACATTGTATTTCAATCTTTCAAATCTATTTTATGGATTACCCTGAACAAGACTTTGCTAAATTGAAATATAGCGATACATCAACTCCAATAATCTGGAGGGGTTAATCTCATCTTGATCCACACATAGACTTCGTAAGTACTTGACTGTACCCAGAAGCCTTCCGTCACTGCATTAAAAATCCAGATAGTTCGTACTAAAGCATAGTGATTGCTTGTAAGTCACTATGGTGATCTCAGGTCTAAAGGATATTTATATCTATGTGTTTCACGAGCAGCTTTTGTCAGCAGAATGCTCAGCAAGTGAGTCACTTGTTCAGTGATGATGTATCCTTATATCTCAAATGATGCCATACCAATGTCACCACACTCCTTGATTAAGAGGACAACCAACCCATATGGCACACAACGATCTTCACTCGATAAACGTCATCATCCCGTAATGATGTATCATTTGGTCACGAACTTGTTTAAGAACTATACGATAAATTCTCTCTTTATCGTACACTAGCATAGTTCTAGGGACTTCATCACAATACAAGAGTTCAAGGAAGATGTCACTTTGTGATGAAAAAATATCAGAATAACTATTATTCAATAATCAATAATTCATATACAAGGATGAACTCAATCGTCACACGATTGATTTTATAACACAATTCCCAACAACTCTCACTTGGACTAAAGCCAATTGGGACAGTATCTTATTCCCATCTTCCATTCGAAGTCATCAAACTCTTTGATCCTGAGAGCTTTAGTGAAGGGGTCGGCTAGGTTCTCCTTTCCATCGATCTTCTAAAGCTCAACGTCACCTCGGTTCACAATCTCTCGCACTAGGTGATAGCAGTGTAGAATATGTTTAGTGCAATGGTGCAACTTAGGTTCTTTCATCTGAGCTATGGCACTGAAGCTATCACAATACAACAGGATAGGACCATCAATGAAAGGTACAACTCCCAACTCGATAATAAACTTTCGCAACCATACCGCCTCCTTTGCAGCATCCGATGCAGCAACATATCCTGCTTCTCATACAAAATCGGCCACAGTATGTTGCTTGAAATTTTTTCAGCAAACAGCTCTCTATTCAAGATAAATACGTAATCCGACATGCTTCTGCTGTCATCACAATCTGACTGAAAGCTGAAATCAGTATATCTCATAAATTTTATATCAGAGTTTTCATAGATAAGTCATTGATCTTTAGTATTTCTCAAATACTTAAGAATTACTTTTGCAATCTTCCAATGCTTCTCACTTGGATCTGACTGGTACCTACTCACTACCACTAGTGAATAGGCCACATTCGACCTCGACAGTCATAGCGTACATGATAGATCTCACTGCTGAAGCATATGGTATTCTACTCATACATTCTCTCTCCTCAGGAGTTATCAGACAATCTTTCTTGAAAAGAGTAATTCTATGGTCTATCGAAAGATAGTCTTTCTTGAAATTATCCATGTTAAACTGCTTCAACAAGGTGTCAATGTACGTGGATTGGGACAATCCAAGCAACCTTCTAGATCTATCCCTATAGATCTTCATTCCTAGGATGTAGAATGCTTCTCCTAAGTCCTTCATAGAGAACTGTGATGATAACCATAGCTTCACACTCTGCAAAGCTGGGATGTCATTTTCTAGTAACAGTATGTCATCCACATACAGCACAAGAAAAATGACCACAGAATCAGAAGTCCATTTGTAGATGCAAGGCTCTTCTCCATTTCTAACAAAGCCATACATTTTGATCACTTTATCAAAGTGCATGTTCCAATTCCTCGATGCCTGTTTAAGTCCATAAATTGACCTTTTCAGCTTGCACACTTTTGACTCGTCTGTGGATGTGAATCTTTCAGGTTATATCATATATACCTCTTCTTCCAGCTCTCTATTAAGAAAAGTGATTTTGACATCCATCTGCCAGATCTCATAATCTAAGTGTGCAGCGACAGCAAGCATAATCCGAATGGACTTGAGCATTGCCACATGAGAAAACGTCTCGTCATAGTCCATATCATAATACTGATGGTAACCCTTAGCAACTAGACATGCTTTATAGGTCTTTACCTTTCCGTTTGTTCCTCTTTTTTTCTTGAAAATCCATTTACACCCTATGAGTTTTATCCTTTCGAGTGGATCAACTAGTGTCCAAACACTATTGATTTTCATAGACTCCATCTCGGACTTCATAACCTCAAGCTATTTTTGGGAGTCGGACCTCTGCATGGCCTCCATATAGGTTATCGGATCCTCATCGTTCTCATCAAGTTCAATAGGATCACCATTCCAGACCAAAAAATCATAGTATCTATCATACTGACCCAGTACTCTATCGGATCTCCTTAATGGTGCCTCTACTAGCTCCAGATTCGATTCACAAATTGAACCCAATTCTATATGTGTCGGTCCTTCTACCTCATGAACTTCATCAAGTTCAATTTTATAGGCATTAGCTCTTTCACTAAGAAACTCTTTTTCCAAAAAGACTGCCCGACTGCTGACAAACACCTTTTGTTCTGGAGCGAGGTAGAAGTAGTACCCTTTAGTTTTCTTTGGGTACCCTACGAACAAGCATCTATCGAACTTCGGTCCAAGCTTATCTGTCTTTAAATGCTTAACATAAGCTGGACACCCCCAAACTCTAAGATGTGAGAGCACCGACTTATGCCCAGTCCATATCTCATATGGAGTTTTATCATTAGACTTGCTGGACACCTTATTCAAAATATAGCAGGCAGTCTCTAGAGCATATCCCCAAAAGGATATTGGCAGACTGAAAAAGCCCATCATGAATCAGACCATGTCTAACAAGATTCAATTCCTCCTCTCGAACACACCGTTATGTTATGGTGTTCCAGGAGGGATCCATTGTGAGAGAATCTCATTCTCTTCCAAATATGTCAGAAACTCATTGGTAAGGTATTCACCTCCTCGGTCTAATCGAAGGATCTTAATACTCTTTTCAGTTTGTTTCTCTACTTCAACATGGAATCGTTTGAATATTTCAAATGATTCTGACTTATGCTTCATAAGATAGACATATCCATACCTCGATAGGTCATCTGTAAATATAATGAAGTAGTAGTATCTTCCTTTGACACTTATGTTCCTAGACCCACATACATCAGTATGTATTAGACCTAGGACATCACTGGCTCTTTCATCTTTTTCTTTAAAAGGTGACTTAGTCATCTCATCAAGTAGACAAAGTTCACAGGTAGGCAATGATTCATAATCATCTATCTCAAGGACACATTCTTTGATCAACCTATCAATCTTATTCTTGTTCACATGATCAAGCTTACAATACCAAAGGTAGGATTCACTGACATTATCTATTTTAGGGTATTTACTAGATGTGTACATTACACTAACAGATCGAGATATTATGTATATGCCATATTTAAATTATTCACGCATAATTGTAGTATCTTCATAATGATATCACAAAAATCATCCTTTATTATAAACTTGTAACCAAGTTTGGCTAAAAGACCTACAGAGATGACATTCATCATAAAGAAGAGATAATAATGACAATCATCTAACATGACACTACTGGACTCGAAGACAAGCTGCAAAGTTCCCAAGGTCAGAACTGGAACAAGGCTTCCATCTCCAATGTTAAGGAACCGCTCGCCCTCTCAAAATTTTTTACTTACCTGCAGTTCCTGCAACAAATTGTATATATTAATAGGACTTTCGATATCTAATACCCAGGTAGCAGTATTACAAACAGAAAAATTATAAGGTGTTATCATATAAATACCTTGTGAAGCAACTACTTGCCTCTTTCTCTTATTCTTAGGCCTGTTTGGATCAAGTGTGGCTATATAAGCAGGATAATTCTTTTTTCAATGAACCAGCTTCTTACAGAAGAAGCACTCTACCTGGCTTTTGTCAACTTTTAACGGTTTGCTCTGCTTGGGATTGACGACATGAGATTTTTGCACATTTTTCTTCTTTCCTCTCTTAGAGGATTGACGCCCTGCAGATGAACCTCCCACTAAATTTACTGGCTCCTTTTGGAGCTGGTGATCCTTCTCAAAAGTCTGCAATAACCTTAGCAAACCATGATAGTTTACTGCAGACTTCGTCATCCTATAATGATCGAGAAAAGGTAGGTAGGATTTTGGTAGTGAATTGAGGATAGCATCCTTGCCTAACTATTCATGTAACGGAAAGCCAAATTTGCTAAGGTGTTCAATCTGCTCAATCATATATAATACATGATCGGTGATTGAAGCTCCCTCTCGCATATGGGTATTGAACACTGTGTAAGGAGATTTTATGTCTCTCCGCATCCTCAGGGGTGCCAAAGGACTCATTCAACATTTGAATCATCTCCTTAGGCTACGCATCCTCGAACTTACGACAAAGTTCATCGTGTTGGAAAAGGTGCAGAATTTCATGCATGAATTTCAAAATAATTTTAAAATATAACATAGCAGAATATATAAATTAAATAATTTAATATACAAATGCATGTAATCAGATTACTAAATCCTACAATTAGGACCTATAACATGTCATATTGTATTTATAAATCAGAAAATAAAAGCTTTGGTATTGATCAAATTAATACCCTAGATCTAAAATAGTTTTAGATCTAAAATCTAGATCACATCTAGATAAGAGAAGAGATCAGATCTCTTACCTTCATGTGGGTCAAGAACTCCATGATTGATTTTTTTTGTTGCCTTTGGAGCTGCACATGTGTCCAGCCTCTACAGGTGATCCACACGAGGCTGTAATAAAATCAGAGATTCGTCGAAGAAGATCCGCTAGAAGTGCTAGCTTTTTGCAGATCCCTCTGGATGGTTAATCTAAAAATATTCTTCAGATCTCTTGGACATTCCAAGAGATGAAAAATATGAGGAGGAATAAGGGAGAAGTCAAACCCTTTGACCTTCTAAAATCTGAAATAATATGTAATATAAAAAGATCCTAAGAGAAGACAGATCTTCTCTTTCAGTACATTAACGATTGATGTTCTGAGAATATCTCTATGCTAGGACATGAGAAGACCTTCTTCTCTAGATATTTTTTAAATTTTCAGATCTTATGATATTAGATTTTTCTCATAGAAAAATCTCATGATTTATGAAGAAGAAGGGTTCTAAAAGAAACATTAAGAGAAGACCTTCTTTTTTCTTCTTCTCTCATCAGAACATGATTAGATCATGTCCAAAATTAGATCACCATGCCTCAACTCATTGGAGCATGGATCTACCATGCCATCCCTCTTTCTCTCTTAGATTTTTATCACATAAAAATATAAAAATAAAGAGAAAATAATATGAAAAAAAAATAATGAGAGAAGACAATCTTTCCTCTTACCTTTTTTCTCTACAAGAGATCTGATCTCTTGATAGAAGACTCTCCTCCAAGGATCTTAAAGCCTCAAACCACCCATGCCATCATCTTTCTCCTCTGCTTTTTCTCTAAAAAAACTACAGATTTTAGACTCCTATATCTTCTCATATGGGGCGGCACCAATATAAGAGGTAGATAAGCTCAAGAGTCCTAGTTAAACAAGGAATTTATGGGGCATCCAACTCTTGGACGCCCCCTCCTCAAAAATTTTGTGGAGAGCATGAAAATAACCACAAAAGGGGTGACAAAATGATAGGATAGGCTTGGAGAAAGTTGGCACAAGAGAGGAGAGAAAAGTCCTTGTGAAGAGGAGCTCTTTCAAAAAAAGAATAAGCTTAAACCACTTTCCATAATTAACCAAATCACTTTCCATATTGAATCAAATCGAATCTGATACAAATCTCTAGAATAAGTGGTGTGAGATTATATTCCTTAGATGTGGATATCACATAAAAATTATCTAAAATTAAATATGTGGCGTGGGCTTGAGATTTCTTAGGTGGCGCAAGGGATGATATGGAATCCTAGTCTAACTAGGATTCTTATGTAGACTAGGTCAAGCTCTTTGAACATAATCTAAATTAATTGTAACCTAATTAATGATGATCCTAGTCTAACTAAGAGTCAATTAAATCAGATTAAACTATATTTAATTCTGATTTAAATCCTAACTTAATTAAGAATTAGGTGCATACAAGTCCTAGTTGAATAGAGACTTATTTTTTCTTGCAACTGGCTTATCCAATAAACCAATTAGACTTAATCTAATTAAATCCAAACTAATTCTAATTGAATAAAATTCAATTAAACTTGATCTCAGCCCAATTGCTCAATCAGATTGAGTCAATTAGCAATCCAATTGCTAATCGATCCTCCTGCAATATTTGCATTAGGTCAAACATCAATCACATTGATCGTTTAATCTTAGAACGATTCTCAATTATCGATTAACCATCTGATTAGGTTACAACCTCTAATGTGTGTGACCCTATAGATTTGAACCTAAATCGATAGCACAGAAATCAATTTTGTACCAGTCGAAGTAACCATCTAGCAATGATTCCCGACATCCAGATAGGTCGAATGTATGCAAAGCAACATTCTAAGAATCCTGACCTATGTTTATCGTATAATTCATCCTTTTAACTAATAATGCTCAAGATGACTTTGAGTATACTGTCAATCACTCATATAAGTCATCTTTATTGTGTCTCAAAATTTTGTAAATCCCATGACTCCTCACGAAGATTACCCAGGCCTAGGTTTTGCTAAATTGAAACACAGCGAGACATTCTCTTCCTGAAGTTAATCAGGAGTGGTCAATCCTATCTTGACTCACACACCGACTTCACAAGTACTTGACTGTACCCAAAAACTTTTCGAACCTATATTAAAAATACAGATAGTTCGATACCAAAGCACAGTGAGTTGCTTGCAAGTCACCGTAATGATCTCAGGTCGGAGGGACACTTATACCCATTGATCTTAGCTAATTACTCTTGGTAGTAGAGTGTTATATTGATCATGTTCAATGTAGATGTACTCCTACATCTCATCTGGATGCTATACCAGTGTCTCCACACCACTTGGTTACGAGGACAACCAACGCATATGGTATACAGTGACCTACACTTGATAAGTTATCGTCTTTGTTAATAACTTATCATTTGATCGTGAATAATTTAAGAACCATCCGATAAATCCTTCTTTATCGATTGATTGTGGTTCTAAGGACTTCATCATAATTTAGGAGTTCATTTAAGAAAGATAGAACTTTTATGATGAACTTGCTAAATAACTATTATTATTAGATAATTCATATACTAATTTCAATCATCTATCACTTAGATGATTAGCTTTAGGACATATTTTTCAACAACTCTCAGTTGTACTAAAGCCAATCAGAATGATATCAAATATTCTATCTTCCACTTGAGTTCGTAGAACTTCTTAGTTCCAAGGCCTTAGCAAATTGGTCGATCAAATTCTCCTTTTTCATCGATCTTCCAAAATCGATGTCACCTGATCTAAAATCAAAAGTGATAACAATACAGAGTATGCTGGTCCTTCAGTTCTTTAGCCAGATTTATGGCTCCAGAGCTACGATAGGATTGGACCATCGGTGAAGGGTGCCACTTCCAACCTGCTAATGAAGCTCAGTAACTACACAGCATACATGGCAGCATCATATGCTATGATGTACTCTACATCACTAACTGAGTAGGCTAAAGTATCCTGCTTGGATCATTTCCAGCAGATTGCTCTTACAATTAAGATATGATCCGATACTTTCTTATTGTCATCTTGATCTAACTGAAATCGAAACATCCTCATGTTTAAAGTCAGTATTTTTATATTTGAGTCATTGGACCTTAGTATTTCTCAAATACTTAAGGATTGTCTATACAATCTTTCAGTGTTCTTACTTAGATCAGACTAATATCTGCTCACTACCATTAGTGAGTATATCATATCTGATCTTGAACATGGAGAAATTAAATGACACCCAAATCTTTATTCTTTGCAATGCTGGAATGCCATTTTCGATTAAGAGAATTTTATCCACAGACAACACAAGGAATAACACTACAGAATATTTTGCCCACTTATAAATGCAGGTTCCTCTTTGTTCATAACAAAAATATATGTTCAAAACGTATGTTCCAACTCTATGATAATAGCGAAAATGGGCTTTATAGGTCTCCACCTTCCCGTCTGCGCTACTCTAATCCTTTTGAAAAATTCATTCACACCTAATGAGTTTTATCCCTTCAGGTGAATCATCTAGTGTCTATACGTTATTAATTTCCATGGACTTTAATTTGGATTTAGTGGCTCCAGGCCATTTCTCAGAGTTAGACCACTGCATTACATCTCTATAGGTGATCGGATCCTTGTTAATCTCATCGAGCTCAATAAAATTGCCATCCCAGACCTAGACACTGAAGTGCCTGTCCAGCTAACGCGGTACTCTACCAGATCTCCTTAAAGGTGTTACTTTAATGGGCTCCGAGTTTGATCTAATCAAATCCGATTCTGTAGGTTTACTAGATTATGTCGGTTCATTTTTTACCAGTCAAACTTTTAAGTTTAACTTGATAGGCATCAGTTCCTTCTCTAAGAAACTCCTTTCCAAAAGGAATGCCCTACTGCTGATGAGCATCTTATGTTCTTCAGTATGATAGAATTAGTAATCCCTTAAACACCTATTGGACCAAGGACCAAGTTTATCTGTATGCAAACCTTTAATATAAGCCGATCAACTCCAAACCCAAAGGGTGAGAGAGTGTAGGTCCATGCCCGATCCATATCTCATATGAAATCTACACAACAGACTTACTCAGTATATTTTTAGAGTAAAATAGGTAATTACACAAGAGCACAATCCTGAAATAGGTAGAGAAGTGAACCTTATTGTGGATTGAACCATGTCTAACAAAGTTCAACTTCTCCTTTAAGATACACTGTGTTCTGAAAAAGAATCCACTGAGAGAGAATCCAATTCTCTCCTAGATATGTCACAAACTCACTGGATAAGTATTCGCCTCCTCGATCTGATCGAAGAGTTCTAACACCTTATCCAGTTTATTTCAATCTTTCATTATTGAATCATTTGAGCATTTCAAATGATTCAGGCCAGATGCACTCATGCCCAGATAGGTTGTCTGTAATGAAATATTAATATCTTCCTCTGATACTAAAGTTCACAGGTCCACGTACATCACTATATATGAGACTTAGAACTTTATCAGCTCCTTCACCTTTTTCATTAAAAGGTGATTTTGTCATCTTTTCAAGAAGACAAGACTCACAGGCTATCAATGATTTACAATTATTGATGTAAGGTTTCCCTCTCAAGCTAATCCGTTTATCCTGCTCTTGTCAAGGTGACTAAGCCAAAGATAGACATCCATGACATTATCTAACTTGGGTGTGTACATTACACTTAATAGGCTGTATAAATGTTAAATATCATTTCCTTATTATCCATGTATTATTGTAACATTATTCATAATAATATCACAATAATCTTCCTTTATTAATGAATGATGATCATCTTTGGCCAAAAGGCTAACAAAGATTACATTCATCATAAACAATGGACAATAGTAATAATTACTCTAAATGACAATATTTGAAAATAAGCTCTACAATTCTTAAAGTTAGGATTGGAATAAGACTTCCATCCCTAACATTCAAGAATTTCTCACCATTTTCCAACATTCTACTTACTTGTAGTCCCAGTAATAAATTGCATAAGACTATTAGTATCTAATACCTAGGTAGTAGAATTACATAGAAAAACTTTAAGGTATTATTATATAACATCCTTGATGAGCAACTCGTGCTCCTTTCTCTTGTTCAGCCTATTATGGTTAAGGGAAGCAAGACAATTCTTCTTCCTATGATCCTGCTTCTAATAGTAGAAGCAACATGCCTGATTTGGATTAATTTTGGACTAATTATTTTAACTAGACTAAGAAGCCCCAATACGAATCCATTTGTACTGTAAATCAAATTCAACTTTCGATACTAATTAATGAAGTTAGGTCCCATAAGTCATCACTGTCTAACAGCGATTGGAGCAATTAAGGTTTAGCCTTATTTTGAGAAAAAAGAACAATGACCTAATGTATATAAATTATTTTAAGCCTAGAGACTTAGACTTTAGTCTCAAGGTTCTCTCACTATTTTATTCAAATTGGTAGCCTCTACCTCCAATTCGAGAATTACTTTAATTTTCTAGTAGGTACTAGAATCTATATAGACTATACACAAGTCCGACTTTGGTCGGCCAACCCATCTGCATCTACGGATAGGTTCATTAACCAATTATTTCTCTAAATAATTTCTAATAATTTAATTTTATCCCAGAAACCTAATCAGTAGGCTTTGGCCTCCACTGTAAGGATCCGGTTAGGTCCAACCATTAATATGACCATACTTGGTGCATTTAACCAACGAATGATTAAGCCCAACTTTGGTTGGCTAACCTAACCACCATTAGAGAGACACTTTCAAGTCATCATATGATGAGTGATAATTTATTAATCAACAAGCACTAGGCCTTTGGGTCTGCAATGATTATTGAGTTAATGGACTCATTATCAAACACCTTAATGGGAGGCTATGACTTAGTTATCTCCATAACTTTATCATTTTAAGGACCTAATAATTTTAGAGGATTTAAAATTATTAATGATTTAAGCATAGAAAGGACATGGACCAATTTGCTCCCACTAACTTCATCAAGTCAAGTCCTCCACTGACTTCTCAAGTCATTAATAAGGATTAAGATCAAATTTGGTCTATGGGCACCTAGATCAGTCTCATTGAATGAAATCAGACTCACTGATTTCTTATATGACATGGGTTAGCACGAATCAATGAGCAACTTAATCAAGACCTGATTAACCACATTGGCCAGGTAAATATTATTGGTGGGAGGGTCTGCCAAAGCTTACTTTAGACACTATAAAAAATGGCCAGGTAAGTGGGCTCTCAATTAAAAACCACCGGTCAGATTTACCTTAGACACCAACTGATTTATCAGTTTTGATTTGGTCTGTCTAAAGACTCGGACTCAGTCGCTGAGCCACGATCAGTATCCATTTATTAGATATATGGACTTTGATCAACTACAACTATTGAAGTGATCTATAGAAATGACCTAATCCTAATTAACTTTTAATTAGGTTTGATCAATTTTTTAAACTTAGTCCATATTTAATCTAACCCTAGGTCTAACCTAGTTAATGACCTGATCAAAGCTAACCCATTACCTTTTAACCTATGTTTTATGAAATTGTCTTAGAATCTTTAAATCACAAACCTAGATCCTAAACAATCACTTAATTCTTTTAATTAAGTTCATGGCTGAGGGTTGGGGTTCGACATTTCGAAAACCATTTTCAACATTTGAAAGATTTAATACAATTTAGTGTTGTTTCACTAAATAGATTGACTCATTTCAAAAATGGGTCAGCTTATTTGACTAACAAACACTAACAATTAAAATCAGTCAGAAAAATAATTGAGCCAACTTTTCAGTCAAGCTGGATTGCTGGTCGAGCTGGCCCGATAAGCAAATAGAACCTTCGCAAGATCCTATTCTTCGCTGATTTTAATCTATGTACATTACATAAAATTTTATAAAATAAAATAGACCTAATCTAAAATATTCATGATAAGATTTATTTAAACTCTTTTAAATTTTTTAGATCGCAACATATCAGGACAACCTTTGTACTGTAAGGGGTAAACCTTACAGCAGGACAACCTACAGTCCAAGCGATCATTATTTTATTTTTAGATTTGTGTTAATACATTTATGAACATGTTATAAAAGAACCTGAGATGCTCTGATACCACTATTGGAAAAGATGCAGGATTTCATGCATGAATTTTAAAATAATTTTAAAATATAATGCAGTAGAATATGTAAATTAAATAATTTAATATATAAATATATATAATTAGATTATTAAACCCTATAATTAGGATCTATAACATGTTATATTATATTTATAAATTAAAAAATAAAAACTTTGGTATTGATCAAATCAATACCCTAGATCTAAAACAGTTTTAGATCTAAAACCTAGATCATATCTAGATAAGAGAAGAGATCAGATCTCTTACCTTCATGCAGGTCGAGAACTTCACGGTTAATTTTTTTATTGCCTTTGGAGCCGCAAACGCATCTGGCCTCTACAGGTGATCCACATGAGGCTGCAACAAAATCGGAGGTTCGTCGATCGAAGATCCGCTCGAAGTGCTAGCTTCTTGCAGATCCCTCCGGATGGTTAATCTAAAAATATTCTTCGGATCTCTTGGATATTTCAAGAGATGAAGAATATGAGAAAGAATAAGAGAGAAGTCAAATCCTTTGACCTCCCTAAAATCTGAAATAATATGTAATATAGAAAATTCTTAAGAGAAGACAGATCTTCTCTTTCAGTACATCAACGATTGATATCTTGAGAACATCTCTATGCTAGGACATGAGAAGACATTCTTCTCTAGATATTTTCTAAATTTTCAGATCTTATGATATCATATTTTTCTCATAGAAAAATCTCATGATTTATGGAGAAGAAGGGTTCTAAAAGAAACCTTAAGAGAAAACTTTCTTTTCTTCTTCTTCTCTCATCAGAACATGATCAGATCATGTCCAAAATTAGATCACCATGCCCCAACTCATTGGAGCATGGATCAACCATGCCATCCCTCTTTCTCTCTCAAATTTTTATCATATAAAAATATAAATAAAGAGAAAATAATATGAAAGAAAAATAATGA
Source organism: Elaeis guineensis (assembly GCF_000442705.2). Taxonomy (NCBI): domain Eukaryota; kingdom Viridiplantae; phylum Streptophyta; class Magnoliopsida; order Arecales; family Arecaceae; genus Elaeis; species Elaeis guineensis. The sequence continues at coordinate 114,187,358 of NC_026000.2, read as the reverse complement.
GCGAAGATAATCTTTCCTCTTACCTTTTTTCTCTACAAGATATCAACTTTTGATCTCTTGATAGAAGACTCTCCTCCAAGGATCTTGGTGCCTCAACCACCCATGCCATCCTCTTTCTCCTCTACTTTTTCTCTCAAAAAACTATAGATTTTAGACTCCTATATCTTCTCATATGGGGCGGCACCAATATAAGAGGTAGATAAGGTCAAGAGTCCTAGTTAAACAAGGAATTTATGGGGCGTCCAACTCTTGGACGCCCCCTCCCTAAAAAATTTCATGGAGAGCATGAAAATAACCACAAAAGGAGCAATAAAATGATAGGATAGGCTTGGAAAAGTTAGCACAAGAGAAGAGAGAAGAGTCCTTGTGAAGAGGGGCTCTTTCAAAAAAAAGGAATAAGCTTAAACCACTTTCCATAATTAACCAAATCATTTTCCATATTGAATCAAATCAAATCTAATTCAAATCTCTAGAATAAGTGGTATGAGATTACATTCCTTAGACGTAGATATCACATAAAAATTATCTAAAATTAAATATGTGGTGTGGGCTTGAGATTTCTTAGGTGGCGCAAGGATGATATGGAATCCTAGTCTAACTAGGATTCTTATGTAGACTAAGTCAAGCTCTTTGAACCCAATCCAAATTAATTGCAACCTAATTAATGATGATCCTAGTCTAACTAGAAGTCTCATTAAATCAGATTAAACCATATTTAATTCTGATTTAAATCCTAACTTAATTAGAAATTAGGTGCATACAAGTCCTAGTCGAACAGGGATTTGTTTTTCCTTGCAACTGGCTTATCCAATAAATTAATTAGACTTAATCTAATTAAATCCAACTAATTCTAATTGAATCAAATTCAATTAGATTTGATCTCAGCCCAATTGCTCAATCAGATTGAGCAATTAGCAATCCAATTGCTAATCGATCCTTCTACAACACTTGCATTAGATCAAACATCAATCACATTGATCGTTTAACCTTAGAACGATTCTCAATCATCGATTAACCATTTGATTAGGTTACAACCTCTTATGTGTATGATCTTATAGGTTCGAACCTAAGTCGGTAGCATAGAAATTAATTTCTGTACCAATCGAAGTAACCATCTAGTAATGTTCCGACGTCCAGATAGGTCGAATGTATGCAAAGCAACATTCTAAGAACTCTGACCCATGGTTACTGTATAATTCATCCTTTTGATCAATAATGCTCAAGACAACTTCGAGTATGCTGTCAATCACTCATATAAGTCATCTCTATTGTGTCTCAAAATTTTACAAATCTCGTGACTCCTCACGAGGATTACCTAGGCCTAGATTTTGCTAAATTGAAACACAACGAGACAGTCTCTTCCTGAAGTTAATCAGGAGTGGTCAATTCCATCTTGACTCACACACCGACTTTACAAGTATTTGACTGTACCAGAAATCTTTCAAACCTATATTAAAAATATAGACAGTCCGACACCAAAGCACAGTGAGTTGCTTACAAGTCACTGTGGTGATCTCAGATCGGAGGGACACTTATACCCATTGACCTTAGCTAACTACTCTTGACAGTAGAGTGTTACATTGATCACGTTCAATGCAGATGTACTCCTACATCTCACCTGGATGCCATACTAATGTCTCCACACCACTTGGTTATGAGGACAACCAACGCCTATGGCATACAACGACCTACACTTGATAATTATCGTCCTTGTTAATAACTTATCATTTGTCGTAAATAATTTAAGAACCATCCGATAAATCCTCCTTTATTGATTGATTATGGTTCTAAAGATTTCATCATAATTTAGGAGTTCATTTAAGGAAAATAGAACTTTTATGATGAACTTGCCAAATAACTATTATTATTAGATAATTCATATACTAATTCCAATCATCTACCACTTAGATGATTGGCTTTAGGACATATTTTCAACAAGTTCATAGCTGCCCTCATCACGCAACGCACAATCATGAGATCATTGAGCCACTTCATGTAAGTATCTTTCACAGTATGAGGAGCATTGGCTGCAGGTTCTTCAGGTGCCTGATCCATAAAGACATACAAAATTCTCTCATGCTCCAACATGATCTTCAACTTTCGATACCAACTATGGAAGTTGGGTCTGGTGAGCTTGTCACTGTCAACAGCGAATGGAGGGATAGTGTGTTGGCCATAACTGAAAGAAAAATATTAGCCTATTGGTATATGAATTATTTTTTTTTAATCCTGAAGATATGAACTTTAGTCTAAAGGTCCTCCATTATTTTTTGTGAATTGGTAGCCTCTACCTCTAACTCAAGGAATTACATTAATTTTTAGCGGATACTAGAATCCATACGGACTGCATTCAGGCCGAGTGTGGCTCGACTAACCCTAGTGCATCCATGGGTAGGTTCATAACCAATTATTTCTTAAATAACTTCTAGCATTGGATTTTGCCCCAGACTTCCCTTCAGCAGGCATGTGGCGCCTTCACTGAAAATCTTGGTTAGGTCCAACTATTAACATGACACATCAAGTGCATCCAATAAACGGATGTCCAGGCCAAGTGTGGCTCGATCAACCTGAGCATTGATCTGAAGGTACATCATGATGTCATATGATGAATAATAATTCAATACGTAATAGACACTAGACGTATGGCACCTCCAATGCCTATTTGGAATATTGGACTCATTATCATACACCTTAATGTGAAGCAATGACTAAGTTATCTCATAATTTATCATTTATGGACCTAATAATTTAGAGGATTTAATTTCATTGACCTGAGAATAAGAGAAGAAGTCGACCTGCAAGTTGCAAATCCTTCCACTGACTTCACCAATCATGTAAAGAATTAACACAAGCTGGTCCAAAGACACCTAAATAGTCACACTGATTCACTTTAATGACATCGGTCTGCACGAATCGACTAGTGACTAATCAAAACATAATCTACCATGTTGGCCAGATAATAAATCAGTGGAGGGATCTGCCCTTAACTCATCGTAGACGCATCTAGGTGAATAGCTTTCAATTAAAAACTACTTGATTGAATCTGCCAAACTTACCTTAGACACCAACTGGTTAATTAGTTTTGATTTGGCATACCAGAAGATTCGAGCTCAACCACAGAGCCATGATCATGGTCCGTTTATTAGGATCAAACATATGGACTTAATTAAACTTTAACTATTGAGATTGATTTAGAGAAATACTGACCTAATCTAATTCAATACTTGATTAGATTTAATTAATTTATCTACTTATCTATATGTGTTCCTAATCCTAAGTCTAACCCATTAAAAGGATTTGATTCATGCTAACTCTTTGCTCATCATATTATGTAGTGTCTTAATAATCTTCAATTATCAATTCTAGATCATTCAAACTTAATTCAAAATTAAGTGTGTGAAATGTGTGTTTCAGTTTGTAGAACTATTCTACAAGAGTTTCAAGTGAAGCATATCATATGTTTCAATACATGAAAATAAATTTTTATAATATATTTAACAATTAAACATACATAGGTATGATCTAAACTTTATTCATACATCTCATGTATCATGACAACTTTTATATCAATACAAATTACATCATATGTAACATGTAATTCAGATCTAAAATAATTTTATATCTGAATTTTAACCTATTATAAGGAATCATAAATCACTTTAGATCTAATCTAAATATATTTATGATCAAAATAATATATAAAATTTATTCATTTTCTTCTTCATGAAACTGGATTACAACGAATCCCTACACGTCATAAGAGAACCATCGAATAGGCAAAAGAAGATTAATCTCTTCAATCTCTTATGATCAGACGGTCTGGTGATCTCATCAATCTGAGTACTAGACTACTAAGATCTAAAATTAATTTCATATATAATTACATCAACATGTAATTATTGACAAAACTATTTTATGTCATGAACATATCCTTGATCTCATCAATTATGTTCTTCATCTTACCCAATTAGATTTGATGTATCATATACATCATATCAAATCTAAAACTTATCTTATACTGATTATAAATACTAATTTTAGATTTGATATCAAATAGAAAAATAATTAGATGCAAATATGAATGCATAAGAAATTAATTTTGATAAAATCTATTTTCGCACAGTACTGAATGATGATAGGATTCAGATCTAAATATCCATCGAAATGGATCTAATTTAAATCTAAAATAATCTCATTTCATAAAAAAATAATAAAATTAAAATTTTATTAAAATAGATTTAAAATAGATTTTTAATTTATATTATTTTTTATCAAAAATTCAGCAACAACAGAATTATGTCATAACATATTTATAACAACCTCAATCAACCATTGATTAGGCACCTCTAATCCAATTAAAATCAGATCAAAAATTTTATATAAATGATTTAAATGAGATTTAATGTTACACAAAAAATTTTAATTATATCTTAAATAAATAATAATAAAAATTTATTTTGCATGCATATATTTCAGGCCTGCTCTGATACCAGTTGAAGGGAAGGAAACAGTTTTCCTCCAGAATGCCCAGGTTGCATCTAAAAATTTTTTCTAATGTTCTACTTATTTATAGATCAAATTCTTACCTGAATCATAGTAGAATCAGAGATCAAATCCCAAATTATCTGATATAAACCTTTGAGGAGGCCTGGATATGCAGACCCTCTACTTCACATGCACGTCAGATGCTACAGGAAAGCAGATGAACTCCAACCAATTACTTCGCAACTCAATCAATCAAGGGATGAGATGTGATGATGTGACACCTCACACTAGTAGGTGGATGCCCAAAAAGATCCACACCCAAGGAGAGGAGCGGCAACAAAGGAAGAGATGTAGAAGATGAAGGACCTCTCTCTTCACATGCCTGTCTCTCTCTCTTTTTCTCTTCTCTCAATTTGATTTGTTTGCTATTCTATTCTCTTCTCTCATCCATAGGTAGAGACCCTCTTTATTTATAGATGATTCTCATACCCAATGAGAGGAAGACTCTTTATTCAAATCTGATTTGAATTGGTCCAATACTCATGAAAGAAGGACTCCTACATGAGATATAATTGCATCACTTATGACATCCACTTTGCACCCACACCCACACCCACTTGGGACACCCCAAATAAAACCAAACCAATTTTTGGTCATACTTCATGAGTGGGTATTCCAGTGCAAGTAGGAATACTCATATCTCATCCAAAACAGATCCGATTCGAGTCCAATTCAAAGTTGGTTCGAAATAATTTTGAAAGGCTGTCAATCCTAAACTCTTTAGGATTTTGTACCAAGTCTAATTTAGATTTTGAACCTATTTAAGTCTAATTAATTCAGATCTAATCTAAAATTAATTAATACTTAAATCTAATATTTTATATATTCCATGGATCATAGATAAAAATTATTCATCCTCGGATTGAACCTGAACCTCATGTATAGTGCTAGCTGGACATAGTCAACTCTTCAATTCGGTTTGACCCATAACTCAATTCTCAATCAAGTTAGCTTATAGGTTCAATCAAGTCAAGTACTTCAGATTGGATATATAAACATAAGTCAATTCCTTCCTACTTTGTCTGACTTGTGTGCGTGACTCCATAGGTTCAAACACTAAGTCGGTAGCACATAAATTAACTTCTACACTAATCGAGATATCATCTAGCAATGATTTTCAATGTTCAGATAGGTCAAATTATTGTAAAAGAATATTTTAAAACTCATACTCATAGTTACCACATATTTCATCTTTTTGACCCTGGATGCTCTCAGGATGGTCTCAAGTTAACTGTCAATCGAGATTGCTTCATCCACATTATATTTCAATCTTTCAAATTCATCTCATAGATTATCCTAGCCAAAGCTTTACTAAATTGAAATACAATGATACATCAACTCCAATAATCTGGAGGGGTCAATTTCATCTTGATCCACACACAGACTTCGCAAGTATTTGACTGTACTTAGTGGCCCTCCGTCACTACATTAAAAATTCAGATAGTTCGGCACCAAAGTACAGTGAGTTGCTTGCAGGTCACTATGATAATCTCAGATCTGAAGGTCATTTATACCCATGTATTTCGCAAGCAGCTCTTGACAGTAAAATGCTCAATAGGTGAGTCACTTGTTCAGTGATGATGTATCATTTGGTCGTGAACTTATTTAAAACTATACGATAAATCCTCTCTTTATCGTACACTAGCATAGTTCTAGAGACTTCATCACAGTACAAGAGTTCAAGAAAGATGTCACTTTGTAATGAAAAAAATATCAGAATAATTATTATTCAATAATTAATAATTCATACACAAAGATGAACTCAATCGTCACACCATTGGTTTTAGGACATAATTTCTGTTGGGTATAAAATACCCACAGCCGGAACCCACGGCGGAACCGCCATCAGCAAGTGCAGCTCCGCCCGGACTCCTACGGGAGCCGGGCTCCACCGCCATCAGCAAGTGCAGCTCCGCCCGGACTCCTACGGGAGTCAGGCTCCACCACCATCAGCAAGTGCAGCTCCGCCCAGACTCCTACGGGAGCCGGGCTCCACCGCCATCAGCAAGTGCAGCTCCGCCCGGACTCCTACAGGAGCCGGGCTCCACCGACGACATCAGCGCAGCTCCCTCCGGACTCCTACGGGAGCCGGACTTCGCCGCCAACATCAGAACAGCTCCGCCCGGACTCCCACGGGAGCCGGGCTCCGCTCTCAGTATCAACTGCTGGTAAGCTCAATCCGGACTCCTATCAGAGCCGGACTTCACCCTTAACTTTGTTTGCAGCGCAGCTCCGCCTGGACTCCTACGGGAGCCGGGCTCCACCGACGACGTCAGCGCAGCTCTCTCCGGACTCCTACGGGAGCCGGACTTCGCCGCCAACATCAGTACAGCTCCGCCCGGACTCCCACGGGAGCCGGGCTCCGCTCTCAGTATCAACTGCTGGTAAGCTCAATCCGGACTCCTATCAGAGCCGGACTTCACCCTTAACTTTGTTTGCAGCGCAGCTCCGCCTGGACTCCTACGGGAGCCGGGCTCCACCGATGACGTCAGCGCAGCTCTCTCCGGACTCCTACGGGAGCCGAACTTCGCCTCCAACATCAGTACAGCTCCGCCCGGACTCCCACGGGAGCCGGGCCCCGCTCTCAGCATCAACTGCTGGTAAGCTCAATCCGGACTCCTATCGGAGCCGGGTTTCGCCCTTAACTTTGTTAGCAGCGCAGCTCCGCCCGGACTCTTACGAGAGCCAGGCTCCACGCCGACAGCAGCTGCAGCTCCGCCCGGACTCCTACGGGAGCCGGACTCCGCCATCGACATCAGAGCAGCTCCGCCCGGACTCCTACGGGAGCCGGGCTTGGCCCACGACCCCTACCGTCAGGAGGACCTCACCCGCACCTCAACAGAAACTGGGCTCCGACCGTTACCGAGCTTCAATCGACAGATCCACGACCCCTGACAGGCCCTCAAAGCGGCCATGACCCTGCTCTACCTCCTGTGGCAGACTCCACGCAGTATCATCATTCCCTGACAAGCCGCAGCAGCCATAGCCGCCCTGCTCCACTTCCTGTGGCGGACTCCGCACAGCTCCACTATCCCCTGGCAAGCCACAGTGACGGCCACAAACCTGCTCCACCTCCTGCGACGGATACCATGCGATTCTCCTGACGACGGACGCTGCTCCACCCCTCATAACAGATTCCACGTGGCAAGGCGAGGTGATGCCCACGTGTCTGCTCTATTATCTTTCGCAATCATTTCCCCTGACCGTGGGCGGCCCACTACCAGGCGGTTACAAACGTCGCCATCAGTCCGTTGCCTCCCCCGCCTATAAAAGGGGAACTCAGATACGTTATTCTTTAACCCCTTTTGCCTTATCTCAAAACTCTGCTAAACTCTTCGTTCGAGCACTCCATTCTTGTTGAGGCAGAGAACTGACTTGAGCGTCGGAGGGTCTTGCCGGAGCAACCCCACCTCCGGTTTAGACTTCCCTTGCAGGTCCCGGCGGCGACCGCGGCTTCCCCAACTCCAGCTTCTCCGGCGCAGGCAGATTTTTGCACCAACAGGATTGGTGCTAGAGGAAGGGGCTGAACCTTCGCAGCACCCTTGTTCTTGAAGGAGCGCTCGACGGAGCCATCTCCGGCCATCTCTCCGTCATCTACTCCTAATCCTCCCCCGCGAGATCGACACCCGATGCCTCCGTGCAGGGCGTCCACCCGTCCACGGCCTCCGCGGCCAGATCTCAGGCTCCGGCCTCCCCTCCCGTTTCTCAGCCAGCTCCTCCTCCCCCTCCGGCGACGGCGGTCGGCGCGGAGCAGTTTGACTTGCTGGCGCAGCAGGTCAAAGGCCTCGTCGAGGCCGTACAGGCAATGCAGCAGCAGCCGCCGCAGGCATCAGCGCATCCGGAAGAGGCATCTCCGGAATGCCAGAACCCGGCGGTGGGGCGGGCCACCTGGGCCAGCCGCCCCATCCTTCCCGGGAAGGCGAATCCAAGGGTGGAGAGCCCTCAATCGGACCACGACTCCACCCCTGGGAGATCCCTGCCCCCGTTCTGCAAAGGACCCTCGAGACTCGGAGTCGAGAGGACTTCCTGGACCAGAGGCTCCAGGAGATGAACCGGCGGATCGAAGAACTCCGCCATGCGCCTCCCGCTTACGGTGAGGATATTTGCACTGACCCTCCCTTCTCCCAAATGATTATGCAGGAACCGATCCCGCCGAATTTCAAGCTCCCCCAGTTTGAAAGCTACGACGGGACGTCGGACCCGGTGGACCACCTGGAGGCCTTCCGAACGATGATGCTGCTTCATGGTGCCCCCGACGCCATCTTGTGCCGGGCTTTCCCGTCTACTTTGAAGGGAGCAGCAAGAAACTGGTACTCGCACTGAAGCCGGGTACCATCTTCTCCTTCGACCAAATGAGCCACCAATTCGTGGCCCATTTTGTCAGCAGCCGACGTCCCCGGAAAGGTTCGGAGTCCCTCATCAACATCAAGCAGAGGGAAGGGGAGTCCATACGGGCCTACATCAACCGCTTCAACATCGCGGCGTTGGAGGTCCGGAACTTGGACCAGTCGGTTGCCATGGCCGCCCTGAAAGGTGGCCTTCAGAAGAATGATCTCTTGTACTCCCTGGAGAAGAAGTACCCCAGGGATTTTGTTGATCTGCTGGCTCGGGCTGAAGGATACGCCCGAGCGGAAGAGGCCTTCAAAATGAAGGATGAAGAGACTGCGAGGGAGCGTCAGGCGGGAGATTCTGGCAAGCCCGCAGTTGAGAAGAGGCCAAGGGAAGTCCGGCCTCGCTCCCGATCCCCCCTGGGCACAAGCGCGCCCATACTCCACCCCGGGCACGCAGGCAGAGAAGCCTGGACAACAGGTTTCGGCGGGGTTCCCCGCCAGGGAAGTTTCGCAGCTACGCCCCCCTCAACGCTTCGAAGGCCCAGGTACTGATGGAGGTCAGGGAGCTGATCCCTAGGTCGGAGAGGATGCGCACGCACCCCTGGAAGTGCAACCCCAACAAGTTCTGCCTCTACCACCGCGACCACGGCCACGACACCGAAGAGTGCATCCAGCTCCAGGACGAGATCGAGGAGCTCATCCGGCGAGGTCGGCTCGACAGATTCATCCACCGCAGGCCTGAGGGTAGAGGAGACCGGCCAAGAGCCCTCCCACCGCCCGAACCGCAGAAGAGGGAGGAGCAGCCCGGGGACCGGCCTCCTATCGGGACCATCGACTCCATCGCCGGAGGGCCTCAAGGAGGAGCGGGAAAACTGTAAATGTATTGCTTACTATTTCATTTTGAATCTACTTTTCTTTCTAGCTAACGCACTCCTCCTGCTTAACGCAGATGTATTATGACTGGATATGACCTCTCCAAAAACAACGGCCATGTCAGGAACAGGAGGAGAACCTCGTCCTGACATGAGCAGAGTCAAAGGCCCGGTTCTTTTAGACCGGATGGGGGGAGAGGCCTTACAACGCCCTAATGTGCCCCCACAGCCCTGTTAGGGACAGGAGGAAAACCTCGCCCTAACTTGAGCAAAGTCAAAGGCCCGATTCTTTTAGACCGGATGGGAAGAGAGGCCTTACAACGCCCTAATGTGCCCCCACAGCCCTGTTAGGGACAGGAGGAAAACCTCGCCCTAACTTGAGCAAAGTCAAAGGCCTGGTTCTTTTAGACCGGATGGGGGGAGAGGCCTTGCAACGCCCTAATGTGCCCCCACAGCCATGTCAGGAACAGGAGGAGAACCTCGTCCTGACATGAGCAAAGTTGAAGGCCCGGTTCTTTTAGACCGGAGGGGGGAGAGGCCTTACAGCGCCCTAACGCGCCCCCACAAGCCAGGCTGATAACGAGAACCTCGCACCGGCTCAAGCAAAATGGAAGACCCGGACTCCTACGGGAGCCGGGTTCCGCCGCCAAGGTAAGCTTCACCCGGACTCCTACGGGAGCCGGGTTTCACCGCCCAGGTAAACTTCACCCGGACTCCTACGGAGCCGGGTTCCGCCGCCAAGGTAAAGCTTCACCCGGACTCCTACGGGAGCCGGGTTCCACCGCCCAGGGAAGCTTCACCCGGACTCCTACGGGAGCCGGGTTCCGCCGCCAAGGTAAACTTCACCCGGACTCCTACGGGAGCCGGGTTCCACCGCCCAGGGAAGCTTCACCCGGACTCCTACGGGAGCCGGGTTCCGCCGCCAAGGTAAACTTCACCCGGACTCCTACGGGAGCCGGGTTCCACCGCCCAGGGAAGCTTCACCCGGACTCCTACGGGAGCCGGGTTCCCCGCCAAGGTAAACTTCACCCGGACTCCTACGGGAGCCGGGTTCCACCGCTCAGGGAAGCTTCACCCGGACTCCTAAGGGAGCCGGGTTCCGCCGCCAAGGTAAACTTCACCCGGACTCCTACGGGAGCCGGGTTCCACCGCCCAGGGAAGCTTCACCCGGACTCCTACGGGAGCCGGGTTCCGCCGCCAGGAAAGCTTCGCCCGGACTCCTAAGGGAGCCGGGTTCCGCTGCCAGGGAAGCTTCGCCCGGACTCCTAAGGGACCCGGGTTCAGCCGCCAGGAAAGCTTAGCCCGGACTCCTACGGGAGCCGGGTTCCGCCCCCAAGAAAGACTTCGCCCGGGCTCCTAAGAAAGCCGGGCTCCATCCGCTACTTCACCAGCAAGGGTTAAAAACGGTGGCGAGGCTCGGCCACATGACGAGATCGGATGTAAGGGAAGAGCCCTTTCCCACGACGACCTCTAAGCCAAACAGGCCAAACAACGAGAAAGGGTCAACGAACGACAATATTGGTGCTACGCGCGGACAAGGTAACACAAAATACTTTTTTCTCATTTTCGATATATGTACTACAGGACCAGGACGGCCAGAGAAAGAGGGACAAAACGACAAGAAAAAAAAAAAAGGAGGCAGCTACAAAAAGGGAGTGTCTGCAAAAGAACTCTAAGGAGGTCCTGCTCCCTCTAACCTAGGGTGATCACCACCATCCCCCAACCAGGACTGCCTCAAGCTATCCACGGTTTCCTCTAGTTCTTCCTTCTTTTGCAGCATATCCTGGAACGCCTGACGAAGTCGCCGGCTCTCAGCCTCCACTTCCCGATGCCACTTCCGCAAAACTTCAGACTCTGCCTCTGCGTCCGCGACGGCCTTCCGCTCAAGTCCCAGCTGGATTTTTACTTGTTGAAGCTCAGCTGTCTTTTCCCCAAGAGAGACAGAAATCCCTTCGACAGTGCCTCTCAGGGCTTGGAGCTCTTCGCTATCTTGGGCGTTAGCAAGCTGCGCCCTAGTAACCAACTACCTCTGGAGACGAACCACCTCGTCCGCCGATCGATGGAATCTCCCCTTGTACTCCTCTACCTATCGGCGCCAGCTGGCCCGCTGCACATCGTGGCTCATCTCGGCATCTTGAAGCTGCTTCTGGAGGTCGGAAACTTTTTGTGACCATATCTGCTCATCCCGCGCTGTGAGCCGGGATGAGTTTCCTTCCAGCTGGCCGATCCTCCTCTTGGCAGCCGACAGCTCCACTTTAAGGGCGCTGATCCTGGCTTCTTGAGCCCAAGTTCGGTCGCTGGCGCTCTTCGTGCATTCTTCGAGCTCCTTCGTAAAGTTCGCCTTCCTCCGGCTGTAGTCCATGATTGCCTTCACTTGGAGACTCCTGAAGTGGGCGACCTCAGCGGCGGCTGCGGAATAGCATTTTTTCGCCTGGTGGAGCTCGCCCTCCGACTTTTTCAACTTCTTCGTCAAGTGGAGGACCTCCTTTTTGAGCCGCTGGATAGTCGACTTCAGCGGGACCCCCAGGGGCAAGGGGAGTGCTTCGGTGGGGCGCTGCCATCGAAAATGCAAACGTCAAAGACCAGCTCATTACAAGAAGAAGAAGACAAGAAAAGGAAAGATGTATACTTGCTGGATCCTGAGCCCGATGTTGAAGAGAAGCGGCTCCCTCAGTAGGTTTGGAAGGGAAGGAGCGGGGTAACTCAGGAGCTTCTGGGCGGCCTGAAGGTCGTCCTCTCCCAGGCTGGGAGCCCGGCGGACGGAATCCCTCAGAGACCTCCAAGGGGGCAGGCCCAGTTCCAGGGTCGGACAGTAAATGAAGAGAAATTTCCCCTTCCAGTTGTGAATCGAAGAAGGGGCGCCCTTCAGCAACCCCTTCTTACCGAACTGGGGGGAGAAGTACCACCAGTCCTTCGCTGAAGGATGGCGTTTGAAGGTGTAGAAATGTCTGAACAGGGAGAGGGAAGGCTGAACCTCGGCTATATGACAGAGGGAGAGAAATCCTATCAAAAACCTAAAGGAATTCGGGGCGACAGAAGCGAGAGAAATGTCTAAGAAATGAAAGAAGGCGGCAACAAAAGCTGGAAGCGGAAGCCGGAGTCCGGCACGGAATGCCTCCTGGTACAAACAAAAGCGACCAGGAGGGGGAGCGCTGGCCCGGTCAGAGGGGCCAGGAAGCTCCAGATCGTACTCTGAAGGGACCCCGTACCGAGCCATTATCAGGAGAAGTTCGTCCAGAGTCGACGAACAAGGAATGGCGCCCGACGCGAAAATCGGGCGAGGCCCTGTCCCGAACGCGGGTTCGTCCGCAGAGACAGGGGCCTGGGGGTTTGAAGCAGATGAACTCCCAGAACTTACGGGGGCAGAAGAATCGAAAGACATTTTTCCTTGGAGGAGAACCTAAAGGACCTTAGAAAGGCAAGCCGAGAAGGGAGGGGGGCGCTGGAAGTCAACTCAGGAGAGGGCACGAAAGAAGTGGAAGGAGGAGAGGACCCTAAGCGGTAAGAAGAAGAAGGTGGGCACTAACCTATCTTGCTTTGGGGGCCTGGGGAGCGAGAAATGGAAGGCGCCTACGGCTCGAGAGGGCGTTCGCTAGGGCAGACTCTCGGGGAGATGACGGACGCCAGCAAGAAATCAGGAGCGGAGTGGGGCGCCTGAAGGGGGAAGGACGGGTTTAAATAGACCCTGGGATCCGGCGCCATAATGATCTCGAATCCCCCAGGCCAGTCCGCATCCGACACGTGTCCCACTCCCCGTGGCAGACGGCTGAAGGCGGCTGGCGGTTGGCAGGGTCATAATTGCACCGTACCTAGGCCAGCGTACCTGTGGGGTATTCGAAGCGTCCCCTCGTACCGCCCCAACTCGAAAAGACTCCGGCACGCGCTCATTTAATACCAAAATATCTGGGAGCGGCGGGGTGCGGGATTCGAAGGGACGGTTTCGGCTGTACTTTTGTGTACTTCCTTCGTTTGAAATTCAAAACTCGGATGTAGGGGGACTGGTGTTGGGTATAAAATACCCACAGCCGGAACCCACGACGGAACCGCCATCAGCAAGTGCAGCTCCGCCCGGACTCCTACGGGAGCCGGGCTCCACCGCCATCAGCAAGTGCAGCTCCGCCCGGACTCCTACGGGAGCCGGGCTCCACCGCCATCAGCAAGTGCAGCTCCGCCCGGACTCCTATGGGAGCCGGACTCCACCGCCATCAGCAAGTGCAGCTCCGCCCGGACTCCTACGGGAGCCGGGCTCCACCGACGACATTAGCGCAGCTCCCTCCGGACTCCTACGGGAGCCGGACTTCGCCGCCAACATCAGAACAGCTCCGCCCGGACTCCCACGGGAGCCGGGCTCCGCTCTCAGTATCAACTGCTGGTAAGCTCAATCCGGACTCCTATCAGAGCCGGACTTCACCCTTAACTTTGTTTGCAGCGCAGCTCCGCCTGGACTCCTACGGGAGCCGGGCTCCACCGACGACGTCAGCGCAGCTCTCTCCGGACTCCTACGGGAGCCGGACTTCGCCGCCAACATCAGTACAGCTCCGCCCGGACTCCCACGGGAGCCGGGCTCCGCTCTCAGTATCAACTGCTGGTAAGCTCAATCCGGACTCCTATCAGAGCCGGACTTCACCCTTAACTTTGTTTGCAGCGCAGCTCCGCCTGGACTCCTACGGGAGCCGGGCTCCACCGACGACGTCAGCGCAGCTCTCTCCGGACTCCTACGGGAGCCAGACTTCGCCGCCAACATCAGTACAGCTCCGCCCGGACTCCCACGGGAGCCGAGCCCCGCTCTCAGCATCAACTGCTGGTAAGCTCAATCCGGACTCCTATCGGAGCCGGGTTTCGCCCTTAACTTTGTTAGCAGCGCAGCTCCGCCCGGACTCTTACGAGAGCCGGGCTCCACCGCCGACAGCAGCTGCAGCTCCGCCCAGACTCCTACGGTAGCCGGACTCCGCCATCGACATCAGAGCAGCTCCGCCCGGACTCCTACGGGAGCCGGGCTCGGCCCACGACCCCTACTGCCAGGAGGACCTCACCCGCACCTCAACAGAAACTAGGCTCCGACCGTTACCGAGCTTCAATCGACAGATCCACGACCCCTGACAGGCCCTCAAAGCGGCCACGACCCTGCTCCACCTCCTGTGGCGGACTCCACGCAGTATCATCATTCCCTGACAAGCCGCAGCAGCCATAGCCGCCCTGCTCCACTTCCTGTGGCAGACTCTGCACAGCTCCACTATCCCCTGGCAAGCCACAGTGACGGCCACAAACCTGCTCCACCTCCTGCGACGGATACCATGCGATTCTCCTGACGACGGATGCTGCTCCACCCCTCATAACAGATTCCACGTGGCAAGGCGAGGTGATGCCCACGTGTCTGCTCCATTATCTTTCGCAATCATTTCCCCTGACCGTGGGCGGCCCACTACCAGGCGGTTACAAACGTCGCCATCAATCCGTTGCCTCCCCCGCCTATAAAAGGGGGAACTCAGATACGTTATTCTTTAACCCCTTTTGCCTTATCTCAAAACTCTGCTAAACTCTCCGTTCGAGCACTCCATTCTTGTTGAGGCAGAGAACTGACTTGAGCGTCGGAGGGTCTTGCCGGAGCAACCCCACCTCCGGTTTAGACTTTCCTTGCAGGTCCCGGCGGCGACCGCGGCTTCCCCAACTCCAGCTTCTCCGGCGCAGACGGATTTTTGCACCAACAATTTCCAACAAAAATTGCATCGATCATATCGATGCTCTGAATCAGATCTAACCGTTAGATCTGATCAGATGAGTTCAGAACTCATTACCTTATCATGGATCGACAATCACCACTGCTGATAAGCATGGTATGAGGTTCTTCCTAATGTCAAACAGCCGTACAGCTCATTTGACCTCTATAGGTAGTCCACTCAAAGCTCCGAAAGGATCATTTTTTTAGGGTGCTAGCTCGCATAGAAAGCTCTAAAGGCTGAAATAGGCTCCTTCCTTCGGATCACTTGGATACTTTTGAATTAGAAGACGGAGCTACTCAAGGAGGTAGTGGTGTGGAAGACAGAAATAAGACCCTCTTGTATTTTTCTTACACAAAAACTAGAGCTAAAAAAATCCTACAACCCATCCTAGACCTTATGTCCAAGAGGAAGTTTACTTCCTCTATTTCTCATGCATAGAAGCCCGCCCCTCTTAGATTTTTTTTTTCATGTCCCAAATCAAAAGTTTCTCATGCACAAACTAAAACTTCTTTGTCTCACAAAAAGTTATCCCTTCTTAAGGTGGCATCTCATGAAAGATAATGATAAGTTGAGGTGGTTTGGTTCAAGTTTAAATGATGGTTTATCCTCATCACCAATTCAAATCAAATTCGAATTCAAACTTGAACCAAACTTCATCATTATCCATGGAACTCAAAAAGTGGATGACGAACATCTGAATGGGATGAAAAAAATTCACACAAGAACCAATTCATGCATGAGTAGAGCTGTCGATATTTTTGAACTTGATTTGGACTCTAACTTTTCGTTCAAGTTCAAACTTTTTTGAACTCAAATTTAAAACCAACCTCATCCTAATCCAAAGAGGATCAGAAATGAGCATTAATCCTCTTCTAGGCATGACAAAAAATTTGGGCAAAAACTTCTCTCGGGTGAAGAAAAGAAAGGCACAAAGAAAGATGGCATAGGTGTGAAGAAAAGAAGGGCGCAGAGAAAGATGGCATAGGATTTGTTCAATTTGAATTTGAATTCGAATTCGAATCTTCATCCAATTAAGTTCTTAATCCAACCAAATTAGATTAGATCTAATTAGACCACTAAACCTAATCTAATTAGATAACAAAAAGTCTTAATTAAATTATAATCAAATTAAAAATTAACCAAGCTCAAATTTCGATCAAATCAGAAATCAAAAATTCTTAACGATTAAACCATCTCATAACCTAATCGGATCAAACTAAATTGAATCTAATTCAATTAGATTTGATCCAAATCTTAATACTCAATCAAATTAAGCTAATTAGTAATTTAATTGCTAATCAATCCTCCCATAGTTCACCAATAATTAGCAAATTAATTTATTGCAACTCTTGCATAGGATAATCATTAATCAAATTGACTATTATACCCTAGAATGATTCTTAATCATCGATCAGTCACATGATCAGTCAAAAATTTTATTTGAATGTGACCCCATAGGTTTGAATCCAAGCCAGTAGTATAGGAACAATCTTTCTATACCAATCAAAGTGACCATTTAGTAATGGTATCCGACGTCCGAATAGATCAAAAGATTATAAAGCCACATTCAAAAACCTATTGGCATATGATTACCATATAATTCATCCCTTTGACCTAAATGCTCAAGGTGACCTAGGATTTAACTGTCAATCCAAAAAGATCATCCATATTATATTTTAATTTTTTAAATCCGTCACATGGATTATCCTAATCGAGATTTTACTGAATTGAAATACAGTGATGCATTAACTCCTACTCATTCGAAGGGATCAATTCCATTTTGATTCCCACACCGACTTTATAAGTACTTGACTATGCCAAAAAATTTTTCATTATTAAATTAAAAATTCAGATAATCCGACAGCAAAGCACAGTGAGTTACTTGCAAGTCACCATAGTGATCTCAGATCGGAGGGACACTTATACCTATATCCTTCGTGAACTATTTTTGACAGCAGAGTGCTCAGTAGTTGATCACGTTCAGTAAGATGTACTCTCACGTCTCACTTGCATGCCATGCCAGTGTCTCCACACTCTTTGATTAAGAAGATAACCAACGCATATGGCATACAATAACCTACACTTGATATAGCTATCATCCTAATAATAGCATATCATTTGGCTGTGAACAATATTTAAGGACTAAACGATATATCCTTCTATATCGATTCAAATAGTCCTAAGGATTTCATCACAAAATACAAGAGTTCAAATAAGATGTACACACAGTGATGAAAAAATCAAATAATATTTATTAATTCAATAATTTATATACAATTATAATGATTAGCTCAGCTGTCAGCTGAAGCAAAAATTCAATGCAGGGCAAAATGATAATTTTAAAATATTTTCAAAATTACTATTTTACAGTAAAATTATTAATTAATCTTATTAATTAACACTAATTAACCCTACACTAGGATCTAAATATGATACAACAGCATGTATTTAAATTTGAAATTTAAATTTGAAACAGTAAACTTTTACTGTACTGTGTTCAGAACACATCACCTTTTGCGGGTAGTCGATCACCGTAATCTGATCACCATCAGAGGACTCTGATCATCATGTCACAACCATACTAGTATCTGACCTCTGTGGATCATCCACATGAAGCTCCCGTCTGATCGGCTTCTCACGAATGCTAGTTCGTGATTTCACCCTTTTGATAGCTGATGTTGATCGAACTCCTTCGATCGATGTGTGCCAACTCCTCGGATGCTCTGAATCATCTGCATAATTGGTTGAGAGGTTGATGGATCTCTTCCTGAAATTTGGTGGACTCATGATACTCGTGGCACACCAATCTCACTTCTCGAACCCTAGGTAGAAACCCTAGGGTACATACCAAAAACCGTGCGCCCAATTTTCTTTCTTTTCTTTCTTTTTCTCTCAGAAGGTTTTGGACCTTCACCTCATGCACAAGGCTTCCTCACGCCCCACTTTCTTTCTCAAAATTTTTCTATGCATGCCCCACCTCTCTATCTCTTTTAAAATAGTTCAAAACGTGTCTTATCCGCGTGAGAGGATAAAGACAAGTGGTTACACATTTGAATTCAAATCAAATTTGAATTCAAATGAAAACCAACTCATCCCTATCCACTTGTGGCGTGAGAAGAGAAGGGCGTGGACTCTTTGTCCATGGAAAGGTTTCACGAGAAACTCTTTCTCGTGTGAGATGTGGGGTGCTAAAGTGGATAATGTCATGTATGCGCAAGAGATAAGTTATCCATTCAAATTCAAACACGCTTTGAATTTGAATGGCTAACTAATCATCTTTATCCAAATATTGGTGACAAGAGTGGGCGTGAGAAGGGCTTTGCATGAGAAAAAATTCATGAGAAGTTTCTTCTCGTGAATTCAAATGGGCGCAGAGATTTAAGGTGGTGCAGGGATTTAAATTCAAATGGTGGTTTGATCTTAATTGAACCAACCTAATTAAAATAGGTTAAGCACAATTAGACTAAATTAAATCCAACTTAATTAGGCTTAATTAGGCTCAATAAAATTCTAATCAAATCAAAAATTGACTAAGCCCAACCCCTGATCAAATCAGGGACCAAACCATCTCGATGATTAGGTCAACTCTTAACCTAATCGGGTCAAACCCAACTGAATCCAATTCAATTGGACTTGATCCAAAAATAATTACTTAATCAAATTGAGTTAATTAGTGATCAAATCACTAATTAAACCTCTCATAAATATTGAGTCCAAATTCGATGGGCAATTAGGCATCAGAGACCATCGATATGAAACCCTGATCAAAGAGTTCAAATTTCAAATTCAAAATTTGAAATTCAAAATTTTGACCTCGGTACCCAAAATGTGTGGAACTCATGATCAGAGAATCTTAATTCTCAATCATAGAGTTTCATACACATAAGACTCATAATCAGCCATTAGATCAGAAAGGAACCTCTAATGTGTGTGACCCCGCAGGTTCGAACCTAAGCCGGTAGCACAGGAACCAATTCTTGTACTAATCGAAGTGACCATCTAGCAATGGTACCCGATGACTGGATAGGTCGAATAGTCGCAATCACAACATTTAGAACCTACGTGAATATGGTTACCGTATAATTCATCCCTTTTGACCCCTGTATTTAGGATGACTCAGGATTAAACTGTCAACCCTGATGAGATCATCCGAATCATGCTCAACTCAATTAGTCCTGTGACTCCTCACTAGGACTACCCTGGCCAAGGTTTTGCTAAATTAAAATACGACTGTACACAGCTCCTAAACTGGAGTGGTCAATCCCATCTTGACACACGCACTGACAAGTCAAGTACTTGACTACACCCAGCAGCCTTCCGTCACTGAATTAGAAATTCAGGTAGTCCAGTGCCTAAGTGCAGTGAGTTGCTTGCAAGTCACCGTGGCGGTCTCAGGTCGGAGGGACATTTATACCCATATCCCATCGGAGCAAATCTTGACAGCAGAAATAGCTCCAGAGTCGGTCACATTCAGTGCAGATGTACTATTACATCTCACCTGTATGCCATACCAGTGTCTCCACACTCCTTGGTTATGAGGACAATCAACCCATATGGCACACAACGACCTATGCTCGATAAATGTTGTCATCCTTGGTAACAACGTATCATTTGGTTGCGAACAGGTTTAAGGACTAAGCGACAAATCCTCCTTTGTCGAGTCTAAATAGTCCTAAGGACTTCACCACAACACAGGAGTTCATTAGAAGATGAAACATTTGTGATGAAAAAATATCAAAATAACTTTTATTTATTTATAATTCATGTACTAATACAAAAGAAGCACAACTGTCAACAGGCTGACGATTGGCTTTGGGACACTATTCCCAACAATCTCCCACTTGGCCTAAAGCCAATCGGTGCAGTATCTAATACCCATCTTCGACTTGTAGTCGTTGAACTCCTTCACCGCAATGGCTTTAGTGAATGGATCGGCCAGGTTCTCCTTTCCATCGATCTTCTGAAGGTCGATGTCATCTCGATCCACAATCTCCCGGATGAGATGGTAGCGGTGCAGAATATATTTCGTCCGCTGGTGTGCCTTCAGTTCCTTTGCCTGAGCAATGGCTCCAGAGCTGTCTCAGTAGAGCAAAATTGGACCAACAAGGGAGGGTGCTACTCCGAGCTCAGTGATGAATTTCCTCAGTCACACTGCTTCTTTGGCAGCATCGAATGCAGCAATATACTCTGCCTCACACACTGAATCAGCCACAGTGTGCTGCTTGAAACTCTTCCAGTAGATAGCCCCACCATTAAGGGTAAAAATAAATCCTGACACACTCTTGCTGTCATCACGATCAGACTAGAAACTAGAGTCTGTAAATCCTATAAGTCTCAAGTCCGATTCACCATATACAAGCGACTGGTCCTTAGTATTTCTCAATACTTTAGGATGGTTTTAACAACCTTCCAGTGATTCTCCCCTAGATCAGATTGGTATCTACTCACTACTCCTAGTGAGTATGCCACATTTGGTCGTGTACATGTCATGGTGTACATGATAGATCCCACTGTCGAAGCATATGGAATCCTACCTATACGCTCTCTCTCTTGAGGTGTTGTCGGACAATCTTTTTTCGAGAGAGAAATTTCATGGCCTATCGGTAGATAGCCTTTCTTGGAATTCTCCATGCTGAACCTTTTCAGCATAGTATCAATGTACGTGGACTGGGATAAGCCAAGCAACCTTTTGGATCTATCCCTATAGATCCTCATCCCTAGGATGTAGGAAGCTTCTCCCAGATCCTTCATGGAGAACTGTGACGACAGCCAAATCTTTATTCCCTGTAATGCAGGGACATCATTTTCGATTAAGAGAATGTCATCCACATACAATACAAGAAATACTACTACTGGACCATTAGCCCACTTATAAATGCAGGGCTCTTCTCCGTTCTTAACGAAGCCATACGTTTTGATCGTCCTATCAAAATGTATGTTCCAACTCCGAGATGCCTGCTTAAGTCTATAAATCGACCTTTGTAGCTTGCATACCTTAGACTCATCTGTGGATGTGAACCCTTCAGGTTGTATCATATATACCTCTTCGTCCAGCTCTCCATTTAGAAAGCTGTCTTCACATCCATCTGCTAGATTTCATAGTCTAGATGGGCAGCTATCCAAGCATAATCCGAATGGATTTGAGCATTGCCACAGGAGAAAATGTCTCGTCATAGTCTATACCATAACGTTGACGATATCCCTTGAAAACCAGACGGGCTTTATAGATCTCCACCTTTTCGTCTGTGCCCCTCTTCCTCTTGAAGACCCACTAACACCCTATGGGTTTCACTCCTTCGGGTGAGTCAACCAATGTCCACACATCGTTGATCTTCATGGACTCCATTTTGGATTTCATGGCCTCTAGCCATTTCTCAGAGTCAGGTCTCTGCATTGCATCCATGTAGGTGATCGGATCCTCATCATTTTCATCAAGTTCGACAGGATCGCATCTCGGACCAAGAAACCATAGTATCTATCTGGTTGATGTGGTACTCTACCAGACCGCCTTAAGGGTGCATAATCAATGGGCTCCGGATCTGATCTAATCAAATCCGATTCAGGTTCAGTAACATGTGTCAGATTTTTTACCTGTCGAACTTCGTCAAGTTCGACCTTAGAGGCAACAGTTCCTTCACTAAGGAACTCTTTTTCTAAAAAGATTGTCTTAAGGCTGACAAATACCTTTTGCTCATCAGCATGGTAGAAATAATATCCTTTGGTCTCTTTTGGGTACCCTATAAAATTATACTTGTCAGACCTAATTCCAAGCTTGTCTGTAATTAAACGTTTAACATAAGCCGGACACCCCCAAACCCTAAGATGCGAGAGTGCTGGCTTACGTCCTATCCATATCTCATATGGTGTTTTGGCTACAGACTTACTCGGAACTCTATGTAGAAGGTAACAAGCCGATTCGAGCGCATATCCTCAGAGAGAGATCGGCAGACCAGCAAATCCCATCATGGATCGAACCATGTCCAATAAGGTCCGATTTCTCCTTTCAGACACACCATTATGCTGTGGTGTTCCAGGAGGAGTCCACTGAGAGAGAATCCCATTCTCCCCTAGATACGTCAGAAACTCATTGGAAATGTATTCACCTCCTCGATCAGATCGAAGAATTTTAATAGACTTTCCAGTTTATTTTTCTACTTCATTTCGAAATAGTTTGAACATTTCAAACGACTCTGATTTATGCTTCATTAAGTAGACATACCCATACCTCGATAGGTCATCTGTGAAGGTTATGAAGTAGAAATATCCACCTCTTGCATTTGAGCTCATAGGTCCACATACATCAGAATGTACCAGACCCAAGAGTTCACTGGCTCGCTCACCTTTTCTAGTAAAAGGTGACTTGGTCATCTTTTCAAGAAGACAAGACTCACAGGTTGGAAGTGATTCACAATCATCAAGTTCAAGAATTCCTTCTTGAGCCAACCTATTTATCCTGTTCTTATTGATATGACCTAGCCTACAGTGCCAAAGGTAGACTTCTGACACATTATCTATTCTAGGACGTTTACCGAAGTTTTGAACCACATTAATAGGCTGTGATAGTAAGTAAATTTTATTATTTTATTATCCAATAAACATTATAACACCATTCAAAATGATATTGCAAATATTTTTTTATTAAAAAATTATAACCGTACATGGCCAAAAGGCCTACAGAAATAATATTTAATAAAAAGCTTAGACAATAGTGACATTCACTCAGAATTATATTATGAGAATTGATTACAAGACTCATGATTCGTAAAGCTAGAACTAAACTTTGCTTCCATCTCCAACGTTCAGGAACCTCTCGCCTTCATCAAATCTCCTGCTGACATGCAGACCCTGCATCGAATTACAAATATGATAAGGGCTTCCGATATCCAATACCCAGGCAGTAGTATCACAAATGGAAAAAATTGCAAGGAGTTATCATATAATTACCTTGCTTCTTCTTCGGCCTGTTCAGGTCCAGGGAGGCAATGTATTGAGGACAGTTCCTCTTTCAATGCCCCTACTTCTTGCAAAAGAAGCACTCCGCCTGGCTCTGGTCGGACTTGTGCTTCTTGGTCTGACCCTGTGCAGCCGTCCCAGCATGAGGCTGCACCTTCTTGTTCTTCTTCTTCTTGTTCTTCTTCCTCTTTCCAAAGGATTAACGACGAGAAGAAGACCCTCCCACTACATTCACCGACTCCTTATGGAGTTGGTGATCCTTCTCAAAGTTCTGCAGCAACCCCAACAACCCGTGGTAGTTTACTGCAGGTTTTGTCATTCGAAAATGAGTAAGGAATGGGAGGAAGGACTTGGGCAAGGAATTAAGGATCGCATCCTTACCGAGCTGCTCGTGCAGAGGAAAACCCAATTTGCTTAGGCGCTCAATCATCTCGATCATGTACAGTACATGATCAGTGACTGAGGCCCCATCCCTCTTCGAGCATTGAAAATGGCACAACTAGTTTTGTGCCTTTCAACATCATCAGGCGTGCCAAAGGAGTCGTTCAACATTTGAAGCATCTCCTGTGACTGGGCGTTCTCAAACCTATGACTGAACTCGTCATTCATTGCTGCCAGCATAATACATCGGACGGTAGTGAGATCATTGAGCCACTTCTGGTAAGTGTCTCGGATCGCCTTACTAGCATTCGGAGCTGGCTCCTCAGGTGCTAGATCCGTTACTACATAAAGGATCCGCTCATGCTCAAAGACGATTTTCAATTTTTGATACCAGCTATCGAAATTAAGTCCCATGAGCTTGTCATTATCTAATAATGACCGGAGCGACAGGGTAGTGGCCATAGCTGTATAAAGGAAAATCAGACATCTATTAGTACATAAATTAATACTAAAGATTTGAACTTTAGTCTAAAGTTTTTTTCAATATTTTTACGAACTGGTAGCCTCAACCTCCAATTCGAGGAATTACTTTAATTACTTAATGGGTACTAGAATCCACACAGACTACACACGAGCCCAACTTTGGTTGGTCAACCCATGTGCATCTATGGGTAGGTTCTTAACCAATTGTTTCTCTAAACAACTTCTAGTAATTGATTTTGCCCCAGAACCTAATCAGTAGGCTTTGGCCTCCACTAAAAAGATCTGATTAGGTCCAACCATTAACATGACTTAATTTGGTGAATCAGAACAATAAATGATCAGGCCCGACTTTGGCCGGCCAACCTAACCACCATCAGAAAGACTCAACCAAATTATCATATTATGAATGATAATTCCATTAGCCAATGAGCATTAGGCCTTTGGGCCTCCAATGATCATTGAACTAATGGACTCATTATCACTCACTTAATGGGAGGCATTGACTTAGTTATCATGATAACTTAATCATTTTAGGGAC
Source organism: Elaeis guineensis (assembly GCF_000442705.2). NCBI lineage: Eukaryota > Viridiplantae > Streptophyta > Magnoliopsida > Arecales > Arecaceae > Elaeis > Elaeis guineensis. Next base: position 114,162,535 of record NC_026000.2, on the reverse strand, counting down.
CTAATAATTTTTGAGAATTTTATTAAAGGATAGTAGAGAAGAAATCATTCAGCCAATTTAAATCCTTCCACTGACTTCACCAAGTCAGATTAAAAAAAAATTAATTAAAGATGGCATTAGAAGCACCTAAATTAGTCACACTGATTTACCTAATGACATGGGTGAGCTCTAATCACCAAGTGATCTAATCAAAATCTAACTTATCAGATTAGCCAGGTAAGTGAGATCAGTGGTGGGGATTTGCCATTAACTCGTCAATGATCGAATCAATGCGAGTAGCTCCCACTTAAGAACCACTGGTCAAAACTGCCGAACTTACCTTAGACACCAACCGGTTCATTAGTTTTAATTTTGATCAACTTAGTAAATAGGGCTCCACTACGTAGCCATGAATTAAGTCCATCTTGGTCTAGTTAAAGATATGGACCCATTCAACTACAACTATTGAAGTTGAGTCTAGAGTATCCTTGACCTAATCTAATTCAACTTTTGATTAGATTTGACCAATTACTCCATTTAGTCCATTTTTTAAGCTAACCTTAGGTCTAACCCAATTATGGACCTAATTCATCTAACCCATTGACCCACAAGTTTATGCAATTGTCTTAGGTCTTAATTCACAATTCTAGACCTACTAGACAACACTTAATTCTTTTAATTAAGTACTTGGGCTGATGGGTCAGGATTTGGTATTTCGAAAATAATTTTCAAATTTTGAAAGATTTTATTTTCTGTTCACCAAATGTGTTGACTCATTTCACAAACGGGTCAGCATAATTCATAAACAGTAATCCTATTGCTCATTTCATAATAGAAAATAGCTCAAAATAAATCATGAATTTTTTTTTAGATCTAATCTAACACATTCATGATAAATTTTATAATTAAGTCCTTTCGCTGCTTCATTAGCATGGGATATAATTGCATCGGCATCCCTACCGCCATAGGAGATCCCATCGAATGGGAAGAGAGGGCCTTTAAACCCTACTTTTCTCCTATGATCGGACGGCTATGGCAACCAACCCAATTAGATTACTCGCTACTTGAATCAAGTATATCTAAATATATCAATTTCAAAATTTAAATTTTGAATTTAAATTTCAAATTTGAGATTTCAACCAAATTTCAAATTTTGAATTTCCAATCTTTGAATTTTAAATTTTAAATTTTGAATTTCAAATTTCAAATTTGAAATTTCAAATTTCAAATTTCAAATTTTAAATTTTAAAATTTAAATTTCAAATTCAAATTTCAAATTTTGAATTTCAAATTTGAAACTTCTAACAAATTTCAAATTTTAAATTTTGAATTTCAAATTTAAACTTATAGATTACACTTTAATCTACGCATGCATATGTATATCATATTCTAGAACCATGCTCTGATACCATTTGAAGCGAAAATTCAGTGCAGGGGCAAAATGATAATTTTAAATTTTTTTCAAAATTACTATTTTACAGCAGAATTATTAATTAATCTCATTAATTAATACTAATTTACTCTACACTAGGATCTAAATATGATACAATAGCATCACATCACCTTTTGCGGGTAGTCGATCATCGCAATTTGATCACTGTCGGAGGGCTCTGATCGTCACATCGCAGCCACACTAGTGTCTGACCTCTGTGGATCATCCACACAAAGCTCCATCTGATCGACTCCTCACGAATGCTAGTTCGTGATTTCACCCTTTTGATGGCTGATGTTGATCGAACTCCTTCGATCGATGTGTGCCGACTCTTCGGATGCTCCAGATCATCTACACGATTGGTTGAGAGGCTGATGGATCTCTTCCTAAAATTTGGTGGACTCACGACACTCGTGGCACACCAATCTCACTTCCCGAACCCTAGGTAGAAACCTTAGGGTACATACCAAAAACCCTGCACCCAATTTTCTTTCTTTTCTTTCTTTTTCTCTCAGAAGGTTTTGGACCTTCACCTCATGCACAAGGCTTCCTCACACCCCACTTTCTTTCTCAAAATTTTTTTACGCACGCCCCACCTCCCTATCTCTTTTAAAATAGTTCAAAACATGTCTTATCCGCGTGAGAGGATAAAGATAAGTGGTTACACATTTGAATTCAAATCAAATTTGAATTCAAATGAAAATCAACTCATCCCTATCCACTTATGGCGTGAGAAGAGAAGGGCGTGGACTCTTTGTGCATGGAAAGGTTTCACGAGAAACTCTTTCTTGTATGAGATGTGGGGCGCTAAAGTGGATAATGTCATGTATGCGCAAGAGATAAGTTATCCATTCAAATTCAAACATGCATTGAATTTGAATGGCTAACTAATCATCTTAATCCAAATATTGGCGCACAAGAGTAGGCGTGAGAAGAGCTTTGTGTGAGAAAAAAAAATTCATGAGAAGTTTCTTCTCATGAATTCAAATGGGCACAGAGATTTAAGGTGGTGCAGGATTTAAATTCAAATGGTGGTTTGATCTTAATTGAACCAACCTAATCGAAATAGGTTAAGCACAATTAGACTAAATTAAATCCAACTTAATTAGGCTTAATTAGGCTCAATAAAATCCTAATCAAATTAGAAATTGACTAAGTCCAATCCCTGATCAAATCAGGGACCAAACCATCTCGACGATTAGGTCAACTCTTAACCTAATCGGATCAAACCCAACTGAATCCAATTCAATTGGACTTGATCCAAAAATAATTACTCAATCAAATTGAGTTAATTAGCGATCAAATCATCAATTAAATCTCTCATAAATATTGAGTCCAAATTTGATGGGCAATTAGGCATCAGAGACCATCGATATGAAACCCTGATCAAAGAGTTCAAATTTCAAATTCAAAATTTGAAATTCAAAATTTTGACCCCGGTACCCAAAATATGTGGAACTCATGATCAGAGAATCCTAATTCTCAATCATAGAGACCCATACACATAAGACTCATAATCAGCCATCAGATCAGAAAGGAACCTCTAATGTATGTTGTGATAATCCGGCCCAATTGGGCCCAAAACCAGCTCACAAAGCCCACTAAGCCCATTAAACAAAAAAAAAAAAAAAAAAAAGAAAAACAGAGCAAGAAGACTCCCGATCGGAGTCTTCCTCTTCTCTGATCAAGAATCGGAGTCCTAGGGCCATTGAAAGACCCTAGGACGAGCTCTATAAGAACCCTTCCCCTCTCCTCTATGGGTAGACCCTTCAGTCGCCGTCGATTGCCGGAGATTTTTCTCCGATTTTCCCGTTTGAAGCCGCGACTCCTCGACCCGTGTTCGCCGTGATTTCTCACCGGTGGGGGTCACCGGAGGTTGTGGTAAGGTCTCCCTCCCCTCCCTCTCTTCTCTCCCTTCTTTCCCGTGCCTGTGTACACGATGGTCGGCGACGGGTGTCGCCGGATTTAGTTGGAGAAGGAAACCCCCCTGTTCGCCGCCTCTTTCCTCTGATTTTTCGATGCCGACGGTCACGCCGACCGCCGGCCCTGGTCTCTCCGAACCCGGGAGAGTCGGCCGTTGCCGCCGGCCACCTCCGGCCATGAGATGGCCGTGATCAGCCGATCAAGGCACGGGGACCTCTAGGTCCCCTGTTTCGGCCCAATGAAAGCCCGGGAAGAAGAAGAAGAAAAGAAAAGAAAAAGAAAAAGAAAAAGAAAAAAAAAGAAAAAGAAAAGAAAAAGGAAAAAGAAAAAAAAAAGAAGAAAAGAAAAATATAATAATAAGAAAAGAGAAAAATTCTCCTCTTTCCTCTCTTTTTCCCTCTTTCTCTCTCTCTATTGTCTCTCTCTAAAAAGAAAAAGAAAAAAAAAGAAAAAGAAAAAGAAAAAGAATATATATATATATAATAAATATATATATATATATATATGTGAGAGAAAGTTTCTCTCATTTCTCTCTTAAGTCTTTCTCTCTCTAGAATTGAACTTTCTCTCTCTACCTTCTCTCTACATTTTCTCTCTCTAAATTTTCTTCCTATTTTCTCTCTCTAGACCTTTCTCTCTCATTATGGATTTCATCTCTCTAGGGTCATTCTCTCTCTCTGATTACATCACAGACCCTAGGATAAACTTGAGATGAAAATATGATGATCTGGAACTGCTCCGAAATTCGTGCAGTAGATCGAATTCCGATCCGATTCTTTTTCGAAATTGATAATATCGATAAATCTATATTAAGTTATCCTGATATAACCTCTGACGATCTCAATCATGATTGCCACTTTTAAAGGATACGAAGATTCTCTCTCCACTTTCTCTCTCTACTTTCTCTCTCATGACCGACTTTCTCTCTCTAAAAAAAAAGATCTATGAATCCAGTATCAAGTCATGCCTTCATCTTTTAGAAGCTTATATTGACTCTATCAAGATGATCTGAAGTTGCTTTGATATTCGTGCTGTATGTCAACCTCATCTGATCGTATCAAAAATCTTTCAAATTTATTATTAAAGAACCCTATTGATTGATCTTGACTTTAATTCGATCTGTGCCTCACGATTTTTTGATCAAGTCACTTGAATCTGACCCTCAGATCAGAGATCCTGAATTTGCCCTGGTATCTGGATGGTTCGACACATCCGGACAACAGTCCTCTTTCCTTATGATTTAATCTTGTTATATTTATGGAATAGAATTTGATAATGATTTGATATTTTAAATAGGATTAGCTGATTCTTCTAACGAAGTCTAAAGATCCAAGATAAAAGAGGTAAGTAGTGTTTACTTTTACTGAATTTATCTGGTATATTATGAATTAAATAAATTTATGCATGCTTGCGATTAAAATTATTTATTGAAATAATTGTTGAAAATTATTTATGATGAAAGTTAATTGTAGAAAATTATTTATGATTGAAGTTATTTGTTGAGCAATTATTATGATGATATATGATCTCAAAGAATGTTATGATTGATTTGACTCGAATATCAATTAATTTTATTATTCTTGAAAATAATATATGAATTAGAAGACAATATGAAATTGACAACCTGACTGTGTTGAGGACCCCGCTAATGGAGGCATATACGTTGGCAATTGACTGTCCTGAGGGTTTACGTCGCCAGTAAGACCAGCGACATGTCGCCAGATAGACCAGCGACAAAACCGCCAGTTAGACCAGCGGTTCCAAAGGACTTGGCTGCCAGATGATTCGCAGCCCACCGCAAGCAGATACGCAGTATTATGACCCTGCCACAGGGATAATGTGGTCATAGTCATGGTTGGTAAGAAGAATTTAAGAAATTGATGAATTTAAGAAGAAAAGCATAATTGAAAATTATGATGAATTGACTTTTATATATGATTTACAGTACGAATATAATTTCATGAAATTACATATTGATTTGTTATGCATAGTATTATTTGCCTGATTACTCAGTTAAAGGTATACACTGCTTACTGGACTATTTAGCTCATGATAAGTTTTATGTTTTTCTTACAGATCCAAAAAATTAGCATGATGCAGGATTTCGGTTGGGAGAGCGATTAGAGATGGAGTTAACTCATTGATTTAGAATTTTCTCAGAATTGATTTAAGACCTTTAGTTTTGTTTTTAGTATTGGCTTTGTCAGACAGTTACTTTCTTTTGAACACTTAGTTTTGATTTGTTATTTGAACCAAGGTTTGATTATTGAATAAAGAAAAATTTATTTAACTGTTTGTGAAGATATCATGATGAGATGCCTTGCATGCTTATGGGAAAAGTATTCTATAAGTATGCGGCGGTTGCCATGACCCTCGATTCACAATCTCGGGTCGGGGGCGTGACAATTAATATGGTATCAGAGCATAAGTAGATGAATTATGAAACATAGAATCAGATATAGAATGGGTGTAAGTGGATAGACACCAGGGACATTATAGTGTAGATCTTTAATAATTGTAGTGGGAGAAATATTTAAAAATTTTGATTAAACATTGAGATTATGTATAAAAAGATCGCAAGAGATTATGATATATAGAATTTAAAATATGATGGATGATCTATTGATCATGATATGATTAGTTAGATCTTGATCGAAAGTAATCACAAAAAGATTGATATAAAATTGTATTGTGCATTATGGTTATTAATTTGATCATTGGTTATTCATGTAAATCGTAAGTTCAAATTTGATGTGAGAATAATATTATGATATTACTTCTAGTTGAGAGATTGACTATTATTGGCAAGATAAAGATTTGATAATAAAATATTATTTCAGAATGGGCTAAGAAAAATCTTTTATGATGCTTGATTGGAATATTTATCGAAATTGAATTTGGTATGTGGATTATATATAAAGTGGCATATTAGGATGAATGCATATTTGGAGATATTGCAAAGAAGCCTATTTCTTATTGATGAAATTGATTATGAGGTTGTAGAATATTCATTGTATTGAAAGCTTTAACCATCATCCTTAGATCTAAATAATGGATCTTATTATGTCTCTTGGAGACTACATGATGTGTATGAAATTTCAATTTAAAAATTTCGTATCAAAGTTGATCAAGAGATTTTCTAATATTATTGTTGAGGTTGTTAATGAAAAATTGATATCTTCAGATTAAGATAAAAGATCTGATTTATATTTATTTCAGACTAAGGGATCCATATGAATTTTATAATTTAGAAATTTTGGATTTAGGAATTGATATGGAGTTTCTTTGCTTTTGTTAACGAGGTCCTTAATTGAATCTACTATTAAATGGAGATTTGATTTTTGAAGCTTGTATGATTGTTATGAAAGGATATTTGATAGATATTGAAGATTTTGATGATAGAAATTTTAGAAAAAAAAATAATAATAACAATAATAATGATTTGAAATTCATATATATTCAGATTATGTCCAGATTTGATGGAGCATCGAAGAATTTTCTTGTTGATTTGACTTATAAAGATTTTTGATTTGAAAATTATCGAATTGAATTGATATGAGAATTGAGATTTGATTTATATTGATTATAGTAAATCTATATGATGGTTTAAATATGATATTGGACTTAAGGGTTAATCAAGATTATTGTACACCAGTAAAAGTATGAATGAGAATCGAAAGTTAATCTTTGACTTCAATTGAAATTTAAAATTTTAGATCTTTTCTATTGATAAGATAAAGAAATAATTTGATCAAAATTTTTTTGGTGAACCTAAAAAATTTTGATTGTTAGATCAGAGTGGGCAGCGGAAGCATGGTAATCTGGACTACTTTGAGTAAGTCAAGAATGTTGATTCTTTGAGTCAAAGAATTATGATAAATGATATGGTTTGATACAAAAAATTTATTGATATTAGAAAGAATAATATTTTAAAATTTTGAATTATTTTAGATATCCTAATGTGATTTTTAAAAGTAGAGCTTCCATCTACTATGCTACAAAAATAATTAGCATCCTAATTCTAGGATGAGTGGATCTTTGATTTTAGATTTAGAATATTTAGAGATAAATTTTTTCTATCCTAGAATTAAATTTTATAATTCTCTAATTACTAGGAAGAACTTGAGATTGTTTATCGAATGATGATTTTGATCTTAGATTATTATACTCAAATATTTATCTCCAGGGTATAATAAAATTTGAAGTTAGAATTCTTTTGATCATTATTATTTCTCTGACTGAATGAAAAAGATTGAGATTATCTATTGATATTGACGATTGCTCTACAAAAAATGGATTAGAGTTATTTATAATTTAATTTGATAATGAATTGATTAATTAAGAGTTGTTAATGTTTAGATAAAGAAAATTGATATACTTACTTAGAATAGAGACATTGATTTTGATTATAAGAAAAATATAGTTTTAATTTAGATCAATTTTTGAGTTATTGATCTTTATTATGAAATGACTTAATGATAAAATTTGCTTCAAGAATTAGAATATTTAAAGAGTTTGAGGGTTTGAGTAAGAAAATTTCGATGACTAGAAATAGTGATATTGATTCAATCAACAATGGTGATATTGATCTTTATGAAATAACTTAATGATGAAGTTGTATCGAGAATTAAAATATCAAAAGCTCGAGAATGAGATTGAAATGATAAATCTTCAACCTTTGAAAGTATGAATAAGAGAAAATATTTTTGAATTTTGATTGGTTAGGATGTCATCATATGATTCATAAGAAGTATGTTTTTCCTATTTTATGATGGGTTGAAATTAAGAGTGGTTAATATTTTCAAAAAAAAAAAAAAATGAATGATGATGATGAATGAAGTTCTTATGCAAGAATAGAGACATTGATCCTCTTCTATTCACAAGAGATAGATTTGATTTTAATTTGAGTCATGAGATATTGAACATTAATTTTTACAGGAAATGAGATCATAATTTTGAAATCTTGAAATATTGAAAATCTTTGAGATGTTGATCTTGATGAATAAGAAAATGAATGGTTCCGTATCAGATTGATATTGATGTATTGATTTTTTTCTTATGAAATGATTTAAGAATGAATTTGTATTAAGAATTAGAATTTTGAAATATTTGAGGATGAGATTCAAGTAAGAAACTATGAAGACTCAAGCAAAAATATCCCCAGCTCTTCGAGACTACAGGTATGTAAATTTTGAGGACGAAATTTTTTTTAGGAGGGTAGAATGTGATAATCCGGCCCAATTGGGCCCAAAACCAGCTCACAAAGCCCACTAAGCCCATTAAACAAAAAAAAAGAAAAGAAAGAAAAACAGAGCAGGAAGACTCCCGATCGGAGTCTTCCTCTTCTCCGATCAAGAATCGGAGTCCTAGGGCCATTGAAAGACCCTAGGACGAGCTCTATAAGAACCCTTCCCCTCTCCTCTATGGGTAGACCCTTCAGTCGCCGTCGATTGCCGGAGATTTTTCTCCGATTTTCCCGTTTGAAGCCGCGACTCCTCGACCCGTGTTCGCCGTGATTTCTCGCCGGTGGGGGTCACCGGAGGTTGTGGTAAGGTCTCCCTCCCCTCCCTCTCTTCTCTCCCTTCTTTCCCGTGCCTGTGTGCACGATGGTCGGCGACGGGTGTCGCCGGATTTAGTTGGAGAAGGAAATCCCCCTGTTCGCCGCCTCTTTCCTCTGATTTTCCGACGCCGACGGTCACGCCGACCGTCGGCCCTGGTCTCTCCGAACCCGGGAGAGTCGGCCGTTGCCGCCGGCCACCTCCGGCCATGAGATGGCCGTGATCGGCCGATCAAGGCACGGGGACCTCTAGGTCCCCTGTTTCGGCCCAATGAAAGCCCGGGAAGAAGAAGAAGAAAAGAAAAGAAAAAGAAAAAGAAAAAAAAAAGAAAAAGAAAAGAAAAAGGAAAAAGAAAAAAAAAGAAGAAAAGAAAAATATAATAATAAGAAAAGAGAAAAATTTTCCTCTTTCCTCTCTTTTTCCCTCTTTCTCTCTCTCTATTATCTCTCTCTAAAAGAAAAAAAAAAGAAAAAGAAAAAGAAAAAGAATATATATATATATATAATAAATATATATATATATATATGTGAGAGAAAGTTTCTCTCATTTCTCTCTTAAGTCTTTCTCTCTCTAGAATTGAACTTTCTCTCTCTACCTTCTCTCTACATTTTCTCTCTCTAAATTTTCTTCCTATTTTCTCTCTTTAGACCTTTCTCTCTCATTATGAATTTCGTCTCTCTAGGGTCATTCTCTCTCTGATTACATCACAGACCCTAGGATAAATTTGAGATGAAAATATGATGATCTGGGACTGCTCTGAAATTCGTGCAGTAGATCGGATTTCGATCCGATTCTTTTTCGAAACTGATAATATCGATAAATCCATATTAAGTTATCCTGATATAACCTCTGACGATCTCAATCATGATTGCCACTTTTAAAGGATACGAAGATTCTCTCTCCACTTTCTCTCTCTACTTTCTCTCTCATGACCGACTTTCTCTCTCTAAAAAAAAAATATCTATGAATCCTATATCGAGTCATGCCTTCATCTTTTAGAAGCTTATATTGACTCTATCAAGATGATCTGAAGTTGCTTTGATATTCGTGCTGTATGTCAACCTCATCTGATCGTATCAAAGATCTTTCAAATTTATTATTAAAGAACCCTATTGATTGATCTTGACTTTAATTCGATCTGTGCCTCACGATTTCTTGATCAAGTCACTTGTATCTGACCCTCAGATCAGAGATCCTGAATTTGCCCTGGTATCTGGATGGTTCGACACATCCGGACAACAGTCCTCTTTCCTTATGATTTAATCTTGTTATATTTATGGAATAGAATTTGATAATGATTTGATATTTTAAATAGGATTAGCTGATTCTTCTAACGAAGTCTAAAGATCTAAGATGAAAGAGGTAAGTAGTGTTTACTTTTACTGAATTTATCTGGTATATTATGAATTAAATAAATTTATGCATGCTTGCGATTAAAATTATTTATTAAAATAATTATTGAAAATTATTTATGATGAAAGTTAATTGTAGAAAATTATTTATGATTGAAGTTATTTGTTGAGCAATTATTATGATGATATATGATCTCAAAGAATGTTATGATTGATTTGACTCGAATATCAATTAATTTTATTATTCTTGAAAATAATATATGAATTGGAAGACAATATGAAATTGACAACCTGACTGTGTTGAGGACCCCGCCAATGGGGGCATATACGTTGGCAATTGACTGTCCTGAGGGTTTACGTCGCCAGTAAGACCAGCGACATGTCGCCAGATAGACCAGCGACAAAACCGTCAGTTAGACCAGCGGTTCCAAAGGACTTGGCTGCCAGATGATTCGCAGCCCACCGCAAGCAGATACGCGGTATTATGACCCTGCCACAGGGATAATGTGGTCATAGTCATGGTTGGTAAGAAGAATTTAAGAAATTGATGAATTTAAGAAGAAAAGCATAATTGAAAATTATGATGAATTGACTTTTATATATGATTTACAGTACGAATATAATTTCATGAAATTACATATTGATTTGTTATGCATAGTATTATTTGCCTGATTACTCAGTTAAAGGTATACACTGCTTACTGGGCTATTTAGCTCATGATAAGTTTTATGTTTTTCTTACAGATCCAGAAAATTAGCATGATGCGGGATTTCGGTTGGGAGAGCGATTAGAGATGGAGTTAACTCATTGATTTAGGATTTTCTCAGAATTGATTTAAGACCTTTAGTTTTGTTTTTAGTATTGGCTTTGTCAGACAGTTACTTTCTTTTGAACACTTAGTTTTGATTTGTTATTTGAACCAAGGTTTGATTATTGAATAAAGAAAAATTTATTTAACTGTTTGTGAAGATATCATGATGAGATGCCTTGCATGCTTATGGGAAAAGTATTCTATAAGTATGCGGCGGTTG
>NC_026000.2:114080960-114151160 GCF_000442705.2 Elaeis guineensis | reverse complement strand
CAATGATTAAGAATCGTTCTAGGGTTAAATGATCAATACGATTGACATTTAACCCAGTGCCAATGTTGCAGGAGGATCGATTAGCAATTTGATTGCTAATTGAATTAATTTGATTAAGTCAATGGGCTGAGATTAAGTCTAATTAAATATAATTTAATTAGATTTGTTTGGACTTGATTGGATCAAGTCCAGTTGGATTTATTGGATAAGCCAAGTGCAAGAAAAAACTAGTCCTAGTTCAACTAGGACTTGGGTCAATCTAATTTCTAATTTGATTAGAAAATTAAATCAGATTTAAATCTAATTTAATCTGATTAAATCAGGTTCTTAATTAGATTAAGACCTATTTTAATTGGATTAATCTAATTTTAATTTGATTTGGTTTGAGAAACTAAATTAAAATGTCAAAGATAGAATCCTAGTAAGACTAGGATTCCACCTTGCACCACATAAGCCTTCCCCACGCCCTCTCTCTCATTCAATGCCAATCTCTGCTTATTTTGTGCGACAAAAGCCCTCTTCAGGTCTCTCCCACGTTCACAAAAGATCTCCTCTCTTCTTTCTTACATGGAAGGTGGTTTGGATCAAATAAAAAAGGAATAAGTTTGGATTTCGAATTCTATGAGATAGAGTTTTAGAAATCCAAAACTCTTTCAATTTTACACCGAATTTATCTAAATTTTTTTTAAAATTTTTATGGCTTTTAGGGTATATATTGTGCACCCTTTTCTGGTGATCCATGTATAAAAATATGAAGGTGGTGCTCAAGAGTTGGGCATCCCTTAACTTGCCATGTTTGGATAAGCCTTGACTAGGTATTTAACCTAGACAAGGACTCTATCATATCTCTCCATATAAGATGAGTTTCTTCATGAAATTTTTGAAGAAGATAGAAATTTGAGAGACCTTTGGGCCATCCAAAAATCAGAGAGAAATACCTTTGGTTTATGGAGATATAAAAGACACAAGTTAGGGTGTCTAGAGAGAAAAACGAGAAGAAGAAGAGGGTCTTCTTCTAGGGTTATTTGTTTTCATGTCTTTCCTCCCTCCATCTTGAGTTTCCTAAGAGCATCTCAGATTTGAAACTCTTCCTTTTACTTTTCATCTTTGGAAGAGTCCAAATCAAGAAGAAGGAGGAACCTGATCAACCATCAAAGAAGGATCAGCGCAGTACTAGCATACTGTGCTGATTTTCTGAAGCAGGACTTCTGATAGAGATTCATGGGCTCGTGTGGATGACTTCTAGAGGTCAGATGCGTGTGCGGCTTGCAACATCATCCTCAAGCCTGGATCAGCGAGATTAGAACATCTAACTTGCAAGGTAATAGATCTGATCTATTATTTAATACATACATTAGATGTAGTATAGAAACATGTTGATATGATCAACATGTAGTTCATGCTATATTTATATATTTTAATTTTTGATTTAATACTATATAATAATCATGTAATAGGATCTTAGATCTAGGAATTCTCTGATTTTAGAAAATAATTTTGATTTATTTTAGTCTTCCGCTGTATGATCTTGAAAAAGTTTCAAGATCTAACCCTGAAACCCTAGATCTAATTTCTACAATTAGTATCAGAGCCTAGGTTCTTTATTACATGATTATTTATACATGCTTAGATTATTTCTCAGATTGGATCTAATTTATAATCTAATTACTAGCTCTGATACCAATTGAAGGAACCAGATCTAGGGTTTCAGGGTTAGATCTTTAAACTTTTTCAAGATCATACAGCGGAAGACTAAAATAAATCAAAATTATTTTCTAAAATTAGAGAATCCCTAGATCTAAGATCCTATTACATGATTATTACATAACATTAAATCAAAAATTAAAATATATAAATATAGCATGAACTACATGTTGATCATATCAACATGTTTCTATACTACATCTAATGTATGTATTAAACAATAGATCAGATCTATTACCTTGCAAGTTAGATGTTCTAACCTCGCTGATCTAGGTTTGAGGATGATGTTGCAAACCGCACATGCATCCGACCTCTAGGAGTCATCCACATGAGCCCACGAATCTCGATCAGAAGTCCTGCTCCAGGAAATCAACACAGTATGCTAATACTACGCTGATCCTTCTTTGATGGTTGATCAGGTGCCTCCTTCTTCTTGATTTGGACTCTTCCAAAGATAAAAAATAGAAGGAGGAGTTTTAGATCTGAGACACTCTTAGGAAACTCAAGATGGAGGGAGGAAAGATATGAAAACAAATAACCCTAGAAGAAGACCCTCTTCTTCTTCTCGTTTTTCTCTCTAGACACCCTAACTTGTGTCTATTATATCTCCACAATCCAAAGGTCTTTCTCTCTAATTTTTGGATGGACCAAAGGTCTCTCAAATATCTATCTCCTTCAAAAATTTCATGAAGAAAATCATCTTATATAGAGAGATATTATAGAGTCCTTGTCTAGGTCAAATACCTAGTCAAGGCTTATCCAAACATGGCAAGTTAAGGGACGCCCAACTCTTGAGAACCTCCTTCATATTTTCATGCATGGATTATCAGCAAAGGGTGCACAATATATACTCTAAAAGCCATGAAATTTCCAAAAAAAATTTGGATAAATTCGGTGCAAAATTGAAAGAGTTTTGGATTTCTAAAACTCTATCTCATAGAATTCGAAATCCAAACTTATTCCTTTTAGATTTGATCCAAACCACCTTCCATGTAAGAAAGAAGAGAGGAGACCTTTTGTGAACGTGGGAGAGACCTAGGAGAGGGCTTTTGTCACACAAAATAAGAGGAGATTGGTGTTGAATGAGAGAGAGGGCGTGGAGAAGGCTTATGTGGTGCAAGGTGGAATCCTAGTCTTACCAGGATTCTATCTTATGACTTGTTTTAATTTGGTTTCTCAAACCAAATCAAACCAAAATTAGATCAACCCAATTAAAATAGGTCTTAACCCAATTAAAAACCTAATTTAATCAGATTAAATTAGATTTAAATCTGATTTAATTTTCTAATCAAATTAGAAATTAGATTGACCCAAGTCCTAGTTGAACTAGGACTAGTTTTTCCTTGCACTTGGCTTATCCAATAAACCAATTGGACTTGATCCAATCAAGCCCAAACCAAATTTAATTAAATTATACTTAATTAGACTTAATCTCAGCCCATTGGCTTAATCAAATTAAGCCAATTAGCAATCGAATTGCTAATCGATCCTCCTGCAACACTTGCACTGGGTTAAATGTCAATCGTATTGATCATTTAACCCTAGAATGATTTTTAATCGTTGATCAACCATCCGATCGGATCATGAACTCTAATGTGTGTGACCACATAGGTCCGAACCTATGCCGGTAGCACAGAAATAAATTTTTGTACCAATCGAAGTGATCATCTAGCAATGGTACCCGACGATCGGATAGGTCGAATGTGTAGAACAACATCCTTAGAATCCATGCAGATATAGTTTTCATATAATTCATCCCCTTGACCAAAATGATCATAGGACACCCCAGAGTTCAACTGTCAACTCTGATCAGGTTGTCCACATTATATTTCAAAATATCAAATCCATCTGATGGATTACCCTGGCCAAGGTTTTGCTAAATTGAAATACAGTGACTCATTCTTCTCTAACTCTTGGAGTGGTCAATCCCATCTCGATCACACTCTGACTTTGCAAGTACTTGACTATGCCCAGAAGCCTTCTATCCTTGAATTAGAAATTCAGTTAGTCCAGTAACAAAGCACAGTGAGTTGCTTGCAAGTCACTGAGGCGATCTCAAGTCTAAGGGACACTTATACCTATATCCCATCAGAGACATTCTCGATAGCAGAATACTCTGGAGTTAGTCACGTTCAATGATGATGTACCCTTACATCTCACCTGTATGCCATACCAGTGTCTCCATACTCTTTGGTTAAGAGGACAACCAACCCATATGGCCTACAGTGACCTATGCTCGATAGAAGCTGTCATCCTTATTAATAGCCTATCATTTGGTCGTAAAAAGTTTTAAGGACTAATCGATAAATCCTCTCTTTATCGAATCTAAATAGTCCTAAGGACTTCATCATAACAACGGAGTTCATTAGAAGATGAAAGCTTATGATAAAAATACCAAATATATTTTATTTATTAACAAATCAATTACAATACTTGGTTTCCCAACCATCAACAGCTTGATGATTGACTTTTTGGGACATATTTTCCAATAACTCCTATTTGTCCTAAAGCCACTCGGCACAGTATCTAATACCCATCTTCGACTTGTGGTTGTCGAACTCCTTTATTGCCAGGACTTTAGTGAAGGGGTCGGCCAGGTTGCTATACGTTTTGATCACCTTATCAAAATGCATGTTCCACCTCCGAGAAGCTTGCTTCAATCCATAAATGGATCTCTGAAGCTTGCATACCTTGGACTCATCTGTGGATGTAAACCCCTCAGGTTGTATCATATACACCTCTTCGGTCAGCTCTCCATTCAGGAAAGCTGTCTTTACATCCATCTGCCAGATCTCATAATCCAGATGGGCAGCTATTGCAAGCATTATCTGAATGGATTTGAGCATTGCCACAGGAGAAAATATCTCGTCATAGTCAATACCATAACGTTGACGATACCCCTTGGCAACCAGACGGGCTTTATAGGTCTCCACCTTTCCGTCTGTGCCCCTCTTCCTTTTGAAGACCCATTTACACCCAATGGGTTTAACCCCTTCAAGTGGGTCAACCAATGTCCATATATCGTTGACCTTCATGGACTCTATTTCGGATTTCATGGCTTCAAGCCATTTCTCGAAATCAGGTCTCTGCATTGCATCCATATAGGTGATCGGATCCTCATTATTCTCATCAAGTTCGATGGGATCACCGTCCTGGACCAAGAAACTGTAATATCTGTCTGGCTGATGCGGTACTCTACCGGATCGCCTTAATGGTGCAGGTATATTGGGCTCCGAATCTGATCTAATTATATCCGACTCAGGTTCAGCTATTGGTGTCGGTCCTTCTACCTGTTGAACTTCATCAAGTTCAACCTTAGAGGCAACGGTTCCTTCACCAAGGAACTTCTTTTCTAAAAAGATTGCCTTAAGGCTGACGAACACCTTTTGTTCATCAGCATGGTAGGAAAAATATTCTTTTGTCTCTTTGGATACCCTATGAATGAGCATTTGTCAGACCTAGGTCCAAGTTTGTCTGTGACTAATCGTTTGACATAGGCCGGGCACCCCCAGACCCTAAGGTGTGAAAGTGCTGGCTTACGTCCCATCCATATCTCATATGGAGTCTTAATTAGAGACTTACTTGGAACCCTATTTAACAGATAACAGGCCGATTCGAGTGCATATCCCCAGAAGGATATCGGCAAGCTAGCAAAACCCATCATGGATCGGACCATGTCTAACAAAGTCCGATTCCTCCTTTCAGACATACCATTATGCTGTGGTATTTCTGGAGGAGTCCATTGGGAGAGAATCTCATTCTCCTAGATATATGAGAAACTCACTAGAAAGATATTCTCCTCCTCGATCAGATCGAAGAGTTTTAATACTCTTCCCAGTTTGTTTTTCTACTTCACTTCGGAATCGTTTGAACATTTTAAATGAATCCGACTTATGTTTCATCAGATAGACATATCCATATCGGGATAGATCATCGATGAAAGTTATGAAGTAGAAATATCCACCTCTAGCACTGGTGCTCATGGGCCCGCATACATCAGTATGTACTAGGCCCAAGAGCTCAGTAGCTCTCTCACCTTTTTCTGTAAAAGGTGACTTGGTATTTTACCAAGAAGACAGGACTCACAGGTTGGAAGTGATTCACAATCACTGACTTCAAGAATTCCCTCTTGAGTCAACCTGTTTATTCTGTTCTTGTTTATATGACCTAGTCTACAGTGCCATAAGTAGATACTATCTAATCTAGGGTGCTTGCCAGTAGAATAGACTCTTATCAGGCTTGATCTTTTTGGTCTGGCTCTGCACTGATGTTCCATCCTGAACTAGCACCTTCTTCACTTTCTTCTTCTTGTTCTTCTTTCCATTCTCAAAGGGTCGAGAACCAGAAGACGAACCTCCCACTGAGTTCACCGACTCCTTGAGGAGTTGGTGATTTTTCTCAAAGTTCTGAAAAAACCCCAGTAATCCATGGTAGTTTACTTCAGGCTTTGTCATTCTATAATGAGTGAGGAATGGGAGATAAGACTTGGGCAGCAAGTTCAGTATTGCATCTTTCCCAAGCTGCTCATGCAAAGGAAAGCCGAGCTTGCTCAATCATTCCATCAGCTCGATCATGTACAATATATGATCAGTAACAGAGGCACCATCCCGCATTTTGGTGTTGAAGATGGCACAACTAGTCTTGTGCCTCTCCAAGTCATCGGATGTGCCAAAGGCATCCTCCAACACTTGAAGCATATCCTTTGGCTGAGCCGTCTCGAATCTACAACTGAACTCGTCGCAAGTGGCAGCCAGCATGATACAGCGCATCGTGGTCCGGTCACTGAGCCACTTCTGGTAAGTGTCTCTGATGTTCCACGTGCATTGACAGCTGGCTCCTCAGGTGCAGGATCCATTATCACATATAGGATCCATTCATGCTCCAAGACTATCTTCAATTTTCGGTACCAGCTACCAAAGTTGGGTCCCACCATCTTATCATTGTCCAACAATGATCGGAGCGATAGGGAAGTGGCTATATTTGCACAAAGGAGAACCATAACCTAATTAATAATTAATTCATTAAACCTAAAGATTTGGACTTTAATCAAAAGGTTTTCCCCACTATTTTATTCAAATTGGTAGCCTCTACCTCCAATTCGAGAATTACCCTAATTCCTTAGTGGGTACTAGAATCCACTTAGACTGCACACAAGCCCAACTTTGGTTGGCCAACCCATGTACATCTAAGGGTAGGTTCATAACCAATTATTTCTCTAAATAATTTTTAGTAATTTTAATTTTACCCCAGAAACCTAATCAGTAGGCTTTGGCCTCCACTGTAAGGATCCGGTTAGGTCCAACCATTAACATGATCATACTTGGTGTATCTAATCAACGAATGATTAGGCCCAACTTTGGTTGGCTCACCTAACCACCATTAGAGAGATACTTCCAAGTCATCATATGATGAGTGATAATTTCATTAGTCAACAAGCACCAGGCCTTTGGGTCTGCAATGATTATTGAGTTAATGGACTCATTATCAAACACCTTAATGGGAGGCTATGACTCAATTATCTCCATAACTTTATCATTTTAAGGGCCTAATAATTTTAGAGGATTCAAATAATTTAGAGGATGAGGTCAGATGAACCAGCTTATCATGATCCTCCCACTGGCTTCACCAAGTCAGCTTAAGGGAGACCATTAAAAGGCTGGTCTAGGAGCACCTAAATCAGTCACACTGATTTACCTAGCTGACATGAGTCAGCTCGAATAGTCAAGTGATCCGATCAAAATATAATTTCACCAAGAGGCCAGGTAAGTTCGATCAGTGGGAGGGTCTGCCAGAGCTTGCCTTAGACACCATCAGAAATGGCCAGGTAAGCGGGCTCCCAATTAAAAACCACCGATCTGGTTTACCTTAGACACCAACTGGTTTAATTAGTTTCGATTAGATCAATCTAACAGTTCGTGCTAGACCGCTTAGCCAAGAATCAAGTCCATTTGGTTCTCATTAAAGATATGGACTTGACCAACTACAACTATTGTAATTGATCTAGAGAATCCTTGACCTAATCTAAGACAACAATTGATTAGATTTAGTCAATTCTCTAATTAAGTCCATCTTTAATCTAACCATGGGTCTAACCCAATTAATGGACCTAATTCCCACTAACCTATTAACCCAATGTGTTATGATTTGTGTCTTAGGTTCTTCAATTCACAATCCTAGAACCTAATCAAACAACTTCTTAATTCTTAATTAAGTTTTGGGCTGAGGGTTGGGTTCGGCTTTTCAAAAAATAATTTTTATATCTGTAAAATAATTTTACAATATGATTCTACCAACCATATTGCATGTTTGATTCATAATCAAGATACAAGTGAAATAAATATGAAACTACTTTAGATCTAATCTAAACAGGTTCATGTAATTGAAACAATTTCAACTTTAAACAATTTTTTTGCATAAAAATTATTAACAAAGAGATTTTATTTCAGATTTAAATATCTTTTAAATCTAATAAATCATAAATTTAATCTAGATCATATCTAACAAATTTATGATTAAAGATAGATCTACACAAACTAGGATAACCTTTGCACTGTAAGGGGTAAACCTTACAGCAGGACAACCTTACAGTTCGTGATTGATCTAAATTTTAATTTTAGATTTAATAATTAGATTATAAATTAGATCTAATCTAAAAAATAATCTAAGCATTGTATAAATAATCATATAATAGGATCTTAGATCTAGGGATTCTTTGATTTTAGAAAATAAATTTTGATTTATTTTAGTCTTTCGCTGTATGATCTTGAAAAGTTTCAAGATCTAACCCTGAAACCCTAGATATGGTTCTACAATTGGTATCAGAGCCAGGTTCTTTATTAAAGTGTAGGAACCAGATCTAGGGTTTCAGGGTTAGATCTTGAAACTTTTTCAAGATCATACAGCGGAAGACTAAAATAAATCAAAATTTATTTTCTAAATCAGAGAATTCCTAAATCTAAGATCCTATTACATGATTATTATATAGTATTAAATTAAAAATTAAAATATATAAATATAGCATGAACTGCATGTTGATCATATCAACATGTTTCTATACTATATCTAATGTATGTATTAAACAATAGATCAGATCTATTACCTTGGAAGTTAGACATTCTAACCTCGCTGATCCGGGCTTGAGGATGATGTTGCAAGCCACACACACGTCCGGCCTTAGGAGTCATCCACACAAGCCCATGAATCTCGATCAGAAGTCTTGCTTCAGAAAATCAGCACAGTATGCTAGTACTGCGCTGATCCTTCTTTGATGGTTGATCAGGTGCCTCCTTCTTCTTGATTTGGACTCTTCCAAAGATGAAAAGTAGAAGGAGTTTCAGATCTGAGACGCTCTCAGAAAACTCAAGATGGAGGGAGAAAAGATATGAAAACAAAGAACCCCAGAAGAAGACCCTCTTCTTCTTCTCATTTTTCTCTCTAGACACCCTACTCCATGACCTAAAGGTCTTTCTCTTTGATTTTTGGATGGCCCAAAGTCTCTCAAATCTCTATCTTCATCAAAAATTTTATGAAAAAACTCATTTTATACAGAGAGATATGATAGAGTCCTTGTCTAGGTCAAATACCTAGTCAAGGCTTATCCAAACATGGCAAGATAAGGGGCGCCTAACTCTTGAGCACCTCCTCCTTATTTTCATGCATGGATCACCAGTAAAGGGTTCACAATGTGTATCCTAAAAATCATAAAAATTTCAAAAAAAATTGGATAAATTTGGTGCAAAATTGAAAGAGTTTTGGATTTCTAAAACTCTATCTCATAGAATTCGAAATCCAAACTTATTCCTTTTAGATTTGATCCAAACCACCTTCCATGTAAGAAAGAAGAGAGGAGACCTTTTGTGAACGTGGGAGAGACCTGGGAGAGGGCTTTTGTCATACAAAATAAGAAGAGATTGACATTGAATGAGAGAGAGGGCGTGGGGAAGGCTTATGTGGTGCAAGGTGGAATCCTAGTCTTACTAGGATTCTATCTTATGACTTGTTTTAATTTGGTTTTCCAAACCAAATCAAACTAAAATTAGATCAACCCAATTAAAATAGGTCTTAACCCAATTAAAAACCTAATTTAATCAGATTAAATTAGATTTAAATCAGATTTAATTTTTTAATCAAATTAGAAATTAGATTGACCCAAGTCCTAGTTGAACTAGGACTAGTTTTTTTCTTGCACTTGGCTTATCCAATAAATCAATTGGACTTGATCCAATCAAGTCCAAACTAAATCTAATTAAATTATATTTAATTAGACTTAATCTCAATCCATTGGCTTAATCAAATAAAGCCAATTAGCAATCGAATTGCTAATCGATCCTCCTGCAACACTTGCACTGGGTTAAATGTCAATCGTATTGATCATTTAACCCTAGAAGGATTCTTAATCATTGATCAACCATCCGATCGGATCATGAACTCTAATGTGTGTGACCTCATAGGTCTGAACCTAAGTCGGTAGCACAGAAATAAATTTTTGTACCAATCGAAGTGACCATCTAGCAGTGGTACCCAACGATCGGATAGGTCGAATGTGTAGAACAACATCCTTAGAACCCATGCGGATATAGTTTTCATATAATTCATCTCCTTGACCAAAATGATCATAGGACACCCCAGAGTTCAACTATCAACTCTGATCAGGTTGTCCATATTATATTTCAAAATATCAAATCCATCTGATGATTATCCTGGCCAAGGTTTTGCTAAATTGAAATACAGCGACTCATTCTTCTCCAACTATTGGAGTGGTCAATCCCATCTCGATCACACTCTGACTTTGCAAGTACTTGACTGTGCCCAGAAGCCTTCCATCCCTGAATTAGATTCAGTTAGTCCAGTACCAAAGCACAGTGAGTTGCTTGCAAGTCACTGAGACGATCTCAGGTCTAAGGGACACTTATACCTATATCCCATCAGAGACATTCTCGATAGCAGAATGCTCTGGAGTTGGTCACGTTCAATGACGATGTACCCTTACATCTCACCTGTATGCCATACCAGTATCTTCACACTCTTTGGTTAAGAGGACAACCAACCCATATGGCCTACAGCGACCTATGCTCGATAGAAGCTGTCGTCCTTATTAACAGCCTATCATTTGGTCGTGAACAGTTTTAAGGACTAATCGATAAATCCTCTCTTTATCGAATCTAAATAGTCCTAAGGACTTCATCATAACAACGGAGTTCATTAGAAGATGAAAGCTTATGATGAAAATACCAAATATATTTTATTTATTAACAAATCAATTACAATACTTGGTTGCTCAACCGTCAACAGCTTGACGATTGACTTTTTGGGACACATTTCCAACAACTCCCACTTGTCCTAAAGCCACTCGGCATAGTATCTAATACCCATCTTTGACTTGTGGTTGTCGAACTCCTTTATTGCCAGGGATTTAGTGAAGGGGTCGGCCAGGTTCTCCTTTCAGTCGATCTTTTGAAGGTCGACGTCACCTCGATCCACGATCTCTCGGACCAGGTGGAAGCAGCGCAAGATGTGCTTCGTCCGCTGATGTGCTTTGGGTTCCTTCACCTGAGCTATGACACCAGTGCTGTCGCAGTAGAGCAGGACTGGACCATCGAGGGAGGGTGCTACTCCGAGCTCGTTGATGAATTTTCTCAGCCCACAGCTTCCTTCGCGGCATCCGATACTTCGATGTACTCCACTTCACAAACAGAGTCCGCCATAATATATTGCTTGGAACTCTTCCAGCAGATGGCTCCACCATTCAGAGTAAAGATATAACTCGACACGCTCCTGCTGTCATCATGGTCGGATTGAAAGCTAGAGTCTGTGAACCCCACAAGTTTCAGATCTGACTCGCCATAAACCAACCTTTGGTCCTTAGTATTTCTCAAATACTTAAGGATGGCTTTAACCACTTTTCAATGATTTTCTCCAGGATCAGATTGGTATCTACTCACTCTCCTAGTGAGTATGCCACATCTGGTCTTGTACATGTCATGGCGTACATGATAGATCCCATGGCTGAAGCATATGGGACTGTACTCATACGCTCTCTCTCTTCAGGAGTTGTCAGACAATCCTTCTTAGAGAGAGAAATTCCTTGGCCTATCGGTAGATAGCCCTTCTTGGAATTCTCTATGCTGAACCTCTTTAGCATAGTGTCTATGTACATGGACTGGGATAACCCAAGCATCCTTTTAGATTTATCCCTATAGATCTTCATCCCTAGGATGTAGGATGCTTCACCTAAGTCCTTCATGGAGAACTGTGATGACAACCAAACTTTTATTTCCTGTAGTGCGGGGATGTCATTCCCGATTAAGAGAATGTCATCCACGTACAAGATAAGGAATACCACAACTGGACCATTTGCCCATTTATAGATGCAGGGCTCTTCTCCATTCTTAATGAAGCCATACATTTTGATCACCTTATCAAAATGCATGTTCCAACTCCGAGAAGCTTGCTTCAATCCATAAATGGATCTCTGAAGCTTGCACACCTTGGACTCATCTGTGGATGTAAACCCTCAGGTTGAATCATATACACCTCTTCGGTCAGCTCTCCATTCAGGAAAGCTGTCTTTACATCCATCTGTCAGATCTCATAATCCAGATGGGCAGCTATTGCAAGCATTATCCGAATGGATTTGAGCATTGCCACAGGAGAAAACGTCTCGTTATAGTCAATACCATAACGTTGACGATACCCCTTGGCAACCAGACGAGCTTTATAGGTCTCCACCTTTCCGTCTGCGCCCCTCTTCCTTTTGAAGACCCATTTACACCCAATGGGTTTAACCCTTCAGGTGGGTCAACCAATGTCCATACATCGTAGACCTTCATGGACTCCATTTCGGATTTCATGGCTTCAAGCCATTTCTTGGAATCAGGTCTCTGCATTGCATCCATATAGGTGATCAGATCCTCATTATTCTCATCAAGTTCGATGGGATCACCGTCCCGGACTAAAAAACCGTAGTATCTGTCCGGCTGACGCGGTACTCTACCGGATCGCCTTAATGGTGCAGATACATTGGGCTCCAAATCTGATCTAATCATATCTAACTCAGGTTCACTATTGGTGTCGGTCCTTTTACCTGTTAAACTTCATCAAGTTCAACCTTAGAGGCAACGGTTCCTTCACCAAGGAACTCCTTTTCTAAAAAGATTGCCTTAAGGCTGACGAATACCTTTTGTTCATCAGCATGGAAGTAAAAATATTCTTTTGTCTCTTTGGGGTACTCTATGAATGAGCATTTGTCAGACCTAGGTCCAAGTTTGTCTGTGACTAATCGTTTGACATAGGTCGGCACCCCCAAACCCTAAGGTGTGAAAGTGCTGGCTTACGTCCCATCCATATCTCATATGGAGTCTTAATTACAGACTTACTTGGAACCCTATTTTACAGATAACAGGCCGATTCGAGTGCAAATCCCCAGAAGGATATCGGCAAGCTAGCAAAACCCATCATGGATCGGACCATGTCTAACAGAGTCTGATTCCTCCTTTCAGACACACCATTATGCTGTGGTGTTCCTGGAGGAGTCCATTGGGAGAGAATCTCATTCTCTTAGATATGTGAGAAACTCATTAGAAAGGTATTCTCCTCCTCGATCAGATCGAAGAGTTTTAATACTCTTCCAGTTTTTTTTCTACTTCACTTCGAAATCGTTTGAACATTTCAAATGAATCCGACTTATGTTTCATCAGATAGACATATCCATATCGGGATAGGTCATCCATGAAAGTTATGAAGTAGAAATATCCACCTCTAGCACTGGTGCTCATGGACCCGCATACATCAGTATGTACTAGGCCCAAGAGCTCAGTAGCTCTCTCACCTTTTCCAGTAAAAGGTGACTTGGTCATTTTACCAAGAAGACAGGACTCACAGGTTGGAAGTGATTCACAATCACTGACTTCAAGGATTTCCTCTTGAGTCAACCTGTTTATTCTGTTCTTGTTTATACGACCTAGCCTACAGTGCCATAAGTAGATACTATCTAATCTAAGGTGCTTGCCAGTAGAATAGACTCTTATCAGGCTTGATCTTTTTGGTCTGGCTCTGCACTGATGTCCCAGCCTGAACTTGCACCTTCTTCACTTTCTTCTTCTTATTCTTCTTCCCTTTCTCAAAGGGTCGAGAACCAGAAGATGAACCTCCCACTGAGTTCACCGACTCCTTGAGGAGTTGGTGATCCTTCTCAAAGTTCTGAAGCAACCCCAGTAATCCGTGGTAGTTTACTTCAGGCTTTGTCATTCTATAATGAGTGAAGAATGGGAGATAAGACTTGGGCAGCAAGTTCAGTATTGCATCTTTCCCAAGCTGCTCATGCAAGGGAAAGCGAGCTTGCTCAATCATTCCATCAGCTCGATCATGTACAATACATGATCAGTGACAGAGGCACCATCCCATATTTTGGCGTTGAAGATGGCACAACTAGTCTTGTGCCTTTCCACGTCAT
Source organism: Elaeis guineensis (assembly GCF_000442705.2). Lineage (NCBI taxonomy): Eukaryota > Viridiplantae > Streptophyta > Magnoliopsida > Arecales > Arecaceae > Elaeis > Elaeis guineensis. The sequence continues at coordinate 114,137,005 of NC_026000.2, read as the reverse complement.
CGGGTGTGCCAAAGGCATCCTCCAACACTTGAAGCATGTCCTTTGGCTGAGCCGTCTCGAATGTGCCACTAAATTTGTCGCTCATGGTAGCCAGCATGATACAGCGCACCATGATCCGATCACTGAGCCACTTCTGGTAAGTGTCTCTGACTGTTCTACGTGCATTGACAGCTGGCTCCTCAGGTGCAGGATCCATTATCACATATAGGATCTGTTCATGCTCCAGAACTATCTTCAACTTTCGGTACCAGCTATCGAAGTTGGGTCCCACCAACTTATCATTGTCCAACAATGATCGAAGCGACAGGGAAGTGGCCATATTTGCACAAAGGAGAACCATAACCTAATTAGTAATTGATTCATTAAACCTAAAGATTTAAACTTTAATCAAAAGATTTCTCTCACTATTTTATTCGAATTGATAGCCTCTACCTCCAATTCGAGGAATTACCCTAATTTCTTAGTGGGTACTAGAATCCACTTAGACTGCACACAAGCCCAACTTTGGTTGGCCAACCCATGTACATCTAAGGGTAGGTTCATAACCAATTATTTCTCTAAATAATTTCTAGTAATTTTAATTTTACCCCAGAAACCTAATCAGTAGGCTTTGGCCTCCACTGTAAGGATCCGGTTAGGTCCAACCATTAACATGATCATACTTGGTGTATCTAACCAACGAATGATTAAGCCCAACTTTGGTTGGCTCACCTAACCACCATTAGAGAGACACTTCCATGTCATCAGATGACGAGTGATAATTCCATTAGTCAACAAGCACCAGGCCTTTGGGTCTGCAATGATTATAGAGTTAATGGACTCATTATCAAACAATTGGTATCAGAGCCTAGATTCTTTATTACATGATTATTTATATATACTTAGATTATTTCTTAGATTAGATCTAATTTATAATCTGATTATTAAATCTGAAATTAAAATTTTAGATCAATCACGAACTGCAAGTTGTCCTGCTGTAAGATTTACCCCTTACAGTGCAAAGGTTGTCCTAGTTTGTATAGATCTATCTTTAATCATAAATTTGTTAGATATAATCTAGATTAAATTTATGATTTATTAGATTTAAAAGATATTTAAATCTGAAATAAAATCTCTTTGTTAATAATTTTTGTGCAAAGAAATTGTTTAAAGATGAAATTATTTCAATTACATGAACCTGTTTAGATTAGATCTAAAGTAGTTTCATGTTTATTTCACTTGCATCTTGATTATGTATCAAACATACAATATGGTTGGTAGAATCATATTATAAAATTATTTTATAAATATGAAAATTATTTTTTGAAAAGCCGAACCCAACCCTCAGCCCAAAACTTAATTAAGAATTAAGAAGTTGTTTGATTGGGTTCTAGGATTGTGAATTGAAGAACCTAAGACACAAACCATAACACATTGGGTTAATGGGTTAGTGGGAATTAGGTCCATTAATTGGGTTAGATCTATGGTTAGATTAAAGATGGACTTAATTAGAGAATTGACTAAATCTAATCAATTGTTGTCTTAGATTAGGTCAAGGATTCTCTAGATCAATTACAATAGTTGTAGTTGGTCAAGTCCATGTCTTTAATGAGAACCAAATGGACTTGATTCTTGACTAAGCGGTCTAGCCCGAACTGTTAGATTGATCTAATCGAAACTAATTAAACCAGTTGGTGTCTAAGGTAAACCAGACTGGTGGTTTTTAATTGGGAGCCCGCTTACCTGGCTATTTCTGATGGTGTCTAAGGCAAGCTTTGGCAGACCCTCCCACTGATCGAACTTACCTGACCTCTTGGTGAAATTATATTTTGATCGGATCACTTGACTATTCGAGCTGACCCATATCAGCTAGATAAATCAGTGTGACTGATTTAGATGCTCCTAGACCAGCCCTTTTAATGATCTCCCTTAAGCTGACTTGGTGAAGCCAGTGGGAGGATCATGATAAGCTGGTTCATTTGACCTCATCCTCTATATTATTTAAATCTTCTAAAATTATTAGGTCCTTAAAATGACAAAGTTATAGAGATAACTGAGTCATAGCCTCTCAGTAAGGTGTTTGATAATGAGTCCATTAACTCAATAATCATTGCAGACCCAAAGGCCTGATGCTTGTTGACTAATGGAATTATCACTCATCATATGATGACTTGGAAGTATCTCTCTAATGGTGGTTAGGTGAGCCAACCAAAGTTGGGCTTAATCATTCGTTGGTTAGATACACCAAGTATGATCATGTTAATGGTTGGACCTAATCGGATCCTTACAGTGGAGGCCAAAGCCAACTGATTAGGTTTCTGAGGCAAAATTAAAATTACTAAAAATTATTTAGAGAAATAATTGATTATGAACCTACCCTTAGATGTACATGGGTTGGCCAACCAAAGTTGGGCTTGTATGCAGTCTAAGTGGATTCTAGTACCCACTAAGGAATTAGGGTAATTCCTCGAATTGGAGGTAGAGGCTACCAATTCGAATAAAATAGTGGGAGAAATCTTTTGATTAAAGTCTAAATCTTTAGGTTTAATGAATCAATTACTAATTAGTTATGGTTCTCTTTTGTGCAAATATGGCCACTTCCCTATCGCTCCGATCATTGTTGGACAATGATAAGTTAGTGGGACCCAACTTCGATAGCTAGTACCGAAAGTTGAAAATAGTCCTGGAGCATGAACGGATCCTATATGTGATAATAGATCCTGCACCTGAGGAGCCAACTGCCAATGCATGTGGAACAGTCAGAGACACTTACCAGAAGTGGCTCAGTGATCGGATCACGGTGCGCTGTATCATGCTGGCTATCATGAGCGATGAGTTCAGTCGCAGTTCGAGATGGCTCAGCCAAAGGACATGCTTCAAGTGTTGGAGGATGCCTTTGGCACATCCGATGACGTAGAGAGGTACAAGACTAGTTGTGCCATCTTCAACACCAAAATATGGGATGGTGCCTCTGTCACTGATCATGTATTGTACATGATCGAGTTGATGGAAAGATTGAGCAAGCTCGGCTTTCCCTTGCATGAGTAGCTTGGGAAAGATGCAATACTGAACTCGCTGCCCAAGTCTTATCTCCCATTCCTCACTCATTATAGAATGACAAAGCCTGAAGAGAACTACCACGGGTTTCTGGGGTTGCTTCAGAACTTTGAGAAGGATCACCAACTTTACAAGGAGTCGGTGAACTTAGTGGGAGGTTCGTCTTCTGGTTCTTGACCTTTTAAGAAAGGGAAGAAGAACAAGAAGAAGAAAGTGAAGAAGGTGCAAGTTCAGGCTGGGACATCAGTGCAGAGCCAGACCAAAAAGATCAAGCCTGATAAGAGTCTATTCTATTGGCAAGCACCCTAGATAGATAGTATCTACTTATGGCACTGTAGGCTAGGTCATATAAACAAGAACAGAATAAACAGGTTGACTCAAGAGGGAATCCTCGAAGTCAGTGATTGTGAATCACTTCCAACCTGTGAGTCATGTCTTCTTGGTAAAATGACCAAGTCACCTTTTACTGGAAAAGGTGAGAGAGCTACTGAGCTCTTGGGCCTAGTACATACTGATGTATGCGGGCCTATGAGCACCAGTGCTAGAGGTGGATATTTTTACTTCATAACTTTCACGGATGACCTATCCCGACATGGATATGTCTATCTGATGAAACATAAGTCGGATTCATTTGAAATGTTCAAACGATTCCGAAGTGAAGTAGAAAAATAAACTAGAAAGAGTATTAAAACTCTTCGATCTGATCGAGGAGAATACCTTTCTAGTGAGTTTCTCACATATCTAGGAGAATGAGATTCTCTCCCAATGGACTCCTTCAGAAACACCACAGCATAATGGTGTGTCTGAAAGGAAGAATCGGACTCTGTTAGATATGGTCTGATCCATGATGGGTTTTACTAGCTTGCCGATATCCTTCTGGGGATATGCACTCGAATCGGCTGTTATCTATTAAATAGGGTTCCAAGTATGTCTGTAATTAAGACTCCATATGAGATATGGACGGGACGTAAGCCAGCACTTTCACACCTTAGGGTCTGGGGGTGCCCGGCCTATGTCAAATGATTAGTCACAGACAAACTTGGACCTAGGTCTGACAAATGCTCATTCATAGGGTACCCCAAAGAGATAAAAAGATATTTTTTCTACCATGCTGATGAACATAAGATGTTCGTCAGCCTTAAGGCAATCTTTTTAGAAAAAGAAGTTCCTTGGTGAAGGAACCGTTGCCCCTAAGGTTGTACTTAATGAAGTTCAATAGGTAGAAAGACCGACACCAATAGCTAAACCTGAGTCGGATATGATTAGATCAGATCCGAAGCCCAATGTACCTGCACCATTAGGTGATCCGATAGAGTACCACGTCAGCCAGACAGATACTACAGTTTCTTGGTCCAGAATGGTGATCCCATCGAACTTGATGAGAATAATGAGGATCCGATTACCTATATGGATGCAATGCAGAGATCTGATTCCGAGAAATGGCTTGAAGCCATGAAATCTGAAATGGAGTCCATGAAGGTCAATGATGTATGGACATTGGTTGACCCACCTGAAGGGGTTAAACCCATTGGGTGTAAATGGGTCTTCAAAAGGAAGAGGGGCGCAGATGAAAAGGTGGAGACCTATAAAGCCCGTCTGGTTGCCAAGGGGTATCGTCAACGTTATGGTATTGACTATGATGAGACGTTTTTTCTTATGGCAATGCTCAAATCCATTCGGATAATGCTTGCAATAACTACCCATCTGGATTATGAGATCTGGCAGATGGATTTAAAGACAGCTTTTCTGAATGGAGAGCTAACCGAAGAGGTGTATATGATACAACCTGAGGGGTTTACATCAACAGATGAGTCCAAGGTATGCAAGCTTCAGAGATCCATTTATGGATTGAAGCAAGTTTCTCGGAGCTGGAACATGCATTTTGATAAAGTGATCAAAACGTATGACTTCATTAAGAATGGAGAAGAGCCCCGCATCTATAAATGGGCAAATGGTCCAGTTGTGGTATTTCTTGTCTTGTACGTAGATGATATTCTCTTAATCGAGAATGACATCCCGCACTACTGGGAATAAAAATTTGGTTATCATCATAGTTCTCCATGAAGGACTTGGGTGAAGCATCTTACATCCTAGGGATGAAGATCTATAGGGATAGATCTAAAAGGATGCTTGGGTTATCCCAGTCCTTGTACATAGACACTGTGCTGAAGAGGTTCAGCATGGAGAATTCCAAGAAGGGCTATCTACCGATAGGCCAAGAAATTTCTCTCTAAGAAGGATTGTTCGACAACTCCTGAAGAGAGAGAGCGTATGAGTAGAGTCCCATATGCTACAGCCGTGGGATCTATCATGTACGCCATGATATGTACAAGACCAGATGTGGCATACTCACTAGGAGTAGTGAGTAGATACCAATCTAATCCTAGAGAAAATCACTGGAAAGTGATTAAAGCCATCCTTAAGTATTTGAGAAATACTAAGGACCAATGGTTGGTTTATGGCAAGTCAAATCTGAAACTTGTGGGGTTCACAGACTCTAGCTTCCAATCTGACCATGATGACAGCAGGAGCGTGTCGGGTTATATCTTTACTTTGAATGGTGGAGCCATCTACTGGAAGAGTTCCAAGCAACATACTGTGGCGGACTCTGTTTGAGAAGTGGAGTACATCACAGCATCGGATGTCGCGATGAAAGCTGTGTGGCTGAGGAAATTCGTCAACGAGCTCAGAGTAGCACCTCCCTTGATGGTCCAGTCCTGCTCTACTGCGACAGCACTGGTGCCATAGCTCAGGTGAAGGAACCCAAAGCACATCAGCGGACGAAGCACATCTTGCGCCGCTTCCATCTGGTCCGAGAGATCGTGGATCGAGGTGACGTCGACCTTCAGAAGATCGATGAAAAGGAGAACCTGGCCGACCCCTTCACTAAAGCCCTAGCAATAAAGGAGTTCGACAACCACAAGTCGAAGATGGGTATTAGATACTGTGCCAAGTGGCTTTAGGACAAGTGGGAGTTGTTGGGAAATGTGTCCCAAAAAGCCAATCATCAAGCTGTTGACGGTTGAGCAACCAAGTATTGTAATTGATTTATTAAAAATAAAATATATTTGGCATTTTCATCATAAGCTTTCATCTTCTAATAAACTCCGTTGTTATGATGAAATCTTTAGGACTATTTAGATTCGATAAAGAGAGGATTTATCGATTAGTCCTTAAAACTGTTCACGACCAAATGATAGGCTGTTAATAAGGATGACAGCTTCTATCGAGCATAGGTCGCTGTAGGCCATATGGGTTGGTTGTCCTCTTAACCAAAGAGTGTGGAGACACTGGTATGGCATACAGGTGAGATGTAAGGGTACATCATCATTGAACGTGACCAACTCCAAAATATTCTACGGTCGAGAATGTCTCTGATGGGATATAGGTATAAGTGTCCCTTAGACCTGAGATCGCCTCAGTGACTTGCAAGCAACTCACTGTGCTTTGGTACTGGACTAACTGAATTTTTAATTCAGAGATGGAAGGCTTCTGGGCACAGTCAAGTACTTGCGAAGTCAGAGTGTGATCGAGATGGGATTGACCACTCCAAGAGTTGGAGAAGAATGAGTCGCTGTATTTCAATTTAGCAAAACCTTGGCCAAGGTAATCCATCAGATGGATTTGATATTTTGAAATACAATATGGACAACCTGATCAGAGTTGACAGTTGAACTCTGGGGTGTCCTATGATCATTTTGGTCAAGGGGATGAATTATATAAAAACTATATCCGCATGGGTTCTAAGGATGTTGTTCTACATATTCGACCTATCCGGTCGTCGGGTACCATTGCTAGATGGTCACTTCGATTGGTACAGAAATTTATTCCTATGCTATCGATTTAGGTTTGGACCTATGAGATCACACACATTAGAGTTCATGATCCGATCGGATGGTTGATCAACGATTAAGAAACGTTCTAGGGTTAAATGATCAATACAATTGATATTTAACCCAGTGCAAGTGTTACAGGAGGATCGATTAGCAATTCGATTGCTAATTGGCTTAATTTGATTAAGCCAATGGGCTGAGATTAAGTCTAATTAAATATGATTTAATTAGATTTGGTTTGGACTTGATTGGATCAAGTCCAATTGGTTTATTGGATAAGCTAAGTGCAAGGAAAAACTAGTCCTAGTTCAACTAGGACTTGGGTCAATCTAATTTCTAATTTGATTAAAAAATTAAATTAGATTTAAATCTAATTTAATCTGATTAAATTAGGTTCTTAATTGGGTTAAGACCTATTTTAATTGGGTTGATCTAATTTTGATTTGATTTGGTTTGAGAAACCAAATTAAAACAAGTCATAAGATAGAATCCTAGTAAGACTAGGATTCCACCTTGCACCACATAAGCCTTCCCCACGCCCTCTCTCTCTCATTCAACGCCAATCTCCTCTTATTTTATGTGACAAAAGCCCTCTCCCACATTCACAAAAGGTCTCCTCTCTTCTTTCTTACATGGAAGGTGGTTTGGATCAAATCTAAAAGGAATAAGTTTGGATTTCAAATTCTATGAGATAGAGTTTTAGAAATCCAAAACTCTTTCAATTTTGCATCGAATTTATCCAATTTTTTTTTTAAAATTTTCATAGATTTTAGGGTACATATTGTGCACCCTTTTCTAGTGATTCATGCACGAAAATAAGGGGGAGGTGCTCAAGAGTTGGGCGCCCCTTAACTTGCCATGTTTGGATAAGCCTTGACTAGGTATTTGACCTAGACAAGGACTCTATCATATCTCTCTATATAAAATGAGTTTTTTCATGAAAATTTTGGAGAAGATAGAGATTTGAGAGACCTTTGAGCCATCCAAAAATCAGAGAGAAAGACCCTTGGGTCATGGAGATATAATAGACACAAGTTAGGGTGTCTAGAGAGAAAAATGAGAAGAAGAAGAGGGTCTTCTTCTAGGGTTATTTGTTTACATATCTTTCCTCCCTCCATCTTGAGTTTTCTGAGAGTGTGTCAGATCTGAAACTCCTCCTTCTACTTTCCATCTTTGGAAGAGTCCAAATCAAGAAGAAGAAGGTACCTGATCAACCATCAAAGAAGGATCAGCGCAGTACTAGCATACTGTGCTGATTTCCTGAAGCAGGACTTCTGATCGAGATTCGTGGGCTCGTGTGGATGACTCCTAGAGGTGGATGCATGTGCGGCTTGCAACATCATCCTCAAGCCCAGATCAGCGAGGTTAGAATGTCTAACTTGCAAGGTAATAGAGCTGATCTATTGTTTAATACATACATTAGATGTAGTATAGAAATATGTTGATATGATCAACATGTAGTTCATGCTATATTTATATATTTTAATTTTGATTTAATGCTATTTAATAATCATGTAATAGGATCTTAGATCTAAAAATTCTCTAATTTTAAAAAATAATTTTGATTTATTTTAGTCTTCCGCTGTATGATCTTGAAAAAGTTTCAAGATCTATCCCTAAACCCTAGATCTGGTTCCTACACACACAGCTTCCTTCGCAGTATCGGATGTCATGATATATTTCACCTCACATGTAAAGTCGGCCATGGTGGACTGCTTGAAACTCTTCTAGCAGACTGCTCCATCATTCAGGATATAAATATATCCCGACACACTCTTACTGTCATCATGATCCGATTGAAAACTACAGTCTATAAACTCCATAAGTTTTAAGTCAGATTTTTCATAGATAAGCCACTGATCCTTAGTATTTCTTAAATACTTAAGAATGTCTTTATGATCTTTCAGTAGTTCTCACCTAGATCGAATTGGTATCTGCTCACTATCTCTAGTGAATATGCCATGTCCGATCTCGTACATGTCATGACATATATAATAGATCTCACTATCGAGGCATATGAAATTCTACTCATACGCTCTCTCTTGAGAAGTTGTCGGGCAATCACTCTTTGAGAGAAAAATTCTATGACCTATCAAAGATAGCCTTTCTTAAAATTCTCCATGCTGAACATTTTCAGTCTAGTATCAATATACGTGGACTGAAATAATCTAAGCAATTTTTTAGATCTATCTCTATAGATCTTTATCCCAAGGATGTAGGATATTTCTTCCAAATTCTTCATGGAGAACTGTGATGACAGTCAAACTTTTATTCTCTGTAATATAGGGATGTCATTTTTGATTAGAGAATATCATCCACATACAAAATAAGAAATATTACCATAGAGTTATTAACCCACTTATATATGTAGTTGTTCTTCTTCATTCTTAATGAAGCCATACATTCTGATCACTTTATCAAAATGCATGTTCCAACTCCGAAATACCTACTTAGGTCCATAAATGGATCTCTAAAGCTAGCACACCTTAGACTCATCTATGGATATGAAATCTTCAGGTTATATCATATACACTTTTTTTTCTAGCTCTCTATTTAGGAAGGCTATTTTCACATCCATTTGTCAGATTTCATAGTCCAGATTTTTTGCTATCACAAGCATAATGTAAATAGACGAGCATTACCATAGGAGAAAATATCTCATCATAGTCAATATCATAACATTAACAGTAATCCTTGATAACCAGATGGATTTTATAGGTCTCCACATTTTCATCTGCGCCCTTCTTTCTTTTGAAGATTCACTTATACCCTATGAGTTTTACCCCTTCAGGTGGGTCGACTAATGTCTATACACCATTGACCTTTATGTACTCCATTTCGGATTTCATAGTTTTTAGCCACTTATCAGAGTTACATCACATCCATATAGGTGATCGGATCCTCGTTGTTCTTATCGAATTCAACTGGATCACTGTTTCAGATTAAGAAATAGTAGTATCTGTCCGATTGATGCCGTATTCTACCGAATCTCCTTAAAAATATTTCTACAATAGGTTTCGGGTTTGATCTAATCAAATCCGACTCTATGGATTTTCTAGATTGTGTCAGTTTTTCTACCGATCGAACTTCATCAAGTTCAATCTTTGAGGTATTAGTTCTTTTTAAAGAATTTTTTTTCTAAAAAGACTGTCTTATTGCTGACGAACAATTTTTGTTCATCAGTAATGTAGAAGTAACATCCCTTGATCTCTTTTGGATACCCTACAAATAGACACTTGTCATATCTAGGTCCAAGCTTGTCAATTTTTAAACATTTGACATAAGCGGACACCCCCAAACCCTAAGATAAGAGAGTACTGACTTATGTCCTATCCACATCTCATATGGTGTTTTACTTACGGACTTACTTGAAACTTTATTTAAAATATAACAAGCCAACTCGAGTGCATATTCCTAAAACTAGATCGACAGACTTGCAAAATCCATTATGGACTAAACTATATCTAATAAGATTCGATTCCTCCTTTCTGACACACTATTATACTGTGATATTCCAGAAGGGATCCACTGCGAGAGAATCTCATTCTCTTCTAAGTATGTCAAAAATTCACTGGAGATGTATTCACCTCCTCGATCAGATCGAAGAGTTTTAATACTCTTTCAATTTATATCTGTACTTCATTATGAAATCGTTTGAACATTTCAAATGATTATGACTTATGTATCATTAAATAGATGTGTCCATACCTCGATAGGTCATTTATAAATATAATGAAATAATAATACCCATCTCTGACATTCGTGTTCATGGGTCCATATACATCAGTATGTATCAGACCTAGAACTTCACTGGCTCGCTTACTTTTTTCAATAAAAGATGACTTGATCATTTTTCTAGGTAAACAGGACTTATAGATTGAAAGTGATTTACAATCACTAATTTTGAGAATTTCTTCTTGAGTCAACCTGTTTATTCTGTTCTTGTTATTATGACCTAACCTATAGTGCCATAGATAGATATCGGAGATATCAATTCTAGGATGTTTGCCGGATGTATACATTACACTAATAGATTGTGACAATATATAAATTTTATTGTTTAGCTGTCCATTCAACACATTAACGTCATTTATAATGATATTAAAAATATCTCCTTTTATTGAAATTTCATAACCGTACATGGCCAAAAGGCCTACTAAATAATATTCAATAAAAAAAAGACAAAAGTAACATTCACTAAGAATAATTATATTGGACTTGAACACAAGCTTAATAATCCATAACACTAGAACTGAAACTGATCTTCTATCTTTAACATTAAGGAACCTTTCATCTTTTTCAAATTCCTACTGACCTACAAACCCTGCAATGAATTACAAATATTAAAAGGGCTTTCGGTATTTAATATCCAGATAATAAAATCACAAATTGAGAAATTATAAGGTATCATCATATAATTACCTTATCCGGCAATAACTTGCTTCTTTCTTGGTCTGTTTGGATCCAGGGAGGCAATATATTAAGGACAGTTTCTTTTTCAGTACCCTTGCTTCTTGTAGTAGAAGCATTCTGTCTGACTCTGATCGGACTTGGATTTCTTGGTCTGACCAAGCTTGGGCACCCCAACACTTTGCATCTTTTTTTATTCTTCTTGTTCTTCTTCTCTTTCTTAAAGGATCGACGTCCAAAAGAAGACCCTCCCACCACATTCATCGACTCCTTATGGAGGTGGTGATTCTTCTCAAAATTCTGTAGCAACTCCAACACCATGGTAGTTGATTATAGGCTTTATCATTCGATAATAAGTAAGAAAAAGGAGGTAGGATTTAGACAAAGAGTTCAAAATGGCATCCTTCTCCAGCTGCTCATGCAAGAAAAAATTGATCTTGCTTGAGCACTCAAACATCTCGATCATATACAGTACATGATCAGTGACTGACGCTCCTTCCCTCATTCAAGCGTTGAAGATGACACAACTTATCTTGTGCCTTTTAATGTCATCAGGCATGCCAAAGGACTCATTCAACATTTATAACATATCCTTAGGTTGAGCATTCTCAAATCGATGGCTAAACTCATTATTCATTGCTACCCGTATAATGCAACGAATCGTAGTTCGATCATTGAACCACTTCTGATAAGTGTCTCAGACCGTACTGCAGACGTTCGAAGCTAGCTCCTCGAGTACCAGATCTGTCAGCACGTACAAGATCCATTTATGCTCTAGGACTATTTTTAGCTTTCGATATCAACTATCAAAATTTGATCTCATTAATTTATCACTATTTAATAGTGATCAGAGCGACAAGGTAGTGGCTATAACTGTAAAAGAAAAATCAAAACCTAATTAGTATATGAATTGATTAAGTCTAAAGATATGGACTTCAGTCTAAAGGTTATTCCATTATTTTATTCGAATTAGTAGTTTCTACCTCTAATTCAAAGAACTACACTAATTTTTTAGTGGGTACCAAAATCCTCACAGGCTGCATATGGGCCAAGTGTGGCTCGGCTAATCCCGTGCACCCATGGATAAGATTTTAAAAATTACTTTACCAAATAATTTTCAACATTCAATTTTGCTCACACTTGGCCAATCCCTGTGCACCCATGGATAGGTTTTTAATAAATTATTTCATCAAATAATTTTAGCATTCAATTTTACCCCAGACGCCTTTTCAACAGGCGTGTGGCGCCTCTACTGAAAGTTCTGGTTAGGTCCAACCATTAATATGTCAGAATTTAGTGTATCTGATAAATAAGTGATCAGATCTGAGTGTGGCTCGATCAATCTGACCATCATCAGAAAGATACAACTAAATCAATATATTATGAATGATAATTTGACAATCAGATGAGTACGAGGCATGTGACATCTCTAATGATCATCTAAACTGTTGGACCTATTATCATCCAACTTAATAGGAGGCTATGATCTAGTTATTACCATAACTATTATATTTTTAGGAACCTAATAATTTTAGAAAATTTAATTAGATGAAGTGAAAGAAAAGATAAGACTCAACCTGCTAATCTTAATCTTCTCATTGACTTCACCAAGTCAGATCAAAGGAGATTAAGCAAAAGCTAGTCTAGCCAATTAGTCATAAATTCTTCCACTGACTTCACCAAATCATGAAGAGAACTATAGACAAGTTGAACTAGGGGCACCTAAATCAGTCATACTAATTTTTTAATTAGTATGGGTCAACCCCAATCATTATGTGATCTGATCAAAACATGATTCTCTTCGTTGGCCAGATAAGTAAGATCGATGGGAGGAATATGCCATTAACTTCCATAGACTCAATCTATATGAGTAGCTCTCGATTAATGATCATCGATTAAGACTGCCATATTTATCTTAGACATCAACTGATTAGTCGATTTTAATTCGATCAACTTATAGACTTGGGTTCGACCATAGAGCTACGATCAAGGTCCATCTTAGTCTAATTAAAGACATGGACTCTGACCAACTACAACTATTAAGAATTGATCAAGAAAAAAATTGATCTAATCAGAATTAGTATTAATTAAATTTGATCAATTACTAACATAGTCTATTATCAATAATTTCTAACCCTAGGTCTAACCCAGTTAAATGGACTTGACTGGAGCTAACCTATAAACTCATGAATTATGAAATTTATGCTTTAGATCTTTGATTCTCAAATCTAGATTACTTAATTCTTAATTAAATTTTGGGCTAATATGGATGGAGGTTTGGTGTTTGAAAATAGTTTTAAATTTTGTAAAATATTTTTACAAACTATCATACAATCAAATAAACTTTAATTTCAGATCTAACATACAATATATCAGATCTAAAATAAAAATTTTTATAACTTTTTTTATTATTCATCTTTATGAAAAAGATCGCACAGCACCCCTACGTACCATAGGAGAACCCCATCGAATGGGAGGAAAGGGCCATAAAACCCTACTTTCTTCTATGACTGGATGGCTATGGAGATCTATCCAATTTGATTACTACACTACTTAGATTTAAGATTAATTATTTAGATCTAATCTAAATAATTAAAATCAGATTAAAAATAGATTATATGTAAAATATTCATTTCACAAGCAACGAAGCTCTAATACCATTTGAAGGAAGAACAGATAGTTTAAAGCATGTATTTTTAAATTCTTTTTAGCAGAAGATAGTAGATTAAATATTTTAATCTCTTATACATGCTTTAGATCAGATCTAAATGACATACTAAGGATCAACGATACGAAAATTTGCATACAAAAATCTGATGTAAATAAAAAACTACATCGATCATATCGATGTCCTGAATCAGATATAACTGTTAGATCTGATCAGATGAGTTTAGAACTCATTACCTTATTGTAGATCGACGATCACCACTATTGATAAGTATGGTATGAGGTTCTTCTTGATGTCGAGCTGCTGCACAACTTGTCTGGCCTCTATAGATAATCCATTCGAAGCTCCGAACGAATTGTCCTTCCCAGGAGTTCTAGCTCATGCAGAAGGTATTGAATGGCTGAAATAGGCTCCTTCCTTTAGATCACCCAGACACTTTTAAATCAAAAGACAGAGCTACTCGAGGAGGTGGTGGTGTGGAAGATAGGAACAAGATCTCTTGTATTTTTATCATATAAAAACTAGAGTTGAAAAAATCCTAGAACCCACCATAGACCTCATGTCCAAGAGGAAGATTACTTCCTCTATTTCTCATGCATAGAAGCCCGCCCCCTCTCAGATTTTTTTTTCATGCCCCAACTCAGAGGTTTCTCATGGACAAACTAAAACTTCTTTGTCTCATAAAAAGTTATCCCTTCTTAAGGTGGCATCCCATGAAAGATAAGTTGAGGTGGTTTGGTTCAAGTTTAGATGATGGTTTATCCTCATCACCAATTCAAATCAAATTCGAATTCAAACTAGAACCAAACTTCATCCTTATCTATGGAACTCAAAAAGTGGGTGACAAACAACTAAATGAGATGAAAAAAATTCATGCAAGAACCAATTCATGTGTGAGAAGAGTGGTCGGCATTTTAGGGAAGAGTCCAACTCGATTTGGACTTTAACTTTTCATTCAAGTTTGAATTTTTTTGAACTCAAATTTAAAACCAACCTCATCTTCATCCAAAGGGATCAGAAGTGGGCATTAATCCTCTTTTGGGCATGAGAAAAAATTCATGCAAAAACTTTTCTCATGTGAAGAAAATAAGGATGCAGAAAAAGGTGGTGCAGGGTTTGTTCAATTTGAATTTGAATTCGAATCTTCATCCAATTAGGTTCTTAACCCAACCAAATTAGATTAGACTCAATTAGACCACTAAACCTAATCTAATTAGTAACAAATAATCTTAAATAAATTTTAATCAAATTAAAAATTAATCAAGCTCAAGTTTTGATGAAATTAAGAATCGAACATCCTTAGCGATTAGATCATCTCATAACCTAATCGGATCAAACCAAATTGAATCCAATTCAATTAGATTTGATCCAAATCTTAATGCTCAATCAAATTGAGCTAATAGTAATCTAATCATTAATCAATCTTCTTATAATTTATTAATAATTAGTAAATTAATTTATTATAACTCTGGCATAGGATTAGTCATCAATCGAATTGACTATTATATCCTTGAACGATTCTTAATCATCGATCAGCCACATGATCAGTCAGAAACTTCTTTTGAGTATGATCCCATAGATTCGAACCTAAACTAGTATTACAGAAATAATCTTTCTATATCAATCAAAGTGACTATCTAGTAATGATATCCGATGTCCGGATAGGTCAAAAGATTGCAAAGCAACATTCAAAAATCTATTAGCATATGGTTATCGTATAATTTATCTCTTTGATCCAAATACTCAAGGTGACTTAGAGTTTAACTGTCAACTCTGAAAAGATCATCCACAATGTATTTTAACTTTTCAAATCTATTACATGGATTATCTCGATCGAGGTTTTATTGAATTGAAATACAGTGATGCATTAACTACTACTTATTCAGAAGGATCAATTCCATCTTGATTCACACACTGACTTTGCACATACTTGACTATGCCTAGAAATCTTTTATCACTGAATTAGAAATTCAGATAGTCTAATGCCAAAGCACAGTGAGTTGTTTGCAAGACACTGTGGTAATCTCAGATCGGAGGGACACTTATATCCATATTCTTCGCAAGCTACTCTTGACAGTAGAGTACTCAGAAATTGGTCACATTTAGTGAGATATACTTCTATGTCTCACTTGCATGCTATGCTAGTGTCTCCACACTCCTTGGTTAAAAGGACAACCAACGTACATGGCACACAACAATCTACACTTGATATAGCTATCATCCTAATAATAGTATATTATTGGACCATGAACAATATTTAAGGACTGAACGATATATCCTCTTATATCGATTCAAATAGTCCTGAGGACTTAATCACAAAATACAAGAGTTCAAATAAGATGTACACACAGTGATGAAAAACTAAATAATATTTATTAATTTAATAATTCATATACAATTATAATGATTAGCTCAACGGTCAATAAACTGACGATTGACTTTGTAATATAATTTCCAACAAGAGGAGTGTGGCCTCTTTGAGGAGTACCTTGCCAAATAATTTGCCATCAAGGATAAAGGTCCTCGCCCCCAAGGCCAACTTCACCTGCAAGAGCCTCAACAAGGACATCGAGGTCCCCCTCCACTCTCCTGAGGCTATTTAGGCCTTCAAGATGCTCCGCCCCTCCTACTGCCATAAAAAGATGGAGGAGTGTGACCTTTCTGAGGAGGACTACCTCACCAAACAATTCTAGCCAATGCAAAGAAACATTTCCACCATAGCAAAAATAATAATAATAATAATAACAAAAAACAAAAATTTAAAGATGAAAATGATCGTTGTTGCTTCATGCATGCAAGAACCAATCACTGGGTAAAGAATTATTTTTATAAAAAGTCTGCTCCTCCTACACCTAAGAAGAATGGTTCGATCTCTCGTCATCCTCAAGTTAACATATTGACCTCTAGGGCCAACTTTTCTGAGACTGTTTTTAGGTTTATTCTTTTCACTTTTGAAGTGAACATGACCATTGAAGTATATAATTAGTGGATAGATATAGGAACTAACATTCATGCATGTTTTGTTCACTTATGATTTTCCACTTATCAGGTCTCAGGTGGAGGAACAGTAATGATAGGGAATGATGCATCAGCATGTATGCTTGGAGTGATCATGTTGATCTAAAGCTTACATCCAGAAAGATCTTAACTCTACACAACATCCATCACATCTCCGAGATTCGAAGTTAGTGCAGCAAGACTTTATATTTATCTTTGAATGTAATAAAATTGTAATTATTAGGGATATTACTTTTGTTGGAAAAGAATTTTCATCTGATGGATTGTTCAAACTTAATATATCTCCTACATTTATTAATAATAATTCTTAAATTTTAAATATTGAAACTTTTAATATCTGGCATGGTAGGCTTGAACATGTGAATTTAAATTTCATTAAAAGCCTAATGCATTTGAATTTAATTCTAAAATATAATATTTTAGATAATAAATATGAAATTTGTGTTCAAGCAAAATATCTAAAAAAAATTTTAAATCTATTAATTGATATAGTGATATCTTAGAATTAGTTCACAATTATATGTCTGACTTAAGAAGAATACCTCAAGGTGGCAATAAATATTTTGTAACATTTATAGATGACTACTCTAAATATTGTTCTATGTATTAACTTAAAATAAAAGATGAAGTATTTGAAAATTTTAAATATTTAAATTTGAAGCTAAAAATCAATAAGAAAGAAAAATCAAAATCTTAAGATCTGATAAAAAAAGAGAGTATACCTCTAATGATGTGACTCAATATTGTTAAGATCATGATATCATTCATCAGGTGACTGTCCCCTACTCTCTCTAATCAAATGGTATAGCTAAAAGAAATAATAGAACTTTAATGGATATGGTGAATGTAATGATTCTTAGCTTAGGCATGCCCAAGAACTTGGAGAGAGAATTCTTGTTTCTGCATGTTATATAATTAATAAAATCTTTTTTAAAATTAATGATAACACTCATTATGAACTTTAAAAAAAAAAAACCTAAATTTGGATATTTTAAAGTATGGAGGTGCTTAGCTAAAATTAGAATTTTAGATAATTAAAAGAAAGAAAATAGATCCTAAAACTATTGACTCTATATTCATTGGTTATGCCTTGATAGCAATGCAAGTAGATTTCTTATAACTAATTTAAAAATAAATAAAATTTTTAATAATATAATAATTGAATCTAGAGATGCAACTTATTTTGAAAATATCTTTCTTTACAAAATAAGAATATGAAATAAAATTTAAAATGATAATAATCAAATTGGTAACTTTAATAAAGTTAGGACCAGAGATGAAGAAACTGATTTGCAATCTAGAAGAAATAAAAGATCTAGAGTAGAAAAGAATTTTGGAGATGATGTTTATATCCTCTTTGTAGAAGGTACTTCTAATACCTATGAAAATGCGATGAATTCAATTGATGCTGCTTTTTGGAAAGAAGCTATAAATAATGAAATTCAATTCATCATGCAAAATCAAACATAAGAATTAGTTGATTTACCACTCAGATGCAAATTTATAGGTTGTAGATAGTTATTTAGAAAGAAATATAGGCCTGATGGAACCATAAAATAATATAAGGCTAGATCGACTGCTAAGGGTTCACTCAAAAGCATGGTATAGACTATTTTGATATATATGTG
Source organism: Elaeis guineensis (assembly GCF_000442705.2). Lineage (NCBI taxonomy): Eukaryota > Viridiplantae > Streptophyta > Magnoliopsida > Arecales > Arecaceae > Elaeis > Elaeis guineensis. The sequence goes on along the minus strand of NC_026000.2, from coordinate 114,118,412 downwards.
CCTTTAGCTAGGACCACTACTATTAGAGGGTCCATGGTCAAAAATATAAAGTGTGCAAATTAATTATATCTTTGTATAGACTTGAGCAAGCTCCTAAATAGTGCATGAAAAGTTTGATGCAACCATTTTATCCTATGGTCTTCATATTAATATGACTGATAAATGTGTGTACTGTAAAGAAGTCAATGATCAAAAAATTATTTTGTATTTATATGTAGATATTCTAATTTTTGGCACTAATATGAATATGATTAATGGTGTGAAAAGCTTTCTCTCTCAAAATTTTGACATGAAAGACTTGGGATAGGCTAATATGATCTTGAACACAAAAATTATTAGAGAATCTGATAAAATCATCATATCTCAATCTCATTATGTTGAATAATTATTAAAAAATTTGGATACTATGACTGTAAGCTTGTGTCTAATTCCTTATGACTCCTATGTACATTTAAGGAAAAACTTAGGTGAACCATTGAAACAAAATAGGTATGCTCAATTAATTGATTGACTGGGATACCTAGTAAACTTCACTAGATTTGACCTTGTCTATCTAGTCAATAGGCTAAAAGATACACTTATAATTTAAATAGATATCACTGAAATGCCTTAAAAATAATTCTCAGATACAAAAAGGGTACCACATCATATGGTTTGCACTTTTGTGGTTACCTAGCTATCCTACAGGACTATAGTGATGCTACTTAGATTAGTGATACTCTAGATATAAAATTCAGTTCAGAATTTATAATCTTTCTAGGAGGTGCTATAGTCTCTTGACTATCTTCTAAACAAACTGTAGTTGCTAGAAGCACTATGAAATTTGAATTGATTGCTCTAGACCACTATTAAAGAAGACAAGTGGTTTAGAGAGCTTTTATATAACATTCCATTATTTGTTACATCTCTTCCTCCTATTTCTATTCATTATGATTGCAGGGCTATGATTGACAAATGTACACAATAAAATGCAGGTGTAAAAATAAATCATCATATGAAAGTTAGACATAAATCAATAAAAGAGAAGATTAAATATAATGTACTTATTTTGAATTTTGTGAGATCTAAAAGAAAACAACTAACTGAAGGATTATTTAGGGTAGTAGTCCTAGAATTATTGAGGGGATCGGGTTAAGCCCATAAGAAGGTCTTCAATGGTGGTGACCCAATCGATAAAGATTCACTGGATAGAAACAAACCAAATAAAAAATCATGAGGAGCGTCGTGTTTTATTTTTACTCCTTATTCCTATGGCAATAGTTCTCTTAAATATAAAGGGATTATAAGAGCCTAAGGTCTGAATGGTTCCGAGACCCATGAGGTACGATGTTACCTTCCAAAGAGGACCTACCATATGCATGGAGTTGGGAGGCCGCAGCTATGGGTGAAGGGCTGTTTCCTAAAACACGCATGAAAAGATACTTCACAAGGCTTTTAATAGCACAACCTGCTTCAAACTGCAAAGTAGCTATACTATATGTGTGATTTGTAGAAATCTGATTCATTGGCCTAGTTCAAGATGAAGTCCATCATGTGCCATCATATGTATGCAGTCAATACTAAATAGAGGTTTAAATCCGAAAGGTGCTTTCACTCATTGCATAGTATATAGTGCCCATCATATGAGATTTGAGTGTATTGATTCTCAGTTATTTTATAATTTTAAATAAGCTTAATATTCATAAAATTTTAAATCATGTGGGGGATTGTTGGATTTATTAATTTTTTTTATGATTTAAAATTTTAAATAAATAGTGATCTTGTGAATATTTTTTTTATTTTATCATTCATATCTTGATTTATTTGATTGGCCTATATAAGACAAGACCTAATGAGCTTACTAAAAGGCTTAAGAATAGTCTATTAACTATCTATTTATTAGAGCTTTCTTATTTGACTTCTTCTTTTAGACTGGCCATTACGAAGCTCCTTTTTATGAGCCATCTTTCTCCATTGGATTCTTCTCTCCCCATTGTAGCTAGTCTATATATTGACTAAAATGGAAAAAGAAGAGATATGAGATTCTATGAGTGAGCATCCACTAGATCGTTGCATCTTTGGGGATGGTCACCAGCGATCTAGTGGACGATTACCAGTAGTTTCGCATGTTGGAGGGTGATATCACTTTTTAAACAACATCTTTAGACATAACTTGATTTTAGACTACTCTCTAATCTTTTCAATTTAATATTTTATTATATAGAAGAAAAATATGTGTAACTTTTTTTATCTATCTGTTGCTGCAAATTTTTGAGTCAAAGATCGGCATAGCTGGAGTGGATGACGATGGTAGGATAATGACGATCAGACCTATAAAAGAAGTCCCTGACTAGAGTTGGCTCCGATGGAGATCCTCTAATGTTTAAGTTAGAAACTTGAAAATAGATGGAAAGAAGCATGAAAGAGAGATTACATACCTAGGGGTCTCTATATTAGATATATGCCCTAGAAGCCAAATTGACCGACACTTATAAAACTTTCTTAAGGCATATTTTGTAATATTGATGTATAAATTAATAAAGTTGGGTTTATTTTCATTCATATTTATGTTTTAAGTGTCTATGAATCATCCTTTGAGTTAATAAGAGTAATGATACATATTCTCAAAAGTTGAGAATTTGAGACACGAATCATTATAATTAATTCATAAATTACTTCAGATCATAGGATCATTATGGAGATGGTGTTTAATTCAAAGAGATTGGTGCACAATCGCTTCTTCAGGATAAATGATGAAAGAATAATGTCCTACAAGTCAATTGTATATGGGATGCGATCGGATGCTTTTTATAATTTATCTTTCAAACTCATGTAATTGACATTGTTATTTAATAAAATAGACTTCTTGGTTCATTATATATCGCATCTTATTCTTTTTAAGACTGTAATGAACCCCACAGGTCTAGACAATGATTTTAGGACTGTAATAAAATCACATCAGTGAGACCTAAATTCTTGATAGCCATGCCTAAAATATTTTCAGTCATTGGTTCATTGAGTCAGAGATCAATGATATCGGTAAGACTGGCATATCCTATGTATGCTCAGTGATGAAGGTGGTTGATCTCACAATCACTTGTGTGGTGACACTAATACAAAGATGTGGGTGCTCATTAGAGAATGAGTTTACTGAATAGACCTATGAAAGAATATCTGATGGAGTCTTATTTATATGTCAGCTGATTATTCTCTAGTGAGAGTTGTATAAGTGACTTTTGATCTGAGATTACCATGGTACCTTATGTACATAAATCCATATTTTGGTTCACTTCCTAACTTGATTCTCTAATCCTTGTTTAGAGTGTTCTGAATATGATGAAATGTGCATGGAGGTTATGAGTGATTGATAAGAAACCAGTCACTCCTAATAAGGAGAGCAAACATCCTATGTGATCTCATAGGTGGATGATTCTGAAAGTCTTTGGTCAAAGCAGGATGATAATTAGAAAGAAATTTCTAATATATCATTAACTGAATCATCACCTTCTGATCGAGATACATATAGATAAGCAATTAGATTTGACATGATTTCATACCCATGCTCATCTGGGATGTTGTTTGACTAAAAAATTGAATTACACGATAACTTACCACAGAAAAATATTTTGATAATTTCTATCAAAATTTTAAATCTTTCAAATAGTCATGACACGTTGCTAGATGTCAATCTTGACTTGTGAACTCATTAGAATTAAAAGAGTTTAATTTGAGAATTAATTAGGAAGAGTCTTAGTTGATTGGGACTCTTGAGCTGATCTAATCTGATCGGATTAGAGTTAGATCAAGAGTTTATGTCCACTGCTGGCTAGATTTGAAACTCAATGGGTCACACACTTTGAGATTTAGTCTTAGTCTGATTTAATTAGGATTTAATGTCAATCCTAAGGGTTAATTTGATATGCTAGCACATTATGTTAATCCAAGTTCCTAATTAGGTTAAGTTCAAAATGTTTGAGATAAAATAGATATGTTGTCTTTGACCTAATTGGATTGGATCTATTTTAATTGGACTCTTATCCAACTTGGAAGTTTTCAAGTGTGGAAGGAGACCTCCACACCCACCAGGTTCCATGCCCAAAAGTAAATGCCGCCCACCCTTATTTATGTTGAGAAGTGGAAGGTCCTTTATGAAGACTCTTATCCATTTCCTCATTTTCCTTCAATTTCTTAAATTATCACATGCAAAATTTAAGATGGGATTTATGGGGCATAGAAGAGAAGAAGTTTTTCTATGTGAAGGCTCTTCTACACCACTTAAAGCCATGAAGAATTAATTTTCCGCATGAAGACTTGAAGCACCAAGAGTTGGCACCTTTTGGGGGTTCTTTGTGTCCCTTCTTATCCTATTTATATAGGGCATCCCATATGGATTAGGTGCTAGATTTTGGATGAAAGTCAGAGCTATTTGGCATGTGATAAGAGAAAAAAAAATTGAAAAAAATCTGAGAAAAAATAAAAAAATTGAAAGAAAAAGTTATAAGAAGGATGGTGAAAAAAATAGCAAGTGTTGCTAGTTTGTCCTAGAGTTTTATTTTTCCATATATTGAAGCACAAAATCAAATTCTAGGTTGTGAGACTTCTGGAGAGAATTCTCTTGGCGTGATCCTGGTGGTAAAATTGAAGGCAACTAAACGTTGGTGCGATTGAAATTCGAGTTCGAAGTCGGTAGTATTCTTATGAAAAAAGGCTACAGCAGCGCACTGATTAGGAAGGATCTTAGCCAACTTCCGTATAGATCACTGTTGGAGGACTTCTACTTTGAATCTCGTGGAGATCACCTACCTACCATACTACTCATTGGAGAATGTATAAATTTTTATCTTTTTGCATGCTTGATTTTGTTTTGTTCGACATCTACAAGGTGATTCTAGAGTTTGGATTTCGGTTCGATACTTTTAAATATTAAAGCTCTCGATATGTATGTTTAAAAAATTTTAAAATTTACTTTCTGCTGCATGACCAGAACCCAATAGTGGTATTAGAGCCACCCTTATTAGATTTGATCAAATAAGTACAAAATTGTAATATAGAATTGTTCTAATTCATATTTTGCCAAAAATGTTGCATCGATTTTTGCATCGATCTTAAAATCAAAAATTATTTTTGATTTTATTTGAACCATGGATTTAAATTTTAGTTATTAAATTTTTAAATTTATGATAATATGAAATTTATAGATTCATGATTGCTTGATGCTTAAATCGATTTTTGACTAAGGGTGTAATGCATGCCTAATTCGATTAGGGTTGGTTTCAATTTTGATTACACTTATTACATATGTTAAGTTATTTGTGCACCCTTATATGATTATTATAATCATTTTTGATATGTCAATATGATTGATATTATAACTTGTAAAGTATTTTAAATTGCATAATTTGTATGTTGGGTAAAATACCCCCCAACCGAAGTTCGTGTCAGGAGTGACCTCTCGACGATTCTACCGGCGTCCGACCAGCAGGGCAACTTCGACTGCAGGTAGCCTCCATCCGGACTCCTACGGGAGCCGGACTTCGTCTTCGACTTCAACAGCAGGGCGACTTCGACTGTAAGTAGACTCCGTCCGGACTCCTACGGGAGCCGAACTTCGTCCTCGACTTCAACAGCAGGGCGACTTCGACTGCAGGTAGACTCCTTCCAGACTCCTACGGGAGCCGGACTTCATCCTCGACTTCAACAGCAGGGTGACTTCGACTGCAGGTAGACTCCGTCCGGACTCCTACGGGAGCCGGACTTCGTCCTCGACTTCAACAGCAGGGCGACTTCGACCGCAGGTAGACACAGTCCGGACTCCTACGGGAGCCGGACTTCGTCCTCGACTTCAACAGCAGGGCAACTTCGACCGCAGGTAGACTCTGTCCGGACTCCTACGGGAGTCGGACTTCATCCTCGATTTCAAAAGCAGGGCAACTTCGACTGCAGGTAGACTCCATCCGGACTCCTACGGGAGCCGGACTTCATCCTCGACTTCAACAGCAGGGCGACTTCGACTGCAGGTAGACTCCGTCCGACTCCTACGGGAGCCGGACTTCATCCTCGACTTCAATAGCAGGGCAACTTCGACTGCAGGTAGACTCCGTCCAGACTCCTACAGGAGCCGGACTTCGTCCTCGACTTCAACCACAGGTAGACTCCTTCCGGACTTCCACGGGAGTCGGACTTCATCCCCGACTTCGACTGCAGTAGACTCCGTCCGGACTCCCACGGAAGCCAAATTTTGTCCCCGACTTCGACTGCAGGTAGACTCCGTCCGGACTCCTACGGGAGCCAGACTTCGTCCTCGACTTCAACAGCAGGGCGACTTCGACCGCAGGTAGACTCCGTCTGGACTCCTACGGAAGCCGGACTTCATCCTCGATTTCAACAGCAGGGTGACTTCGACTGCAGGTAGACACCGTCCGGACTCCTACGGGAGCCGGACTTCATCCTCGACTTCAACAGCAGGGCGACTTCGACCGCAGGTAGACTCCGTCTGGACTCCTACGGAAGCCGGACTTCGTCCTCGACTTCAACAGCAGGGCGACTTCGACCGCAGGTAGACTCCATCCGGACTCCTACAGGAGCTGGACTTCATCCTCGACTTCAATAGCAGGGCGACTTCGACTGCAGGTAGACTCCATCCGGACTCCTATGGGAGCCGGAATTCATCCCCGACTTCAACAACAGGGCGACTTCGACTGCAGGTAGACTCCGTTCGAACTCCTATGGGAGCCGGACTTCGTCCTCGACTTCAACAGCAGGGCTACTTCGACTGCAGGAGGACTCCGTCCGGACTCCTACGGGAGCCGAACTTCATCTCCGACTTCAATTGCGGGCAGACTTCGTCCGGATTTCTACGGGAGCCGGATCTCGTCCCTGACTCCGGCTGCGGGAAGACTTCGTCCGGGCTCCTATGGGGGCCGAACTCCGAGCTTCTACGACAAGCGGTCCTCGCCTGCCGCTTTAACGCCCAAGGCACTCAACAGGATTTGCAGCATCCGAACTCCTCTCTGATGAACAGCTAGCCACCTTTCTCCGCCAGACGCCTCAATCGAACTTTGGCCAACACGCCTGGACCCCCTGGCAGGCCGCAGTAGCGGCCATAGCTCTGCTCCACTTCCTGCGATGGATTCCGTGCGGCTCCGCCACTCCCTAACAGGCCGCAGTAACGGCCACGACTCTGCTCCATTTCTGCGATAGATTCCACGTGGCTCCACCACTCCCTGGCAGGCTGCAGTAACAGCCACAACTCTGCTCCACTTCCTGTGACGGATTCTGCGCGGCTCCATCACTCCCCACGTGGCATGTCCTGGTGATGGCCACGATTCTGCTCCACTTCCTGCGATGGATACGGCACAGTTCCTCCACCCTCTGGCAAGTCGCGACAACAGACGTCGCTCCACTCCCCACGACAGGCTCCACGGGCAGGCCGCAGTAATGGCCACGATTCCGCTCCACTACTCTCCGTAACAGACCCCTCCTGGCTCTGAACGGCCCACTGACAGGCGTTACAAACGTCGCCATCAATCTGTTGCTCCCTCCACCTATAAAAAGGGTGACCTCAGATACGTTACTCTCTAAGCTCTAATATCTATCTCAAAACTCTGCTAAAATTTTCGTTCGAGCACTCCATTCTTGTTGAGATAGAGAACTGACTTGAGCGTCAGAGGATCTTGCCGGAGCAACCCCAACTCCGGTTTAGACTTCTTTTGCAGGTTCCGACGGCGACCGCAACTCCCTCGACTCCAGCTTCTCCGGCGCAGGCGGATTTTTGCACCAACAGGATTGACGCTAGAGGAAGGGTTGTGTCTTCGCAGTACCCTTGTTCTTAAAGGAGCGCTCAATGGGACCACCTCCGGTCATCTTCCCCAGCATCCTCTTCTCCTTCCTCCACTATATTTTCGCCCGATGCCTCCCCATAGAGCATCCACGCAGCGATCTACGGCCTCCGCAGCCAGATCTCAAGCTCCGGCCTCACTTCCAATTTTCCAGCCTTCTCCTCCTCCGGCTACGGCTGTTGGCGTGGGACGGTCAGACGATCGGCTTCCGACGGATTTCACCAACACCATCTCAGGAGAATCCCGGCAGGAAGCAACCGACATATCGACCGTACCTCCCAAGCGACAAAAGATTGAGGAGTCCATAACCTTTACTAAAGAAGATACTCAGGAAGTTCAATTTCCTCATAACAACGCCAGTCGTAGTTTCTTTGAATATAGCTAATTACGATGTCCGCCGCATTCTTGTCGACAATGGAAGTTCGGCCGATATTTTGTTCTACGACGTCTTCTCAAAAATGTTCGTCCTTGACAGTCATTTGAGACCAATTAACTCCCCTCTGGTAGGGTTCATCGGCGATGCTGTCCTGATGGAGGGAGCAATAACTTTGACTGTAGCTGTGGGTCGATACCCAAGACAATCCAGAGCTCCGGTGAATTTTCTAGTGGTGAAGGCACTATCAGCCTACAACGCAATCCTCGGCTGACCTGGCCTCAACGCTCTTCGGGCCGTCGTGTCAACCTACCATTTGAAATTGAAATTTCCTACCAGCCAGGGGGTTGGAGAGGTCAGGGGAGACCAAGCCCTGGCTAGACACTGTTACAACATAGCCTTGCAAAGAAATGACCAATCCGACCTCTATCCAGTTGATGGGCTGGACGCCCGCGATGACCTCGCTGAGGAGAGGGGCAGCCCAATCGAAGATCTGGTTTCAATCCTTTTGAATGACGGGAATGCGGAGTATGTGGTGAAGATCGATTCCAACCTGGGGGAAGAGGTGCGGATGCATCTCATCGATTTTCTACGAAAGAATGCGGACGTTTTCACCTGGGTTCCAGCGGACATGCCGAAAATTGACACGGAAGTTATGGAGCACCGTCTGGCCATCGATCCAAAGCATCGATCGATGAAAGAAAAAATCTGAGGTCATGCACCGGAGAGGCAGAAAGCGATAGCTGAAGAAGTGGACAAACTCCTGAAAGCCAGATTCATTAGAAAAGTCAATTATCCTGTCTGGCTTTCCAACGTCGTCCTAATCAAAAAGGCAAACGACAAGTGGAGGATGTGTATAGACTTCAAAAAGCTGAATAAAGCCTGCCCAAAGGACAGCTACCCTCTGCCCAGAATTGATCAACTAGTGGATGCGACCTCGGGCCATGAGCTTCTCACCTTTATGGATGCATTCTTCGGCTATAATCAAATCAGGATGGCACCGGAAGATGAAGAAAGGACTGCTTTCATTACTAACCGTGGCCTTTACTGTTACAGGGTCATGCCTTTCGACCTCAAAAATGCAGGTGCAACCTACCAACGACTGGTGAACAAAATCTTCAAGGAGCAAATCGGCTGCAATATGGAGGTCTACGTGGACGACATGCTCGTGAAAAGCAAATCTTCCGTGAACCACGTCGCCGACCTTGAGGAGACCTTCGGTGCCCTCCGAAAATATAAGATGAAGCTGAACCCGACTAAGTGCGCTTTCGGAGTGACCTCGGAGAAGTTCCTGGGCTTCATAGTATCGGGGTGCAGAATTGAAGCCAATCCAGAGAAGATTCGCGCCATCCAGGAGATGGCCATCCCAAAGTCGATAAAGGAGGTTCAGCGCCTTACAGAGAGGGTAGCAGCCCTGAATCACTTCGTTGCGAGGTTGGCCGAACGGTGCTTACCCTTCTTCCAAACCCTCAAGCGGTCGAAGAACTTCTGTTGGACCGCTGAGTGCCAACAGACGTTCGAAGAACTAAGGAGCTACCTTGGCTCACCTCCATTGTTGGCGAAGCTCGAGCCCGAAGAGGAGCTATTTTTGTACCTGGCGGTCTCCCCTATGGCTCTCGCAGCAGTCCTTGTCAAGGAGGAAGCAAAAATTTAACAGCCGATCTACTACGTCAGTCGCACGTTGAGAGACGCCGAAACCAGGTATACTAAATTAGAAAAACTAACTTACGCCCTGTTGATTGCAGCTCGGAGGCTCCGACCCTACTTTCAAGGGCACACCGTAACGTTACTCACCGACCAGCCGATCAAGGCGATTCTGCACCGGGCAGATGCTTTCGGAGGATGAGAAATGGACGATCGAGCTCACAGAATTCGACATCAACTATCGACCTAGACCAGCAGTGAAAGCCCAGATATTGGTAGATTTCATAGTGGAGTGCACTATCCCGGAGGGGGCGAATCTGAACAGGGCGAAATTGACGGCCCGGAGCCCCACTGAACTCCCCCGAAGAAGAAGCGGGCCCCCCTGGTTGCTTTTGGGCCCTCTACGTGGACAGGTCCTCTAACATGTCGGGCGCAGGAGCGGGCATGATCTTGATCAGTCCAGAGAGAATCGTCGTGGAGTACGCTCTGCGCTTCGAGTTCCCACAACAAACAATGGAGCGAATAAGAAGCTCTGATCGCAGGATTGAAGATCGCCAAAGAGTTGGGAGTAGATCGACTCTAAGTTCACAGCGACTCCCAACTGGTGGTGGGACAAGTCTGCGGAAACTACGAAGCACGGGAGGACAGCATGGCTAAGTATCTTGAAAAGGTAAAGGAGCTCATCCTCACCTTTAGTAGCTTCAACATCAGGCAGATTTCGAGGATGGAAAATATCAGGACCGATCTCTTTTCCAAGCTAGCTACGCTGGCTCCGGCCGAATTGCCCAAGGGTGTTCTCTTTGAAGTTCTGAAGTGCCGAGTATGGAGGAACCACGGCAACGATGAAAATTGACCACGAGCCCAGTTGGATCGACCCACTGATGGCGTATCTCAGAGACGGGGTTCTCTCTCACGATGCGAAAGAAGCTCGGAAGCTCAGAAATCAAGCCTCCCAGTACATCCTTTATGAAAACAAGCTGTACAAGAGATCATACTCTTTGTCCCTTCTAAAGTATCTCCAGCCTTCGGAAGCCGACTATACCTTGTGGGAGGTGCACCAAGGAATCTGCGGAAGCCATCTGGGGGCTAGATCCTTGTCCCACAAGCTGCTCCGCCAAGGATATTACTGGCCAACTATGCATCGTGACTCAATTGAATACGTCAGAAAGTGTGACCGATGTCAAAGATATGCCAACATCCAGAGACAGCCTGCCACCGAGCTTACACCCTTGAGTGCCCCATGGCCATTTGCGCAATGGGGAATGGATATCCTTGGACCTTTTTCAATGACGTCAGGGCAAAGAAAGTTCCTCCTGGTAGCAATCGACTACTTCACCAAGTGGGTTGAGGCTGAGCCGCTGGCAAAAATCACAGAAGCTAAAGTGCAAGACTTCGTCTGGAAGTCAATCATTTGCAGGTTCGGCCTGTCGAGGACCCTAATTACCGATAATGGGCGGCAATTTACGGGAGCAAGATTCGCTGAATTTTGTGAGGACCTAAACATCTCCCACAACTTCACGTCCGTGGCCCATCCTCAGGCGAACGGTGAAGCTGAAGTGACCAACAGAACTCTGCTGCAAGGGATCAAGACAAGGCTCGAAAGAGCGAAGGAAACTTGGACAGACGAACTTTATCATATGTTGTGAGCGTACCGAACTACCCAAAGACTGCCCACGGGGAGACCCCCTTCGCTCTAGCCTTCGGAACGGAGGCCGTTATCCCAATTGAGCTCAAACTCCCGTCAGCATGAGTCGTGGCATTCAACGAGCATCACAATTCGCAAGGTCTTAAAGCCAACCTCAACTTGCTGGAAGAAAGGCGAAAGGTAGCTCAAGTTCGGATGGCGGCCTACAGACAGAAAGTCGTCCGCTATTACAACTCCCGGGTCAAGAATAAAGTCTTTAGAGTAGGAGATCTAGTGCTTCGACGAACCATCGTCTCGCAGCCTCAGGATCGAGGGAAGCTCGCCCCAAATTGGGAAGGCCATACGAAGTCAAAGAAGTAGTCCGACCCAGAGCTTATTACCTCAAGGAGCTTGGAGGAGCGGACCTCCCACGATCATGGAGCTCGAAAAACTTATGAATGTATTACCGATAACTTTATTTTAAATAAAAGTTTCATATTTACACGTCTTCTCTCTTGGCACGAGCCTAAATCAACAGGACAGTCAAAACAAACCACGTCGGAAGCGGGAGGAGAACTTCGTCACGACAAAATTGAAGGCCCGGTTCTCCTTAGACCGGATGGGAGGAGAGGCCCTGCAACGCCCATACGCGCTCCCACAGCCATGTTAGGGACAGAGGAGAACCTCACCCTAACATGAGCAAAGTCGAAGGCCCGATTCTCCTTAGACTGGACGGGGGGAGAGACCCTACAACGCCCGTATGTGCCCCCACAGCCATGTTAGGGATAGGAGGAGAACCTCGCCCTAACATGAGCAAAGTCGAAGGCCCGATTCTCCTTAGACCAGATGGGGGGAGAGGCCCTACAACGCCCGTATGTGCCCCCACGGCCATGTTAAGGATAGGAGGAGAATCTCGCCCTAACATGAGCAAGGTCGAAGGCCCGGTTCTCCTTAGATCGGATGGAGGAGAGGCCCTACAATGCTCGTATGTGCCCCCACAGCCATGTTAGGGACAGGAGGAGAACCTCGCCCTAACATGAGCAAGGTCGAAGGCCCGATTCTCCTTAGACCGGATGGGGGGAGAGGCCCTACAATGCCCGTATGTGCCCCCACAGCCATGTTAGGGACAGGAGGAGAACCTCGCCCTAACATGAGCAAGGTCGAAGGCCCGGTTCTCCTTAGATCGGATGGGCGGGAGAGGCCCTACCACGCCCGTATGTGCCCCCACAGCCGTGTTAGGGATAGGAGGAGAACCTCGCCCTAACATGAGCAAAGTCGAGGGCTCGACTACTCTTAGAAGTAAGGGAAGAACATCGTCCTGACATCGACTAAGATCCGGTCATCCAAGACCTGATTAGGAAAAGGGGACCCCTTCGGCGGCCCCTTCACGCTCCCGCGACCCCACCAAGAGCAGGGGGAAAACCCTCACTCTAAAAAGAAAAAGGAGAAAGGGGAGGGGAGTTAAAAGAGAAAGCGACAGACTGCATCAGCAATGAATCAAAGATGTAGGAAACCTTGTCCCAGCAAGGATTGGGGTTCCTATCAAAATCTCCGGCCTTCGAGAAAGCTCTCAACGCAGGCCCTAGATAAGGCAACTTCCTCGATGTGATGAGAAGTCCGGACCTCCGAGCTCGAACTCTGAAAGGAGATGCCAAACCCAAGTAGTCTCGGGCGAATCAGCGGCCGTAAACGGAAGGATGGATCAATGTGACGGCAATCGAATACCTCCGAACGGCATCGATATCAAGCAAGGCAAAAGTCGGAAGGAGCTCGGCAAACAGCAATTCAACATGCGAGTAAAAAGATAACGAAAAATTCTCTTCTCATTAATTCAGTACACATTACAGAGCCTTTGAGGCTGAAGAAGAAAGACGACAAGAAAAGCGAGCTACACGTGATGATCAAGAACCTCCAGATAACATTGGCAAAAAAAAAAAAGAGAAAAAGAAGAGAAAGAAAGAAAGAGAGAGAAAGAAAAGAGGAGGGGAGTACGGCAATAACAACAGTGAATGAAAGGAGTTCGGCTGGCAACAATTTGACGCAAGGAGCGGACAAGGAAATAAAATCTCTTTTTTATTCTCGATTAACAAGATGTACGTTACAAGACCCTAAAGGCCGAGAAAAAAGAACATTGATACAAGATTCGAAAGGAACACATTAGGAACTACTCCGAGCTCTCGACTTCTCCTTCCAGTTCCATCCTTTTTAGCGGTGTTTTCCAGTGCATGTGATGAACCCTTCAGCTCTCGCCCCCCGCCTCCTTCCGCTCCATTGCCGGAACCCCAACCCTAGGGGGAAAAGGGGAGGATAGAATTCAAAGGACAGCGATGGCGATGGCAGCGGCGACGACGACCCACATCAGAAAAAATCGAAAGTATCCCGAAAGTCGTGATGATGCCGGCAGCATGCACCATCACCGTGTGCTCCGCGACGACCACCATCCTGGGTACTTCGACAAGGTCGGCATGCGCTACTTCCACCATCGCCGCAACGAGTTCTACTGCCCCACCGTTGGCACCGACCGCTTCTGGTCCCTCGGCCCCGACGACGTCGAGAATTCCGCCACGGCCTGCGACGACAACTCTGCCCCCTTGACCGGTGTCACCCCGTTCAACTACTCCGAAATTCTCAGGTGGAACGCGCTCACCGGTTGTTTTTGTTATTAAATCCCTGTTGTTGAAGGAATTTTCCCTCGAGCCCCCTTTGAGGTGGTGGGGACCCTCAGTGACAGTTCGACGGTCGGAAGATTCGCAGGCCGTTGTTTTCTCCCTCTTACTCCTTTTGATCCGTGGCATCCTCTCAAGGTTGGCCTTCGGAGCAGGGGCTCCGACGGGAGAACCCCTCGAAGCGACTCGGAGGATTGAAGGCGGCGGGGTGCCGGCGGAGATGGTGAGGACTGATGCGAAGAATGCTTAGAAAGGCACCGAGAGAATGGCTAAACCCTCAGGCAGAAGAAAGATATCGACTCTCAGGCAAAGTGAAACCCCTGGAGGGCAGGAGGGGGGCTTAAATAGGCGGCGGGGCCTGGTGCAAATATGGCGGCAGATATCCCTAGATCAACCGGTGCCCGCCACATGTCCCACTCACAGCGGCGTAAGGTTGACCGCGGGCGAAACCATTATGGTGTGGTGCTTGGGACTACGCTCCGGTGGAATTCCGAAAGGACCCTTTGGATCACCCTAATTGGAAAAAGGCTCTGGCACGCGTGTAATAAATGCCAAAATATCTGAGGGCGATCGCGCACGAGATTCAAGGGAATGACTTTGGCTGTGAAAATCTTTCTGTACTTCCTTCGTTCGAAATTTGAACTCGAAAGTGGGGGGACTGGTGTTGGGTATAAAATACCCCCCAACCGAAGTTCGTGTCAGGAGTGACCTCTCGGGGATTCTACCGGCGTCCGACCAGCAGGGCGACTTCGACTGCAGGTAGCCTCCGTCCGGACTCCTACGGGAGCCGGACTTCATCCTCGACTTCAACAGCAGGGCGACTTTGACTGCAGGTAGACTCCGTCTGGACTCCTACGGGAGCCAAACTTCGTCCTCGACTTCAACAGCAGGGCGACTTCAACTGCAGGTAGACTCCGTCTGGACTCCTACGGGAGCCGAACTTCATCCTCGACTTCAACAGCAGGGCGACTTCGACTGCAGGTAGACTCCGTCCGGACTCCTACGGGTGCCGGACTTCGTTCTCGACTTCAACAGCAGGGTGACTTCGATCGCAGGTAGACTCCGTCCGGACTCCTACGAGAGCCAGACTTCATCCTCGACTTCAATAGCAGGGCGACTTCGACCGCAGTAGACTCCGTTCGGACTCCTACGGAAGCCGAACTTCGTCCTCGATTTTAACAGCAGGGCGACTTCGACTGTAGGTAGACTCCGCCCGGACTCCTACGGGAGCCGAACTTCATCCTCGACTTCAACAGCAGGACGACTTCGACTACAGGTAGACTCCGTCCAGACTCCTACGGGAGTCGGACTTCATCCTCGACTTCAACAGCAGGGCAACTTCGACTGCAGGTAGACTCCGTTCAAGCTCCTACGAGAGCCGGACTTCATCCTCGACTTCAATCGCAGGTAGACTCCTTCCGGACTCCACAGGAGTCGGACTTCGTCCCCGACTTCGACTGCAGGTAGACTCCGTCCGGACTCCCACGGGAGTCGGACTTCATTCCTGACTTCGACTGAGATAGACTCCATCTGGACTCCTACGGGAGCCGGACTTCGTCCTCGACTTCAACAGCAGGGCGACTTCGACCGCAGGTAGACTCCGTCCGGACTCCTACGGGAGCCGGACTTCGTCCTTGACTTCAACAGCAGGGCGACTTCGACTGCAGGTAGACTCCGTCCGGACTCCTACGGGAGCCGGACTTCATCCTCGACTTCAACAGCAGGGTGACTTCGACCGCAGGTAGACTCCGTTTGGACTCCTACGAGAGCCGGACTTCATCCTCAACTTCAAAGCAGGGCGACTTCGACGCAAGTAGACTCCGTCCGGACTCCTACGGGAGCCGGACTTCGTCTCCGACTTCAATAGTAGGCGACTTCAACTGCAGGTAGACTCCGTCCGGACTCCTATGGGAGCCGAACTTCGTCCCCGACTTCAACAGCAGGGCGACTTCGACTGCAGGAGGACTCCGTCCGGACTCCTACGGGAGCCGGACTTCGTCTCCGACTTCAATTCGGGCAGACTTCGTCCGAATTCCTACGGGAGCCGGACCTCGTCCCCAACTCCGGCTGCGGGAAGACTTCGTCCGAGCTCTTACGGGGGCCGAACTCCGAGCTTCTACGGCAAGCGGTCCTCGCCTGCCGCTTTAACGCCCAAGGCGCTCAACAGGATTTGCAGCATCCGAGCTCCTCTCAGATGGGCAGCTAGCCACCTTTTCCACCAGACGCCTCAACCGAACTTCGGCCAACACGCCTAGACCCCTTGGTAGGCCGCAGTAGCGGCCACAGCTCTGCTCCACTTCCTGCGACGGATTCCGCATGGCTCCGCCACTCCCTGGCAGGCCGCAGTAATGGCCACGACTCTGCTCCACTTCCTGCGATGGATTCCGCGCGGCTCCACCACTCCCTGGCAGGCCGCAGTAACAGCCACGACTCTGCTCCACTTCCTGTGATGGATTTCATGCGGCTCCATCACTCCCCATGTGGCATGTCCTGGTGATGGCCACGATTCGCTCCACTTTCTGCGACGGATACGGCACAGTTCCTCCATCCTCTGGCAAGTCACGACAACGGACGCCGCTCCACTCCCCACGACAGGCTCCACGTGGCAGGCCACAGTAATGGCCACGATTCCGCTCCACTACTCTCCGTAACAGACCCCTCCTGGCTCCGAACAGCCCACTGACAGGCGATTACAAACGTCGCCATCAATCTGTTGCTCCCTCCGCCTATAAAAAGGGTGACCCCAGATACGTTACTCTCTAAGCTCTAATATCTATCTCAAAACTCTGCTAAAATTTTCGTTCGAGCACTCCATTCTTGTTGAGGCAGAGAACTGACTTGAGCGTCGGAGGATCTTGTCGGAGCAACCCCAACTCCGGTTTAGACTTCTTTTGCAGGTCCCGGCGGCGACCGCAACTCCCTTGACTCTAGCTTCTCCGGCGCAGACGGATTTTTGCACCAACATTGTATATTATATTTTATGTAATACTAGTTAGGATATGCCAAGATCAGTTCAAAATCCTCTATAAAATTATATTAAGTTGTAACGTCAGATTCACTTACAAATCAAATATCGAATTTATTTGATCAATTAGTGTTTAGGTAAATATTAAAGCTGGTATTCTAGTTAGGTCCATATGCTGGTCTGGCCAACTTTGTTGGTGTTAAGAAAAGCTACGGAGAGCCTCTCATTTACAGACCTAGCCAATTTGATCTTATTGAGTTTCAAACTTAGATTGATTAGTGATGTAGACACTACAAAAGCCTTCCTTCATACTTGGTCAATAGAGTATATCAAGATCTTAGTGAGCTTGTTGTGCTATCCATAAGGCTTACTATAGAAATTGATATGATGTTAACTAAGTGCATATTGATACTTATGGCATATTTGAGTAGTGTTGCCTTGTTGTGCTATCCACAAGGGCAACATTGTTTATATATGACCATATGGGATTAAAGGATTAACTTAACTAGAACACTATAGTTTATTGTACTATCCACAAGACTATGAGTGATCTAGAGGCAAGAGAGAAAAATGTTGAGAATTATATGAAGTATAATTGATAAAGAATTACCTATACTTGAACTCATGAATACTTATTATGCTATCCACAAGGTATTTATGAGGAATAGGAATCTCAACCCCATTTAGAAACATAAGAATATTTCTCATTTTTCATACATGAGGGCTATAAAATTCATTAAAATAGTGGGAGACACAATTAGATAAAAATTCTAATGTAGTTGTGCATGTCATTATGAGTTGTCTGCTTATATTGTATTCTTGTTATTGTAGATTAACTGCATACATTGCATTCTCATTATCGCTACGAGGCATATTAGATGCTAAAAAATTGATCGAACCAAACTATGTAGACTGATTGAGAAATTTAAGAATTGTTCTCACACAAAAGAAAGTCTCCTGCATACTGGATTCACCTACACCCAATACGATCAAAAAAGATGCATCTGAGAAGGAAAGGAATATATATAAGATATGGAAAGATGACAATGTGACTGTCAAATATATCATGCTTGCCTCGATAAACAATAAACTTCAAAGGCAGCATGAGGACATGGATATTCCCTCTATACTAAATCTTGAAAAATTATATAGGAAACAAAATCGAACTACTAGATATGAGATATCTAAGTAGTTGTTCCGTGCCCGAATGACTAAAGGCATGTCTGTGCAAACTTATATCCTCAAGATGATTGATTTGATCATTCATCTAGGACAGTTGGATTTCACTATGGATGGTGAATTTAATCAGGATTTGATCCTGCATTTACTCTCTGATTTTTTTTCTTGGTTTGTCATCAACTATCTTATGAACCAATTGAATATCAACCTGCCTGAGCTACTAAATATGTTGAAAACAGCAGAGAGCCATTTCAAGGGTGAAAAGGCTCAAGTTCTTCTTGTTGATAAGATCAATAAAAAGAAAGACAAGAAGGATTTCAAGAAAAAGTTAAATCCTAAAGCAGGCATCTCCAAGAAGAAGGCGAAGAAGGTCTTCGCTAAAGGTACTTGCCATCACTGCAGCAAAGATGAGCATTGGAAGAGGAATTGCAAGGAATACCTTGCAACTGTGAAACAAACAAGTGTTGCTAATGAATTGTATATGATATAGATAAATTTATTATTAAGTATTTCAATTTCAGATTTTTGGATATTGGATACTGTCTATGGCTCATACCTTTGCAAATCGTTGCAAGATCTGCAGAAAATAAAGAGTCTGAATAAAAGTGTCTTCGAGCTATTCAGTGTTAGTGAAGAGTCCATTCAAACCGAAGCCGTGAGAACCAAGATTTTGAAATTGCCTTCGGACAAAATTTTGAAATTGAAGATCTCTTATTATATTTCTAAAATTGTTAGCAACATTATTTGTGTACCCCTGCTGTTAGAACAAGATTTTGAAATAAAAGCTAAGAACAATGATTATTCTATCTATTTTTCTAACGAATTTTATGAAAATGCTTTATTGATAATGATCTTCTATTCCTATCACTTAATGATAATGTACTTCATGTTGATAATATGAAGAAAAGAAAGAGAGAGGATGTGAATGCCACATACCTCTGGCATGAAGGAAAAGAAAACTATTTCTCTTCAGATAGCCCAGATTGCATCTAAAAATTTTCTATTAATCTACATGAATAAGGATCAAATTCTTACCTGGATAGCAGTAGAATAGAAGATCAAATTTTCAAAAATCTGAAATCAACCTTTGCAGAGGTCTGGATGTGCAGACCCTCTGCTTCGCATGCATACAAGACAACGCAGGAAAGTAGGATAAACTCCGATCAAATCACCTTCGCAACCCAACCAAATGAGGGAGGAGAGGTGCTGGTGTGACACCTCATACCAGCAAAGGGGGATGTCTAAAAAGGGCCCATGGCAAGGAGAGAATGGGCAGCAAGGATGGGAAGATGCCAAGGAAGGAAGGAGCTCCTCTTCTCACGCCTCTCTCTCTCCTCTCAATCTGATTTGTTTGCTATGTATCTATGAGTAGAGACCTTCTCTATTTATAGATGATTCCCATGATCCAATAAGTATAGAACTCCTAATTCAAACATGCTTTGAATCAGTCCAATACTCATGAAAGAAGGACTCCTAAATGAGATAGAATTGGAACCACACAAGACACCCACAATGCACCCATTCCAACACCCATATGGGACGCCCACAACCAGCACCATACCAGGTGCTGGTCGGCCCAAAAGAGAGGAGAATTTTAGTATAAGTAGGATTCCTAAGATCTCATCCAAAATGGATTCGATTCGAATCCAATTCGAAGCTGGTTTGAAATAATTTCGAAAGACTGTCAATCCCAAACTCTTTAGAATTTTTGTATCAAGTCTAACTTGAATTTTGGATCCAATTAAGTCTAATTAATTTAGATCTAGTTTAAAATTATTTAGTACTTAAATCCAATCTCTCATATGCTCCATAGATCATGGATCAAAAATAGTTCATCCTCGGGATTGAACCTGAACCTCATGTGTAGTGCTAACTAGACATAGTCAACTCTTCAATCCCGTTTGACTCAAAACTTAATTCTTAATCAAGTTACTTATATATTCAATCAAGTCAAGTACTTTCAAATTGGATATATAAGTATAAGCTAATACTTTCCTACAGTATCTGACTTATGTACGTGACTCCATAAATTCAAACACTAAGTTGATAGCACAGCAATCGATTCCTGCACTAATCGAAATACCATCTAGCAATGATTTCTGGCATCCAAAGAGGTCAAATTATCGTAAAAAAATATTTCAGAACCTATACATATGGTTACTGCATAATTTATCCTTTTGATCCTGAGTGCTCTAGGACGGTCTTAGATTAACTGTCAGCCGAGATCGCTTCATCCACATTATATTTCAACCTTTCAAATCTATCTTATGAATTATCTGGATTAAAATTTTATTAAATTAAAATACAGCGATACATCAACTCCAATAATCCAAAGGGGTCAATTCCATCTTAATCCACACACAGACTTCGCAAATACTTGACTATACCCAGTAGCCTTCCGTCACTGCATTAGAAATTCAAATAGTCTAACACCAATGCACAGTGAGTTGCTTGTAAGTTACTATGATGATCTCAGATCTGAAGGACACTTATATCCATATACTTCACGAGCAGTTTTTGACAACAGAATGCTTAGTAGGTGAGTCACTTGTTCAGTGACGATGTACTCCTATATCTTATCTGTATGCTATACCAGTATCACCACACTGCTTGATTAAGAGGACAACCAATCTATATGGCACACAATGATCTCCACTCGATAAACATCATCGTCTTGCAATGATGTATCATTTGATCATGAACATATTTAAGAACTATACGATAAATCTTCTTTTTATCATATACTAACATAGTTCTAAGGACTTTATCACAACATAAGAGTTCTATAAGGAAGATATAACTTTGTAATGAAAAATATTAGAATAATTTTTTTTATTAATTAATAATTTATATATAAAGAGAAACTCAATCGTCACACGATTGGTTTTAAGGTACAATTTCCAACAACTTCCATTTGGACTAAAGCCAATTGGAGCAGTATCTTATACCTATCTTCCATTTGAAATCATCGAACTCTTTGATCCTGAGAGCTTTAGTGAAGGGGTCAGCTATATTCTTCTTTTCGTCGATCTTCTGAAGTTTGACATCATCTCGATTTATAATCTCTCATACTAGATGATAGCAGTGTAGAACATATTTGGTGTGATGGTGCGACTTTGGTTCTTTTGCCTAAGCTATGGCACTGAAGCTGTCACAATACAGCAGAATAGGACCATCAATAGAAGATATAACTCTCAGCTCAATGATAAATTTTTGCAACCACACCGCTTCTTTTGCAGCATCCGATGCAGCATTGTATTCCACTTTGCATACAGAATTGACCACAGTATGTTGCTTAAAACTCTTTCAGTAAACAGCTCCTCCATTCAAAGTAAATACGTAATCCGATATGCTTCTGCTATCATCACAATCTGACTGAAAATTGAAATCAGTATAATCCACAAGTTTCAGGTCAATGTCTCCATAGATAAGCCATTGGTCTTTAGTATTTCTCAAATACTTAAGAATTGCTTTCATAAGCTTTCAATGCTTCTTATCCGGATCAGACTGGTACCTACTCACTATTCCTAGTGAATAGGCCACATCCAACTTTGTACACATAATAACATATATAATAAATCCCTCTGTCGAAGCATATGTTATTCTACTCATACGCTCTCTCTCCTCAGAAGTTGTCGGATAGTCCTTCTTGGAAAGAGTAATTTTATGGCCTATCAGAAGATAGCCTCTCTTGAAATTATCCATGTTGAACCTCTTCAACACAATATCGATGTATGTGGATTGGGACAATCCAAACAACTTTCTAGATCTATCCCTATAGATCTTCATCTCTAGGATATAGGAAGCTTTTCCCAAATCTTTCATGGATAACTGTGATGATAACCACAACTTCATACTCTGCAAAGTCGGAATGTTATTTTCTAGTAACAGTATATCATTCACATACAGTATAAGAAAGATGACTACAAAATCGACAGTTCACTTATAGACGCAAGGCTCTTCTCCGTTCCTAACGAATCATACGTTTTGATCACCTTATCAAAATGCATATTCCAACTCCTAGATGCCGCTTAAGTCCATATATAGACCTATTCAGCTTGCACACTTTCGACTCATCTATGAATATGAATCATTCAGGCTGTATCATATACACCTCTTTTTCCAGCTTCCCATTAAGGAAAGCGATTTTGATATCTATTTGCTAAATCTCCTAATTTAAGTGTACAGCAATAGCAAGCATAATCCGGATGGACTTGAGCATTGCTACAGAAGAGAACGTCTCGTCATAATCAGAATAATATTATACTTGAATTCACTGAGATGTGACTGAAGTGAAACCAAAATTTAATAGCTTACCACATATCTTTCTTCTTATCTTTTTTTCAACAGAGTATTATCCTCTGTTACTTGAAATCTCTACTAGAAAATACGTATAGATCCAAGTCATGGATAGTGGCTCCTATTAGAATCTTCTTAGAGAACTTTTTCTACTGCCAAATGCTCCCAACATAGATGCAAGATGGCTAGTGCCTCTACTGGCGGGCTTTTTAACTGAGAATGTCCTTCTAAACTGTGACTCAAACTCTGCTGCAATACGTCCTAAAGTGATAAAAAGGTGGCTCTGCTGCTCAACGATCCACCTCTGCCTTCTTCATCAATTTCTTTTCTTCATTGCTTTAAAATCAACGAAGTGTTTCTTCATTAACTAACGGACCTCTTGTAGACACTTATGGCATATAGCCACATCTGGATAGCTCCCAGCCATATGTTGCTTCAACGATATAACTCATTCTCCTTTGAATTCTATGCTACACCATTTACATCTCTAATGATGCCGACCTGAGAGCATCTCTCCATGCTCCCAACCAATATCACGTTCTGGATCTTTTTTCTTCCTTGATGAATCCATTCCTAAAAATTGATAAGCACATTACTTCAATAATTACATAAAAATGATAAATTTTATTTGTCTAATTTTTTTATATTTTTTAATTTTTTAAAATAAAATATAATAAAAATTATAAAAATTATAAAAAATAATTTAATCTTAGATCTATGTAAAATCTTATCATATATACTATATATAATTTTCTTAGATGGTGGACATGTATGAAACACTATTTTTTTTCAAATTTAAGCCTAGATCATTATGCACAAAATGCGTTAACATTAATAAATGGACATCAAATTTATATCGAAAGTAGCTTACAAATCCTTAAATAATAATCTGATTTTATAGTTATTTTTAAAATTTATTTTTTTAAAATTTTTTATTTTAAAAATATATTTTAAATTTAAAAATTTATATATTTAATAAAAATTAATGATTTTAGTGTCATTGTGTAGATCATTCATAGATTTATAGCATATATTAAAATCATGTCAAAAAAAAAATAACATAATTTTTTTTATTGTTTTATTTTTCATAAGTTAAAAAAAAAAGGGAAAGAAAGGAAAAATAGTATGGTTTTGAGAAACATACTTTAAACACCTTTAATTCATGTATTCCTTGAATTTTTAGAGAAGCTCTCGATGTTAGGAAGTAATAAATGGAGAGAGAGACATAGAAACAGAGAAGAAGTCTCTGTCTCCAATCATAAAAGAAAAGAGGCCGAACCAAGCGATTGGACTCGATAAAGCCACAAACTACTCGATTCAAGATGAAACCATCCGATTTAGAGCCGAACTATCCTAAATCGAACAGTTCGGTCTAGTTTTGAAAACCATGATAGAATCACTTGTCTATGATGGCCCTATTGCATGTTTCCCATCATTCTTGTCCAAGAGATGTACGGGGCTACTTAGTTGTTGGATTTGGGTATGCTATGGTATCGATGATATAAAGGGTGAGACCAACCTAGTATCCTTTCCTTTCCCTTTCTGAAATTTATTAAATAGGAAGTTGTTCCCTTTGCCACCATCTTTGGTCAATTGAGTCCTGCAAAGTTCAGGATTGGCCCTAGCTGTGTGCCCTCCCCTAGACGCATTGGACCCACATCCCTCCTATAATGCAAAGACTCAAATTGTCGATGCCTCATGGCCTCCTCATACTCCCACTATTCCTGTTTGAGGCTCAGATGGCCTTTAGCATCTCAACAGCCTCCTTATAATCTCGATTAAGTTGCTCATTCCCATTGCATTCATCATCCCTACCATGTTGATCATCGACCTGGGCTGCCATGTGGCCTTATTGAGCCTGCTCGTATATGGCCACCCGCTTCATTTTCTTCGAACTGCAGATGGTTCCTCATTGCCTGTCTCGCCTTACCAAGCGCCTTGGTATATTTCTACAAATCACTATGGTCTATGGCTACCAACCAGATAATGCTAAAATTGGGAGACACCCTCCTTTACCGTCCATTACATAACACTTGCATGACTAACGATGTCTTTCCAAGCCTATTAATTCGTGACCCCACCCAATATTGTTCTCTTTCTAGGCCTTCCACTAGAAACCACCTACCAACCTAAAAATCCTTGCTCCCTACATAGCATCCACTCAAATCAAGAAGCACGAAGGACAATCTTTCTCATGCATAGTGCAGAACAAGGTTTTATATCTCAACAAAAAGAAGGGCACCCTAATCGTCCCATTCTGTTCCTATGAAAAAAGGGCACTAAGATCAAAACTTGAAAACCCATTCACACAAGGAAAGAAGAAGAAAAAAAAAGAAAGAAAGAAAGGAAGATGAAAAAAGAAAAAAATGAAATAGAAGAAGAAGAGAAAAATGAAAGAGAAAAAAAAAGAAGAAGAAAAATAAAGGAAGAAAGAAGGAATAAAACAAAGAAAAAGAAGGAAAAAAAAAAGAAAGAAAGGAATAAAAAAATAAAAGAAGAATTGAAGAAAGATGAAGGATATCAACTGAGATGCATAACCAAGATGGCTGCCGGAATAGGATGGGATAGCAAAATATCCCATTCCATGAAAATACCTCCGTCTCACAAGATTTAAAATCTTGATACAGAATAATAAAATTCTATAATATTATTCATCAAAGATCAATAATAATTTATAATTATTTAAAAATAATTAAAAAATTATTCTCAACAATTAAATTAGAAATAGTTAAAAATGCAAGATAATTAGTTGAGAATTGTTCTCGACAATTATCAGATGCAACTTCCATATTTTTCACAATTAAATCATTTTTTATAATTTTTAAAAATTTTCCTTGCAAATAGCTCAAAATTGAGAAAATATATGTCAATAAATAAAATATGATTGCCAACTCATCTTGTTAACTATTAATGCATGTTCCATATTGAGAGGGGCTCATACTGACAATATTGATATCGGTACTGATCAGTACCAATCCAATTTGGCTAGGACAACTGATACAAGTATCATCCTAGCTGAACCGGAGTTTGTACTGACCAGGATGCCCCAGCTGGAGTTGGTTTTGGCAACAAGCCCTGTTCCGGTGCCAGAATCCTAGCGGAACAGTACAGTACCGTACCACCTTGTAACATATGTATTTCATAACCATTGTTGCAGCATATGAAAAATAAAATATATGAGCCGCTTAAATCATACATTTGCGTTGTAACAATAAAATAAGTCATTGAATTTAGCATAAGGAGGAAAAGTTTCACAATTTCAGAAAGCAGCAGCATCATAGCTTTCTAATGGCTCAACTTGGCAACTTGAGGAGTCGGGCTGATCTAGCAAAACACAGATTAATTCACTACTCACAATTTATAAAAAATATAATGTAGACATGATATTAAAATATTAGATAGAAATAAAGATGAGTTCTTCCACACACTGAATTCGCCCATTAACAACTGTGTTTCTGACAGAAGCTGTAGCCTTCTGATACGGTTTAGAGGGTTAGGCTGATCAAGCTCATATTTTTAATCCAAGTACTGCAGCTTAACAGTTTCTGTTCTAACCTTAATATGATGTTACAGTTTAAAGCAATATTGGACAACATACTCGTCGGACACCAGGTAATAGTCAGATATGTAACTCATATCGATTGTAAAAGAGACAAGCAGGGTATAACTTTTTATGGTTAACTAAACATGGCACTTTGGGAACTTGAAATATCAATCTTTATATATTTGCAAAGTCTCAGAGTATATAATTGTGGAACTGCCACTTGAACATTTCTAATAGGTCTTCCAAATTTGCAAAGAAAAGTTAGCATGAAGAACCAAATATTCAACAAGTAGGCTGTGTCATTGTTCCTAGAAGTTGTCTTTCATGTCAGTGGACTATTTCCTGAAAGAAGCAAATGACAAGTTCTTCAAAACATTATCATGCATGATACCCAAGGAAAACTTCAAGCTCATCTCTTTACCAAAAAAAAAAAAAAAAGAAAAACTTCATGCTCATCTGTTAAAATTGTTGAAATGCTATCAAGTAACAGGCTTTTGATCTAAGGTATCTATTTAATATGTTAAAAATGAAACCACCTGGATTATGATATAGCGGATAACTTCAATATTTAGAATAGTGTCAAGCATCCATCGCTTGTTTTGTCAAGGGAATGTTCTATGTTGCTTTCTGAGACATCATATTTCGATAGAAGTATCTGAAACCATAATTAGTCACTGGACTTGTACTTTAGTTGAAGTACATGAGTTGCCGCACCATAATTTGGTAGGCAGAATAATATTTGGTTAATTGCAACATGCAGAAAAAAAAGAGATAAAAATTTAACTTGTTTAACTTGCAATTGCAGAGATTTTAAATTTAAGTTGTCATGCAGATGTAAATCAAGAGCAGGTTAACAATTCATGTTAGACAAAAGGCCCTTGCCATTTTAAAAGTGGCGTGACCTTTTGATCTTCCCATTTTTCATGTGATTCGAACCAGTGCATAGGGGCATCAAAGTGCAGTTAATTGGGATAGTTTTGGCTTTGGGCGGTTGGGCGTCATTTAAATCTTAGTTTCAACAGGTTTCCTCACACTATATGCTGCCTTTAGATGCTGATACAAGGCTGGCCCAAGAATAAGACGTGATACGGTCGAGAGAGGTAGAGATGTGAACTTGGTGATTGAACAGGTACAGTATTGATAAAGTTGATTTTTATGTTGTTGATTTGGAACTTTTTTCACCGTCAGCTTTTAAGTTGTTAATCTGACCTTTTTTTTTTGAGACTAAACACATGCACTTGGCACCTTAACAGAACATGCACCATGCATGTGCATACTGCCTGCTCATTCACTATATTTATTAATATAGGGCAGAATCACTAACAGTTCTCTTATGTCAAGATGTATGAGAAAGGGAATGTATGATATGAAGACTCAAAGATAAAGATGTTATAAAGTTTTAGATTTGCTAATATTTACCCCCTGTTTATTTTCGTTTCCTTGAAAAGTTTGCCTTCACTTATCCTTGCCAGAACACATGAGTGCAATAAGAACCTCACTTGTAGCTACAGATAAAGGAATTTAGGTCTGACGATGGTCAAATTATCCTCTAGATTATGCTTCAAGCTAATCATTTGGTATTTTTACCAACACAACCTAGAGGCTCTTTTACAAACGTTAAGTTGACGTGAAACACATTAATAACCCTATGACAATGTATATATTATAAAAACCATGAGATTCATGTTCTTAATTTCATCAGTGTCAATGGCTTATAAGGCATACAAGTCCAACAACTCCCAGTTAGTTCATTTTGGTATGTGCTTTGGATTCTTACATTTTATATGTGGTATGCAAACTTTCTTAAAAGGGGTTTCATGGCCATAATTGCAATATATTTTGCAGGAGCAATCTTGAATATTCAATGGTCCTTCTGATCAATGCTGCGTTTATTTGGTGCTTCCTCTTGATATGATCCACCTTATCTTTTACTTTACAAGTCTTTTGCATGTGAACTTCAGCTATTTTGATATCATCTTAATGATCTTCATGTAGTTTTTATAAGAACCTTTCTTCGAATTCAATCAGGACACCAAATAAAATGCAATGATCTTCATATGCTTTTTTCTGCGTCAATGAAAATCGCATGCAGAATTTTCCTCTCATTCTATTTTTCTGCTAATTAATCAGCAAACATTTGCTTTGATGACAATCTCCTTAGGTAGAGCTTGGCTTATTCACTGACATGCTTGTCACCTGATTTGTTTTTCATGCCATTGCTTTAATTACTAATAACTTGCAATTATTGTGGCCTTTATTCTTTCTAAACTAAAATTGCTATGCTTTGCCATCGACATGAATCTTCCTTGGCTTTAAACTCTCATTAAACAAATTTGCACATCTTGTTTTGTGAAGGGAAAAAAAAGAGAGCAATTAATGCAATTCTTGCCATGATTATATGGACCATACCATCCTATAATCCAGTGTTTGATGTTTTACCAGAGATTCTGAAATATAAACCAAAATATCTTGCTTGGACCAATCCAAAATTTGGGCCGTTCCTGGAATTTTGCCATGTTTTTCGTTCCTTTCATCCTGGGTCAATGAAGTTAAGATCATGCATTTCATGAAATCAAAAAACTGAAAATCGATTCAGATAGGATAACTGGATCAGAAGCAGTGGAGTTCAGATGATCCAATATTGGATTATGAGATCCAAATCGTGGATCATCCAATCATCTAATCCAATTAACAAAAGCCTTAAGGCACTGTTTGCACACAAAAATAGGGCACAATTTCTGTTTCATGCATGAATTGTGATGCTTGTGTCCCTATTTTCACATGAAGAGGGAACCTAGTTGATCTGTTTCCCTGATTCTAGGCATGATTGAAAGGAGTTTCGGATATCAAAATTCTTGATTTATCTTTCTTTTAAAGAGTTCTATCTGAATTCAGATTGTGATATGAATAAATGCCAACTGCTTTTCTTAAAATAATCTATCATTTATCTAATTACGTAATATGAAGAAATTCTAATCCACATTTGTTCACCATATTAGGAAAGTGTTGGTCAGTGCTTTATTTAGTATGTAGGAGTCCTTGTAAGAGAAGTAAATGTAAGAGGAGTAAAGGGATTCGATGGAATTCATGCAAGATATCCATATCCAATTGTAGGGAGTTGATTGGATTGAGATTTTTGTGAGGAAGATAAACCAAAGAGTAATGCTGTACCCACCACAAGCATAGTTACATCCTATGCCTTAACCTGGCCTACCCATGTTGGTAACTGAAGTGGAATTAAAAATGAAAATTCTCCATTCTCCCTTCTTCCTTATCCTCCCATGGATGCCCTGTGTTCTTTTCCTTTTCCGCCCATGGCATCCCTGTCTTCACTTATGACTCTCCCATGCTGCCACCCATGTCTGTCTTGATCTCATCCTTGTCATCACCACTAATGGCCTCCATACCCTGGAGACAAATAATCAAACAAACTAAGGTGATTGATTGGTGTCCAAGGATAGGAAGGGAAATGTTGAGAGGCAATCACCAGGTATCAATGGTGCCATCATATCATATATATATATATATATATATATATATATATATATATATATATATATATATATATATATATAACAATATTTTATGGAGTATTGTAGTGTTGAAGCCAAAATCCTCCCAACCCGCCATGTGTCGAGCTCCGACTTTTCCATAAATATTTTAATTTTTTTCTTACAAAGCTTCCCGACCCCTCCCGACTTTTTTTTCCCATCTCCTCCCTGCTCTCCTCGCCGCCACCTCCCGTCATTCTCCATCATCACCTTTCTCCCCATTATCACCGACGTCAGCCCGCCCTTCCGATCTCCCTGAGGCACCATCACCTTCCTCCCAATTTTTTTTCTTAGAAGCTTCTCGAGCCCTCCGAACGCCCATCCCCTTCTCCTTTCGATCAAATTCCACCGGATTCCTCCATCCATGTCCATCAGATCCGGCGAGCAAAATGTGTCTTCTAACCTTCTTGCCAGCGACAGCTCCGACGAGGATGACAGCCTCTCCCTCCGACCAGCCTCCGATCTCTTCCTCTAGAACGGCGGCGAGGACAGCCGCTCGACTCGTCGGAAGTGAAAATCCAAGGCACCGAAGAAAAGAAAGTTGGTCGAGAGAGCGGCGATGGCCGGGATCCAGGTCTTTTGGGGAACAAAAGGGGACGGCGATGAGGCGGGGCCGCGGAGAGAGAGGGAGGGAGGTTGCTGGCATTGGAGCTGTGGGAGGGGAGGGGGGGTTTGGTGATTGCACGGAGCCGGGTGCGGTGCGGACGGCGATAGAGCTGGGCCAGGTTTGGTGGCACCGAAGCCAGGGGAGGGGAGGGGCAGTCACCGGTGCTCGTGCGGAGCCACGGGGGCTCAAGTTCGTCGAGGCCGAGGGATTGAACAAGAGGGGGGATGACAACAAGACGGGGCCACAAAGGGGAGTAGAGGGGGTTTGGTGGCGCCAGAGTCTGAGGACGCGGTGGGGGCAGGGGGTGGGCGAGGAGACAGCAGGAGGAAGAGAAGGAAAGGGGGGAAGAAAAAAAAGAAAAGAAAAAAAAATATTTGGGGAGGGGAGGAAAAAAGAAAAAAATACTATTATTTTATTACTAATAATAATTTAAAATATTATTTTCTTAGGATATTAATTTAAAAAAAATATTTGGGGAGGGGGATGACGGAAGGAAGGGAAGGGGAAAAAAGAAAAAAAAATTATTTAGGGAGAGGGAGGAAAAAATTTATTATTTTATTACTAATAATAATATAAAATATTATTTTTCTAGGATATTAATTTTAAAAAGAAAATATTTGGGGAGGGGAAAAAAAAAGTAAAAAAATATTATTATTTTATTATTATTATTAATTTGAAGCAGAAGGAAAAATATTAATTTTAAAATAATAATAAAAATATTATTTACAAAATATTATTTTAAAAATACTATTAATAATAACATTATTTTTTAAAAATTTATTTCCAAAATTTAATAATAAAATATTATTTTAAAATATATTATTTTTAAATAATAATAAATATATTATTTTTAAAATATTAATTTATTATTAATAACAATTTGAATAATAACAAGAATACAGCAATATCAAAAAAATTATTTTCATGCATCCGACGTGGACGGCAATGGAGCGAGGCCGTAATGGGGGCAACACGGATGGTCGTGACCTGGATCTCACGTTGTGTGGGTGGGGGCGGCGAAAGGGAAAAGAAAAAAAAAATTTGGAGGGAGAAAAAAATTATTATTATTTTATTATTAATAATAATTTGAAGCAAAAAAATAATAATTTTAAAATAATAATAAAAATATTATTTTTTAAAATATTATTTTAAAAAATAATATCTCTATTTTTAATTTAAAAATACTATTTGTATAATAACATATTATTTTTAAAAATTAATTTCAAAAAATTAATAATAAAATATTATTTTAAAAATATTATTTTTTAAAATAATAATAAAAATATTTTTTTAAATATTAATTTATTATTAATAATAATTCAAATAATAATAAGAATACAGCAATATCTAAAAAATAGGACAACAATATCTGAAAAATTATTTTCATGCATCCGACCCTATGCAACACGTAGATCTTCGACTAGTATATATATATAAAATAATACTCCATGGAGGAGTATTGCAGTATTGCCAACTCAGAAAACCAAAACCCTCCGAACGCACC
Source organism: Elaeis guineensis (assembly GCF_000442705.2). NCBI lineage: Eukaryota > Viridiplantae > Streptophyta > Magnoliopsida > Arecales > Arecaceae > Elaeis > Elaeis guineensis. The sequence continues at coordinate 114,086,639 of NC_026000.2, read as the reverse complement.
ACATGTCGAGCTCTGACTTTCCCATAAATATTTTATTTTTTTTTCTTACGAAGCTTTTTGACCCCTCCCGACTATTTTTTTTCCATCTCTCCGCTCTCCTCACCGCCACCTCCTGCCGTTCTCCAACATCACCTTTCTCCCCATCATCACCGACATCGGCCTGCCTTTCCGATCTCCCTGAGGCACCGTCACCTTCCTCCCAATTTTTTTTTCTTCAAAGCTTCTCGAGTCCTTCGAACGCCCGTCCCCTTCTCCTTTCGATCGAATTCCACCAGATTCCTCCGCCCATGTCCATCAGATCCGATGGGCGGAATGTATCCTTGACCTTCTCGCCAGTGACAGATTCGACGACGATGACAGCCTCTCTTCGATCGACCTCTGATCTCTTCCTCTCGAACAGCAGCAAGGACAGCCGCTCGATCCATCGAATGCGGAAATCCAAGGCATCGAAGAAAAAAAAATTGGCCGAGAGAGCGATGGTGGCCAAGGATCCAGGCCTTTTGGGTTTTTTGGCGAGATTGGATCATCAGACGCCATCCTTGGCCAAGAATGGTCACTGTGAGGATGAGATGGTTGCTTAAAAGGGAGCCAGTTCACAGAAAAAGAGGCTTGCTTAGCTTGCAATGCAAAGTACTGTATAACAAAATATTTGCAGCACGGACTGCGGTGGAGTGGGATCGGGTTGGTGGCACCGTAGCCGAAGGGGAGGGAGGAAAAAAATATTATTTTATTATTAATAATAATTTAAAATATTATTTTTAGAGTATTAATTTTAAAAAATATTTGGGAAGGGGAGGAAAAAAGAAAAAATAAAAAAATATATTATTATTTTATTATTATTAATAATTTGAAGTAGAAAAATATTAATTTTAAAATAATAATAAAAATATTATTTTTTTCAAAATATTATTTTAAAAATATTATTAATAATAAAAATATATTATTTTTAAAAAATTTATTTCAAAAAATTAATAATAAAATATTATTTTTAAAAATATTATTTTTAAATAATAATAAATATATTATTTTTAAAATATTAATTTATTATTAATAATAATTCGAATAATAACAAGAACACAGCAACATCAAAAAAATTATTTTCGTGCATCCGACATGGACGGCGACCGGGTGGGGCCGCGACAAAGGCAGTGCGGATGGGGGTGGGGGCGATGGAAGGAAGGAAAAAGAAAAAAAAATATTTGGAGAGAGGGAGAAAAAAATATTATTATTTTATTATTAATAATAATTTGAAGCAAAAAAATATTAATTTTAAAATAATAATAATATTATTTTTTTTAAATAATATTAGAAAAGAAAAAGAAGAAAAAAAAATATCTGACAAGAGAGTGGTGCGGACACCAGAGCCATCAAAAATCGACGACATGATATAGATTCAATTTGGATCGAAAAAGCCCCATTAGATTTCATATCATCACTAGGTAACAAACTCGTGAGCATGTTTAATTTCTGCTATCTGTTTATGGACTTTTCTATTGCTAGTTGTTTACTGATCTCTAGAATGGCATTCATCTGCATCATTTAGATTGATCTCGCTTTGGTCTCGTATCGATTAATCACGCCTCCTGAGCAGATTATAGGCAACTATACTGTCTGTCCTGAAAATAATGATGCCCCTGGCCGAATGTGATTTGTTGTTGATGAACAAAAGAGAGCTTGATCATTAGGATTGGTTTCTTTCTCTTTTCTTTAGAGTTGTCCCGCATCAATTTGATATCAGAGCCAGTTGATTAGAACTTTAGTTTAAATTCAACAATTTAAATTTCTGCAAGTTAAATTTTAGCGCTTTAAATTTCGTAATTTACTTTCAAGCATTTTAATTTTCGTATTGCACCTTATTCTTGCATCTTAAATTTGCATGACCACTAGATCAGGTACCTGGTATCAACATCCTACTTCCCCACCCAACACCAATATGGATCCCAATACAGCAGCCATCATTAATGCTTTGACTGAAAAGTTTAATGATATGAAAAATTTTATGAAAGCCATGAATAAGAGAATAGTAGTATTAGAAGAAGCTAAGGCAGAAACAACCTGAATCTGAGTCTCCCCAACTGTCTATAGGACAGAGAGGTAGGAACCTAGAACTTAATCGACCTATAAGGGGATGCCCGCACCATAATCAGTTCGACCCAGATGAGCATATTCTTAGGAATGTGAAGATCGAAGTCCCAAGTTTTGATGGTTGTCTAGATCCGAGAGAATACCTAGACTGAGAATCAGGCATGGATCACTACTTTAAATGGTACGAAATGTCTGAAGCAAAGAGAGTTAGATTTACTAGGATGAAGTTGGTTAGGCAAGCCCGACTTTATTGGGAAAGTGTTGAGCATCTTCTCAACCAGAGAAAACAAGACCCGATAGAAACCTTAGATGAGATGAAAGAGAAACTCAGAGAGAAGTACCTCCTCACCTCCTACCAATAAAGATTTTTAGATCAATGACAGAGGCTCACTCAGGAGAATAGATCAGTCACCAAGTATATCACGAGATTTGATAAGTACCTCATGAGATGTGGAGTAGTCGAAGATAGGGTTGTTATCTTGTTTAGATTTAAAGCTGGATTACGAGAGGATATCCAACGTGAGCTCTTTCTGCGAGAGGTAACCATGTTAGAACAAGCTTATCAACTTGCCTTAAACTTTGAGAGATTTTTTAGATATTCGACTCCCCGTCATCCTGAATCCAGTCGAGTAATCCCTTCTGGATCGAGACCCAATATTAATCAAGCTCCTAGTAACGGACCTCCACCTACAAATCCTATTGGGAGAAAAAAGATAAAGAAAAAAGAGCTATAGGAGAGTTATCAAAAAGAAGTAGTTCTCGATCCCATTGCTTCAAGTGCCATGGTTATGGTCACTTTGCTGCACAATGCCCCAACCGATCATTATTCGTGGACGAATTAGAAGGAGAAATCCTAGAAAATATTGAGGAGGAAATTTATGAAGCTGGTCCAGACTTAGCCAAGCAGTTTGAGAGTACTGAAGACATCTTAGGTTATGTTGCATCCGAGTCAGACTTTAGGCTTGGAGTCGTTAGATATGTTCTAGCACAGACTAAGAAAAGTGAAGACTGACGTAGAACCTCTATTTTCTATACCTTCATAAAATTTGGCGATAAAATTTGTAAGGTGATTATTGATAGCAGTAGCTGTATCAACGCCATCTCCACTGACACAGTTAAGCGATTAGGATTAACTCCTGTAGATCATCCCAGCCCATACCGTGTGTCTTGGATAAATTTCATCTCTATTTCCATCAAATTTTGATACCGTGTGCCCATCCAGCTTCATTCCTATCAAGATCATGTGTGGTGCGATGTCTTACCCATGCAAGTTGGAAGTATCATATTAGATCAGCCTTAGCTATTCGACAATGATGTTACGATTTATGACCGAACCAACTCTTGTAGCTTTACTCATCAGGGTAAAAAGATCACGATTAATCCTTCCCCATCTAAGGCTACCAATAGAAAGATAGGCGATGGACCAAAAGAAAACATTAAGAAGAAAAGCCTCCATCCGATAAGTGCCAAAGAATTAGAGACGATCATGAGTGAAGGATCACCAGTTTGGATGCTTGCTACAAGAGAAGTTCGTGAGAACTTTAAGATAGATTATCCTAAGGAAGTAGCTAGCCTTCTTAGTGAGTTTCATGATGTCTTTCCTGAGGATCTCTCAGATTACTTATCGCCAATAAAAATATTCAACATGCCATTGATTTAGCTCATGGATCTATCCTACCCAACTTGCCCCACTATAGATTGAACCCTACTGAGCATGCCAAGCTGCAAAGACAAGTTCGAGAGCTGATAAAAAAAGATTCGTGAAAGAAAGTTTGAGTCCTTGCGTGGTTCCTGTACTATTGACTCCAAAAAAGGATAGTATATGGAGGATGTGGATAGATAGCGTGCTATTAACAAGATTACTATTAAGTACCGCTTTTCCATCCCTAGATTAGATGACATGCTAGATATGATGGTCGGAGCCACTATTTTTTCTAAGATTGATCTTAAGAGTGGTTACCATCAAGTAAGGATTAGACCAGGAGATGAGTGAAAAACTGCTTTTAAGACGAAAGATGGTTTATATGAGTGGATGGTGATACTATTTGGATCATCTAATGCCCCTAGTACTTTCATGAGGTCGATAACCCAAGTATTACAACCGTTTATAGGAGTGTTTGTAGTCATATACTTTGATGACATTTTGATCTATAGTCGAACTAGGGAAGACCATCTAGACCATCTCCGAAGAGTGTGCCAAGTTCTTAGAACAGAAAGCTTGTATGCTAATCTTAAGAAGTGCGCTTTCATGACAGACTGTATCATCTTCTTAGGTTTTGTTGTTACCCTCGTAGTGTGTTTGCCGATCCTGAAAAGATTAAAGCAATAGTTGAGTGGCCGGTACCCAAAAGTGTGCATGACGTGCAAAGTTTTCATGGATTAGCAACCTTTTATCGTAGGTTCATAAAAGGATTTAGTACCATAGTCGCTTCCATCACTGACTGCATTAGAAAGGAAGATTTCAAATGGACTAGGACAGTCAATAGAGCCTTCCAGACATTAAGGACAAGATGACCTACATCTCAATCTTACGTCTACCTGATTTTTTTAAGATTTTTGAAGTAGCATGCGATGCGTCAGGAGTTGGGATTGGTGGTGTCCTTAGTCAAGAAGGTCATTCGGTAGTATACTTTAACGAGAAACTTAATGATTCTAAACTCAAATATTCTACCTACGATAAGAAGTTTTATGCGGTAATCCAAGCTTTAAGATATTGGAGACATTACCTACTACCGTAAAAATTTATTTTGTACTCTGACCATGAAGCCCTCCGATTTTTGAATTCTCAAAAAAACTGAATCATAGACACGGTAGGTGGGTCAAGTTTTTGCAAGCCTATACTTTTGTTTTGAAATACCGTGCAAGTGTAAAGAATCGTGCTGCTGATGTCCTAAGTCGTCGTCATACTTTACTGTCCACCGTTGGTATAGAAGTTGTTGGTTTTGATAAGATTAAAGAAAATTATGAGTGTCCAAATTTTGGTGATATACTTACTGCTTTACGTAAAGAGCCATCTAGAGAATATAATGAATACACCCTTCAGGATGGTTACCTATTTAGAGAAACTAAGCTGTGTATCCCCCATACATCTTTAAGAGATTTTCTAGTTTAGGAACTACACACTGGAGGATTAGCTGGACATTTTGGTAGGAATAAAACCATAGAGTTATTAGAAGCTCAGTTCTTTTGACCAAGCTTGAAAAGAGATATCGTCCGAATTGTTGCCCAGTGTAGAACGTGTGCCGTGGCCAAGCAGAGAAAATAAAACACCGGCCTATATACACCTTACCTATACCAGACTGTCCTTGGCAAGATGTTAGTATGATTTTGTTTTGAGATTACCTAAGACAACTAGGAAGCATGATTCTGTTCTATGGTTGTAGATAGGTTTTCAAAAATGACCCATTTTCTTGTCCTATTGCCAAACGTCCGATGCATCGAAAGTTGCAAAGATATACTTTGAGAGATTGTTAGACTACATAGATTGCCTAAAAATCATTGTGTCTGATAGAGATGTTAGATTTATGAGCTACTTTTGAAAAATCTTATGGCACCTTCTAGGCACAACTAAAATTTTCTTTTGCCTATCACCCA
>NC_026000.2:114036325-114080860 GCF_000442705.2 Elaeis guineensis | reverse complement strand
TTTTGAATTCTCAAAAAAACTGAATCATAGACACGGTAGGTGGGTCAAGTTTTTGCAAGCCTATACTTTTGTTTTGAAATACCGTGCAAGTGTAAAGAATCGTGCTACTGATGTCCTAAGTCGTCGTCATACTTTACTGTCCACCGTTGGTATAGAAGTTGTTGGTTTTGATAAGATTAAAGAAAATTATGAGTGTCCAAATTTTGGTGATATACTTACTGCTTTACGTAAAGAGCCATCTAGAGAATATAATGAATACAACCCTTCAGGATGGTTACCTATTTAGAGAAACTAAGCTGTGTATCCCCCCATACATCTTTAAGAGATTTTCTAGTTTAGGAACTACACACTGGAGGATTAGCTGGACATTTTGGTAGGAATAAAACCATAGAGTTAGTAGAAGCTCAGTTCTTTTGACCAAGCTTGAAAAGAGATATCGTCCGAATTGTTGCCTCAGTGTAGAACGTGTGCCGTGGCCAAGCAGAGAAAATAAAATACCGGCCTATATACACCATTACCTATACCAGACTGTTCTTGGCAAGATGTTAGTATGGATTTTGTTTTGAGATTACCTAAGACAACTAGGAAGCATGATTCTGTTCTAGTGGTTTGTAGATAGGTTTTCAAAAATGACCCATTTCTTGTCCTATTGCCAAACGTCCGATGCATCGAAAGTTGCAAAGATATACTTTGATGAGATTGTTAGACTACATAGATTGCCTAAAACATTGTGTCTGATAGAGATGTTAGATTTATGAGCTACTTTTGAAAAATCTTATGGCACCTTCTAGGCACAACTAAAATTTTCTTTTGCCTATCACCCACAAACGGACGGTTAGATCGAAGTGGTCAATAGGAGTCTTGAAAATCTGTTGCATTGCTCGATTGGAGAACATATGGGTAACTGGGATCTTCTACTGCCCAAAGCCGAATTTGCATATAATAGCTCTGTTAATAAAGTCTATTGGCATGAGTCCTTTTGAAGTAATTCATGGATATCAATCTAGAAAACCAATAGACCTCATCCCACTGCCCATGCATGCTAGGATTTTCGAATCTGCAGAGTCATTTGCACAGCATATCAAAGAGTCTGTATAAAGAGATCAGAAAAAAAATTAGCATTAGCAACAAAGTTTATAAACAGAATACAGATTCTCATCGACGTGCCCAAGAGTTTGCTAAAGAAGACTATGTGATGGTTCGATTGAGGCCTGAATGGTTCCAATCCGAAACCGTGAAGAAGTTACATACCCGAGGAGCAGATCCATTTAAGATCATAAAGAAAATTGAACCAAATGCGTATGTTGTAGACTTACCTTCTGATTTTGAGATTAGCTCTACTTTTAACATTACAGATCTCGTCGCCTATAAAGAGCCAACTTGGATACCTAGTGAGCCATTTGAGCTTGAACCAACCTTTGAGAGCAAACCTGTCCCTGAGTGTCCACCAGCCAAAATGTCAGCAAAACATGATCAGATTGAGAGAATTTTAGATAAGCAGATTCTCTCCACCCGGAGTCGAGGCTATCAGCGGTATTTGGTCAGATGGCGAGGTCGAGCGACGTCTGAAGATATCTAGATCACTCGAGAAGAGCTGCAGCGCATTGATCCTGATCTGCTTGAGCGTCATCAGAGCGAAATCGATCCACACTCGATAGGGTCGAGTTCTTTCCACCTCGAGAGAATTGGTGTGGACACCAGAGCTATCAGAAGTCGGTGACATGATTTAGATTCGATTGGGATCGAAGAAGCCCCATTAGATTGACTCTACTTCGGTTATTTATTTTCAGTCAATAAATTTTTGATGCATTTAGCTTTGGATCCATAGGGTCATACTTGGGTTTGTCCACGTCACCTTTGGAGCCACCACTCTCCACACGCCCAGGGAGCATGTGCCATGCCCAAGGATTCTCATATCAAGTTGTGCCAAGTATCAAGCGCCTACATGGAGTTCCATTTCTTCTCTAAGATTCCTTGAGAGTTCTTGACTACTTACTTATTTTGTTGAAGACTGATTTCTTTCCCATGATAGATTACTTTATTTAAAAACTAGATATAATGCTTTACTTTTTTGTGGAAGGACTGATTTCTTCCTCGTAAAAAGGAATTCCAAAAGAAATAGGACCCCTAGGGTCCTATATAAACCTTTGTATTTTTTATGAAGAAAACAATGAATGATTTTACAAACTCCCAAATACTTGTGTCAGTCGCTCCGAGAGTGACCCAAAATCACCCCACAAGGGGAGGGTGTGAGGCTCACTTTCTATCCTATTTTTTTAACCTTCATCTACTTGAGATCCAGTGTTCCTACGATCTCAATTCGACTCCACCATCTACCACGTAAGCCTATCCCACCAAGAGAAGATCTGTCTCCTCCAGAATTTTCATCTATCATGCTGAAAGAAAAGAGTGATCTCTTATTCTACAGATCATATGCAGTTAAGGACCTTCATTCCTTCTAGTTGATCTTTGATTTTTATTTTTTGTTAGATCCGACGTTGGTAAAGACCTAGTTCTTTATCGAAAGATCTATTTGGTTAAATTAAAAGCCCTAATCAGGATAGTTTCTTAACTACCACGATTCGGATTCTTATCATCTTCTCAGATTTTCTCACGGATTTCATATTTTATTCTCTTATTCCATTCATTTTTTTTTTTTGCATTTACTTGTGAGCATGTTTAATTTCTGCTATCTGTTTATGGACTTTTCTATTGCTAATTGTTTACTGATCTCCAGAATGGCATTCATCTGCATCATTTAAATTGATCTCACTTTGATCTCGTATCAATCAATCACGTCTTCTGAGCAGAGTATAGGCAACTATATTGTCTGTCCTGGGAATAATGATGCCTCTGGTCGGACGTGATTTATTGTTGATGAACAGAAGGGAGCTTGATCATTAGGATTGATTTCTTTCTCTTTTCTTTAGGGTTGTCCCGCATCAAGGGGAGAGGGTCGGAAAGCTTCGTAAGAAAAAAAATATTTATAGAAAAGTCGGAGCTCGACACATGACGTGTTGGGAGGGTTTTGGCTTCCTAAGTTGGCAACACTACATTACTTCTCCATTGAGTATTATTTTATATATATATAATTTAAAAATACTATTTGTATAATAACATATTTTTAAAAAATTAATTTTAAAAAATTAATAATAAAATATTATTTTTAAAATAATAATAAAATATTATTTTTTTAATATTAATTTATTATTAATAATAATTCGAATAATAATAAGAACACAGCAACACCTGAAAAATAGGACAACATCTGAAAATTTATTTTTGTGTTGTGCGGGTCTTCGACTAGTTTTCCAATAAAATAAGGTACTGCAAGCAGCTTGTTCCCTTTTATAATTCTTCAATTTATTATTATTCTCTCTCTTTAACTTTTCTCAACTCTCTTTTCTTATTTTAAGGAAACTCAACCCTGTTTTCTTACTTTTATGTACCAAATACTGCTAAATAGTGATGTTAAACAACAGTGTTCTCACTGGTAATCAAAATTTTTGCTCTTTTTATTTACCTGTTACTTTTTCAGTTTTTAAATATTTCTCTTACTGAAAGACATCTAAAAAATCTCATAATCCATGATCCAATCAGATCTGACCCCTTTGATTTATGATCTATCCCAATCTTAACAACATTGCTTAGAAGCAACACCTTTAGACTGAATTTTGTTTGTTTTAAACTGAGTTGGAAGTATTGCAACACTAGTTTCCAAATAGATTTAAAAGAAAATAAAGTTTTTGCTGTAGGCTTGGAAATTTGAAAATTCAAATCTCATAAGTAATTAGCTTTTGTTCTTCCAGATGCCATCAATCAGTAAAATGATATCTTGTACCATATATACTTAACATCTTTCACAGATAATCTTTCAATTGTCTCAGTATGAAACCAAGGAAGTGATACATCTAGAGGTCTCAAAAAATATAATGCACTTTAGAACGATGTTTAGTTTATTCTCTTGAACTTTATTCTATCTTTCTTTATTTTCTTATTTTTAATGATAATTACATCATTTCCATTTTTCCACTAGAGTTGCTGAAACTGGAGTTGAAACTGCTGAAACTGGAACATATCTGATTGATACTGAAACTGAGTTTTCAGACCTTCTATACTGCCATCCCACATGGATCTCTTCTAATAAGCCAATTAACCAAATTAATCCAGCAATGCAACCCCAACCTTATGAACCTTTCTATGCCTTTATCAGCTTCCATAGTATGTATAACCGACTAATTTTTGGTAGGTGCAATCTTGTGAGTTTTCTCCTTTTTTGGTTTTCAATAGAAGAGAACATTTGATAATTGTCTATGATTCCATGGTCAAGATTTGGAGTCAATTTGATAACTATGCTCATCTTTTAATCTTTGTTTGCTTCATTCTCTTAGAGTGAAAAATGAAGGGTTGTGTTTCCTATAAAACTGTGTACATATCAAAGGGTAGGAAAGCACAAGACTCAAGGTGCGTTTGATGTTGCTTCTGCTTTATAAAAAGTGGAGAAGCCAGATGTTTTCTAGTTTCTCTTAGAAGCACATTTTTTCTGCTTGTAGAAGCACTTTTTAGATAATAAAACCCTTTTTTTTCTAGAAGTGCTTTTTTTTTTTTTTTTTACTTTACCGTCTTTCATATTTTGTTTTGATCAACTGATTGTTATTCACTTACTCTTCAGATGTCCTTTTCTTCCTAAGATGATCAGTATCTCTTCATATTTTCATCCTTCATTCTTGGGTAATTTGAGATATCCTTATCCTCCATTCTCAGGTAATTCCTGATATCCTTATCCTTCATGTAACTGGCCTTATTAATTGTTATCAAGCATTGGTATCTATATAATTTCATCCCTTCTATATTACCTGTTATTTTCTGTTTCATGAACCATACGATTTGTCCCAATTTGAGCTTAACTGTTATATATTTACTTTTAGGAGGAAAATCATTCCATGCCTTTTAATTATGATTACATATTTCTTAGGCACTCCCAATATTTTTTTCTTAAATACAATCCACTATCTAATATTCAATTATAATTGCTGAAAGTTAAATTTTCTAACCCATACACAATACTTTTCTCAGATTTCAGAACCTTTAATTTTTTTCACCTTCACAACAATGATGTATGCAAAATTCAAAGGAATATGCAGCAAGTAATATTCTAAAAAATTTATCATGTTTCTGGCATTTACCAACAGACCTTGGTCTAGGGTAATTGAAGAGTTTAGACATGAAAGTTGTATACTTAATATTGACAAATTGTACTTCTTTTCTACGCGCGTGCGCGCGCGCACACACACACACTCTCTCTCTCTCTCATGGTAGAAAAATCAGTGCTTTGAGGCTGTGGGGTGACAAGAGGCCTTCTATAAAGATGGGTTCTTGTGCTTCAGTTCAGAAGAATACAGATTCCACCACAGGATTTCGACTAGGTTTAAGCTCTAAGGCCAAGAGGTTCTCCATTCCCTCCCCTACCAAAGAGAAGCCTTTGAATCAAGGAAAGCTGAACTAGTACCGACCGGCGAACCAATCACCGACCAGTACAGTATGGTATCGGTTCGGTACTGTTCCAAGTGTCAGTATACATGGTGTACCGATTTGATCGACACGCCCAATTTTTTTTTTTTTTTGATTTCCTTTGACTTCTATGATATATAATCAATTTTTTATTATTTCTTGAATGATGTTCAGTCCAAATTATTGTTTTTTGATCTTATTTGACGTTTGCGTTTTCAATGGTGCCGATGCAAGAGCATCTACTTGTGGTCCCAGCCAATGTCACGCTCCAGCTCTTTTTTCTTTTTTAATGAATCCATTCCTGAAGGTTGAACAATCACAGCAGTTCAATAATTATATAAAAATAGTAAAATTTATTTTTTTAATTAATTTAATTTTTTTAATTAAAATATTTTAAAAATTTAAATATTATGAAAAATAAATTTGACCTTAGATTCATGTAGAATACTACTAGATGCTATATATATTTTTCTAAGACAGTGGACATACATGAAATGCTATTTATTTCTTAATTTCATTGAAATTTAGGTCCGGATCACTATGCATAGGATGCATCAAAATTTGGATAAACGGATACCAAATTTATGTTAAAAGTAGCTTATAAACCCCCAAACAATATTTTGATTTAATTGTTAATTTTATTTTTTAATAATTTTTATTCTTCAAATATATTTTTTTTAAAAAAATTATAATAATTTTGATGTCATTGTATAGGTCATCTATAAATCTATAACATATAATGAAATCATACCAAAATAAAAAATTTTGGCATGATTTTTTTTTATTTTTTCAATTTTCATGGATTTTAAAGTTATTTAAAAAAAAAAAAAAGAGGAAGAAGAGAAATGGAAGATAGGATAAGATTACATACCTCTAATTGATGAGTTCTCTACGTTTTGCTTGCCATTTGCATTATAGATGGGAAGGAAATTGATGTTTCGACGAGGAAGCATGAGGAAGAGAAGTCTCTGACTTTTGTTCAATTTATAGCTTCGTTTAACCCCCCCCCCATCGATATTGTAGCAGCAACAAAAAGAAAAAAAAAACTATAGCACAATAGAAAAAAACAAAAAAAAGAATAGGACCGAACGACCTGTACCAAACCTTGCAGTTCAGCCCGGTTCAGATAGGTTCGGGTCCTGATTTGAAAATCAGGCCCAACCATCCCGTTTCTATGCCAATTCAACTCGATATGGGCCAAATCAGGCGGTTCGGTCTGGTTCGGCGAACTATGCTTTGAATGGTCAGAGCCTAGTTGGTGGATTTGACTTCAAGGGCAAGGTGGTTGACTCTAGATTAGGTCTTAAAGCCTGAAGTTTGGTATGATCCTTTGATGCAATTTATTCCCTCTTTTTCTACTTTTTTGAGTGAAAACCTTTGCCTTTTACTTGGAGAAAAAAGAAAGCATGTGGCATTGATGGATTTAAAAGATAGTTTATTTTATTTTATTTTGCCAGTTGATGCTAATTTCTTCTTATATATCTCTATTTAAATGCATGAGTAGGTTTTTAGTGGTTTGTTATGGAGACTTTATTTGTGAATACTGAATATGGATTTGTGGAAGGTAACTCCTAGCTGGATAGTTGATATTATTTTTATATTTTTGTTCATACTGCATTCATTTTTCGAAGGATCGGGTCATTGTCGTTGTCGTTGAAGTTCTGATTTTAATATACCAGTCTGATGCATGAATAATAAACAACTCTTATGATGATCACGGGTCATGATTAATTTAATAGTTCACCTTTTGCTCTTGTAATTGAAATATAGAATCATCAAACTCGATTATCTAATCAAGAAATTTGGATGGTCAAAAGCTTACAGCATGGGAAGCGCTCAGATTTTTGGGTCAGGATATCTGTTTTTTATTTGATACATGATCATGGCTGATGCATACCAAGGATAGTTTAGCATCCATTTCTCTATCAGTTTGGAAGTGTTATTATGATAACTTTTCTTATTCATGACTTATTAAAGCCTGCTTTATTTGTAGTTTCTTTTTCCTTTTTTTTTTTTTGTAGTCATCTGTAGTTTCTTTGTTCTGGTACTTATTCTTTGTTTCTCAGCATATTACCTAGCAAAGCGACTTCGTTTTTAGCAATACCCAAGATTTGATCCCTGGTCCTCCTTTAAGGGCAAGCCCTTCCGAGAAATTCATTTTTTTTACGTTAAACAATGGTTATTATATCTCGACATTATCATGTACAATCAAAAAGAGAAGAAGAAAAGGATGCAACTCTGCTTCTAGCAAACTTGCACTGATGCGGATTAATTTGACATTACTGATTTCTGCCCTTTTGACTCATTTGATGAGCCATATATTTCTAACTCCAGTCTATCATATCAATTTAACTCAGAGCATGGGAATATGTAATTATATCACGATGGGTACATAACACTATTGCTGACTGTTTAACTCGAAACTGCAAGTACCAAGTTTCAGTTTCGATACCAGTCGGCCGGCGCACGGTCCGATACGGTTCTGTACCGGATCAAACCGGCGCGAACCGACAGAGGGAGGAGAAAAAGAGAGAAAGAGAGGAAAAGAGAGGAAGAGAAAGAGAGAGTGGGTCTATCGGAGAAGCTACCGGAGGGCCTTCAGCTGGCCGCCGTGGCCGTCGAGCGGCATAAATGCCGCCTGCAGCTCCGCGGCATGAAACAAGAGCGATCGTCCATGTTTCACAGGCTTTTTAAAAAAGTCCGATAATAGTGAAGCCAGCAATCGGTTTGTCGGCTTCACTATTTTGAGCTTTTTTTTAAATAAATTGAAATAGTGAAGCGGCAAATCGATTGCCGACTTCACTGTTTTCAAACTTAAAAAAAATCTAAAACAGTGAAGCCGGCAAACCAAGTGCCGGCTTCATTGTTCATTTTCCTTTTTAAAAATGTGAATAGGGGCAGTCGCACCTGTTCCGCGGCCGCGACTTTGCCTGCACTGCTTCCGCCACCTGGTGGCCACAGCGCCACTTGGAGACCTCCGACAACCCTTCTATCGTCCCATCCTCCTATCTCCGATGGCCTCCCCCTCTATCTCTCACTCTTTCTCGCTCGTTGCGACAGGCCTACAACTCTATCGGGCGAACTGAGCTTCCACTGGCCTCCGACAGCCACAGAGGGCCACCACCGACTCCAACGGCCTCTCTTGCTCTTCCTTTGTTTCCCTCTCTTTCTTCTCCGACACCGGCATGTGCCGTTTTCCCTGTCAGAACCATCCTGATTCCCCATCGGTCCTGTTCGGGACGGTTCTAAAAATCATGGCAAGTACTCAACTGTTGCTGAACAGCATTTGAGATTGATCACACAATCTAATCAATATAATATTATCTATTGGAATTAAGTATCATGAGGCCTTTGCCCTATACTTGAAAGCCTATCTTTGTCCAATGCAGATAGAGAATATATGAAGCACTGGCAATAACAAGAAATCAATTGATGTGATTAATTCCATCAACAATTTGCTAGCACAAGCAATTTTATATTATATTTGAATCCTCAGCTCCAAATAATAGCCTATCATGGTTGTTTCCATGCTTAACTACCACATTAAAAATTTGAAAAACTAATTCGATAGAAATTATTTGAGTAGAAGTTTGGTGAGGATGGAGATTTCCTTTGAAGTATTTGATATGAAAATAGATGTGAAGTTTTTTTTTTTTTTTGTCAAAACAAGATTGAAACCTTACCGCAGTCAAAGTATTTTACTCCTAATTTTGTTAGGAATATTCTTTGTGATCCTATTCTTGTTAAGGTTTGTGGTGGTGATGTGATAGCACTTGTTGAATGTTAAGTATGATGAAGCTATATTTCCAAGCCATATTATGAATTAGAAGTTTTAACAGAAGCTGTTGGTGAGTATTTGGAAAGGATTGTATTTGATGTTTGTAGGCAACATAATGCATGTCATTTTTAAGGATCAACTATTACATTGACATTGGGTTGAGACCAAATGCAAGTGAAAAATCATTACATATTACTTCACTATTTAGGAAAAAACAAAAAAAAAAACTCATCAAGTAGATGCAACAGTCATCAGCTAGTCAACAAGTTGGTGGAAGGCACCAAGGTTACCTAGATACTTGCCATGGGTGCCAAGTGTCCAAGTGTCAGACACAAAAGCTTCCAAAAAATCTAGGCATGGAGGCACAGAGTACGTAAAATATATAAAATATATATACATATTGCACGCATAAACACATGTTTTTTGGTGTTTTAATTGGAATTCATAGTTTGCAAGTTGTTTAATTTATTTGCTAGATGTATTTAAAGCTATTTATGATGTCTAAGACACTTTAATTCCTTTTTTTAAAAAATAAATACATTTTGCTTAAAGTTTCATATAATTCTAATAACTTTAAATTAAAAAAAACAACAATAGTTTGCTCCAAATGCCCCACAATATCTTAGGTCACTTCACTTAAAGTGTCCAACACTTAACATTAACAGTCCCTTCAAATAAAAGTGCAAGTGTAGGACATTTCTTGTTGACATCAACAGGACACTTCCAATAGGAGTGTCCAGCCATGTCATGTCATGTCGTGCCATGTCCAAATGTACAAAAGTGTTGACACTTCCAAACAGCTTAAAAATGAAGTGTCTAGGTAACAAGATGGGCACAAATTACTAAATTCGATCTTCGATAGCTTGCACGATTCGAAGTTTCAAATGACAAAATTGCCGAATTTGTTAGGCTTACAAATGCAAATTGGCATCATATGAAGAGGGGTCAATGGAAACCTCTGCCAAGGAAATCTATGATCATAGCTAGTCAAGAAGTCCTAGTCCATTTCTGTCCTAGAAAGAAATACTGCCTTATTGCCTTATTCTGAAACAAGCCACCAGTGAACAATGGGTTCCATTATCAATGTAGACAGACTGAATGATATTCTCATCTTTGATTCAGCAAGAAATTAGAACTGGGCTTTGGACGTTTGTGAAGTTGAACAAAGTTATTTGGCCTTGTCATGCTTTGGCAGAAAAATTTTGGGACCTGTTTTAGAGGGCCTTACTAAGAACTGGTTGCCTATGTGCTAAACTTTTGTTTTCTGCAAGGAAATGGTTCTTAAAACATATTGTTCTGTATATATGTCAACAGCTTGTCTGACATCTAATATTTAGCCTAGACATTTTTTACATGAATTTAGGGTTTCAGAGGAGTCTTTAATTTGTAAACTGGGAAAGGGTTTGCAAGCCAAGAAATAATCTTGTCATATCCACAATATCCATTTCTTCACCTCTTCACATTTCTACTTTCGCAAGTATTGTATGGTTCAGATTCGGCGACCACCTAACTAAGAGGTTGGAGCTTATAATCAGTCCAATTGCTACATATGTGCCGATGGATTACTAATCATTTGTACAAACAAGATTCATGATGTCGAGCTCGTAGTAGAATTTTCTCAACAAATGATATTTCAGATTAAATGAGAATATGCAAGTGACAGATGCAATGAACTTTACTGTTTTCTAAAAGATTCACCATCTCACGAGTAATAGCTTCACGGAATATTTTTTAGTTTTAAAAAAAGGAGTGAGACTCTTATATAATGTACCTGTTGGAGTGACCACTGCTTCTCTGCGAATGGCAGATGACCAAGACCATGCTCCATAGCTTAGCACACCATTATTCTTACAAAATAATTACGATGACAATAATTAACATCCTACCAATTTGTATCAAAGATATTCATTTAAAAATAGAAAACAAAAAGGTTAATTTACCAGCTGAATCAACTGATCTAAATAGAAGACAAAGTCGGGTGTTGTTATCTCCCTATGGCCAATAAGTGTATGCATTCCTCGTATCTGTTTTTACATGAGCCTTCAGGAACATTAATATGCAAGGGCTAACCAGCGAAAGAACAAACAAGATGAAGATCGATAAGTTCACCAAGAAGATCTGATAGATGATTAGTGGAACCAATTCAACAATGAAATTACCTGGAATGTCGATTCAATAACATATACATTGGGATAAATTTTGCAGAAGTCACGTTGACTAAGCTTTGTCTGGATATGTTGCACAATTAAATCAATTGCAACATGGTTATCACCTCCCCATGGTATGATGACATCAGCATATGTCTTCAATGGCAGAACAAAATCATCAAAAACAGGCTTGACAAATCTTCCATGCCATACACCCAAACAAATACTAATCAATTTACGTAAGATAATATAATTTTCGTACGATGAAAGTCCCAGAAAAAGGCCACATTGTTGAAGATTCCCAAATAAGAATTTACCTTGACGGGCTCCAATAACTTTGAATATCAATGTGTGCAAAACATGAAAAATAACCTAAAAGAAAGAAGGCAGAGTCTTGCAACATTCCCATTGCAACATACACTAAATAACCTAAAAAAGATGAGATAGGGTCTTACTTCATTTCTATTGCACCATCTACCACTGAAACAGATCCACTGAGTTTCTTTCCAGGAACATTGGAGGTCAAAATAAATCTTTTGCCTTGATTTTCA
The DNA here is from genome assembly GCF_000442705.2 of Elaeis guineensis. Taxonomy (NCBI): domain Eukaryota; kingdom Viridiplantae; phylum Streptophyta; class Magnoliopsida; order Arecales; family Arecaceae; genus Elaeis; species Elaeis guineensis. The sequence continues at coordinate 114,068,873 of NC_026000.2, read as the reverse complement.
AAAATATTGTGTGCGTGCAGTCTGCTACTCCTTTACGAATTGGAGTTATTCCTTATGGTCAAGCACTTGCCAGTCATCAGTTCTTCCACCTTTATTCATAAAAAAATCATCTTTAGCTAAGTTGTCAGAGACCTGCCTTTTCTTCACCAAAATCTTATTTTGCCCTCCTGCACAGCCACAATGTTCTCTTATCGGGAACTTCAGGAAATGTGATACTACCATAAGACTTATTAAAGCATTCTTAAAATGCAGAACTTTTAGAACATGCAAGCCATGTTAAGAAATATCCATTTATCATAATATTATTCATATTAATATTTTAAAAAACTTATAGAAATAAGAAGATGATGTTTAAGAATAACATCAATCATTTTCTTTCATGACGAAAGTCACTAAATTAAAGAAAGTACTAGTTCATCCTTAATGCATGAGTTAAATTCCAGCTGATCCTTGCTATGTTATGATAAGAAAATCAGAACCAATAGAATGCCAAAAGAAAAATAGAAAACATGATACATGCATATGTGCAAATGCATATACATGTGTGATGCTGTTTGAATGTGCATGTGTGATTGTGTTTGAATGTGGGTTTGTGTATTACCATGCTAGCATATTCCTGTACACGTGTGTTTATGTGTTTTTAGATGCCATTGTTTTATATAACCTTGAACTATAACAACACAAACATGCATATGCATGTAAATAAATAAATAATGTATGATATGGATACATAAATATTTATGGATATAAACACCTAGGAGCATATATAAACACACAGGCATAACACACATACATATGCACATGGCTTAGCTTTATCACCTGATATGACTGAAACTGGCAAATGGCCCTGCATTTGCTGTTTCAGCTACATGTTTTGGCACCTCAGGGGACTCAAAAATGGCCCAGAATTTAAGCCTTTCATCTGCTGCTGCAGATGCTACCCTGCAACCATCTGGGCTTTGAGCCATGAAAAGAACAGGTGATGTATGACCAGTAAGCTCTGTAATCTTAGTCATTGATGGGTATCTCCATAGTGTTAGTTGGTTATTAGGCAAACCATGGGAGCTCAACAGCTCCCTCTCATGTTTACTCCACAGCAGTGCGCTAACTTGGGAACCAGTATTCACTGAATTTAAGAGGTCACCAGTTTGGGTGTTCCAAAATTTAATGCACCAGTCAGTCCCACCACCACCAGATACAAGCAGATTGTGCCGAAAGGGGCACCATGCGAGGGCCTTTACAGCAGCAGTATGGTCATTGAATCTGTGAAGCCATTGATTCTGACTTGGACGATGATTTGCAGAGGCCATTGATATGTCCCATATGTGCACGAGGTTATCACGCCCCCCACTTGCCAATTTTTGACCTGATGTGACCACTTTAGGCCACAGATTTCATGTGTATGTCCACTATAGTTCTGAAGAATGCGGTTTTCCACTCTCACATCATGATTGCAAATCCTACCATCCATTCCTCCGGTCGTCAGAATTTTATCATTCCAAGCCATTGATCCAACACAGAATCGGTGAGCCCGTCGCAGAGTTCTCAACCTTTGGCTAGCTCTTGGATCCCACAACTCGACCTGAGAATTATTTAAGCCAATGGCGAGCACCTGCCCATCTGGAGACCAGCTGACACTAGTGATAGGCCCATCATCTCCAACACTCACAAGCTCCGAACAATACCTATTAGAGGCATTCCACAGATATACTGTGCTCCCAAGGGCAACTGCCAGGACATTGCTGCTCCCCCAATCAAGCAAACTTAGACAGTAATCACCTATCATATTTGGGGCATCTAACGTCCTCTCTGCATTCTTTGGTATGTGCCTCCACTGCTTCACTACTCTAGACTTACAAGAAGAACCCAAGTATTCTTGAAACATCTCATTAACTGGTGCTGGGGGCTTGCTCTTGAACACAAATATTCGGGTCCTATTGTTTAAGAAACATTCTGAAAGAAGCTTCTGGTAATAATCCGACCGCGAAGACCTATCTTTTTTTATCTCTTGCGTTGTTAGCAAGAGATTGGCCACATCGAAATCCATTGCGGACCTGACTGGGATGAATCTGTCACCCTGCATAAAGCCAAAAGCCCAAATCAATTGATAGACAAAAGATTGGATCCTTTTACATCCATGATGAGTGTCAAACATAAGCATGCTATCAGACAAAAGAATAAGAAAATTGATTCACCATTATAGTACAAGTAGGAAACTGGGAAAGAGATCAAACTAATGATCAGAGAAGAAGCTGGGAGGCAATCCTCCATTATACTATCGTAGTACCAAATAGGCATAGGCATATGTTCTGAATGACTTGTTAGTTTATATTTGATTTAGTGATATTTGGTATTTATGCACTACAGATAACTACATCATCATGATAACTTTGATGTATTAAAGCATCAATACAGTTCAATTTCAGGCTAAATCCACCAACTACACAAAATATGATCCTAGATAACTCAAAATACAATAAAATGGTAGGAAACTTGCCCTGATTCTTTTTTCTCTTTCTATTTTTGTATTTTACTGAATCTTTTTGTCTGAAACTCAAAGCGAAATTGCCGAAGGCACCAAAACTGTGGAAACCAGAACTCTAGTTAAAGTGCTTAAACTTAAATTGAAACCAAAATTGAGTTTAAAAGCTTAATTTTACACTTTTAATTTGCTAATACCCCTATCTATAAAACACCACCATGCTCAAATTATATAAAAATCATAATATATTCTACCTTTTGAAGTCTCAAAGTACCCCCATGGTTCCCCAACAATAAATCTGATATGGACCTAAAAACTGCACAATGTATGAAAATAAACATAAAAGTTGCTGACCCCTTGCATACATTAACACATACTAGTCATAGACAAATGATACTACTGACTAAATTCCTGAAGCCCTTAACATTTCTGAAACAAAACCTGAAATCTTAGACATTGATAGACATTAAGATGCTCAGTTCTTGTGAGATGTGTAGGAAATTCAGGGTCTTCTCTAATCAATCCTAATAGGTACTCATCTAGAGCTTCATATACCTTGTATTTTGGAACTAAATAAAGAACCCGGCCATGTTTTCATTTGGAAAACATATGATTCCAAACAAACTTGATGCAGTATCACAGAATGGAAGGGATGTAAGTTTTCCCTAGGTAACCCAAGAACTAAACATTTACTAGGAGAAATTTTAGGTGCCTACCGCCAACAAGTATTCACATGCTGGATTTTATTGAGATTATCCCTGCAGTTATTTGATATCAGTCAGGTTCAATACCCCTCTGCTAATGAGGTAGCATGATTCTACCTCTTAAACCCAAAAGAAGCTATTGTTACTTGAGTTTATCCCTCAAAACATGATTGCCCATAGGAATCATCCATTTTTTCATATTGAGAAACCACCATATCCAGCCATATGTTCATTGTTAAGCCTTCATAATTTAACTCAACTATCCAACTTGAAAGCTTAATTATCCAACTTCAAAACATTGCCAATTTTTGGATGAATCAGTGATCCAACTTAGGGATGGCAATCAGGTCGGGTCAAGTCATAAACGGATCGGCTCAGATGCAGATCGGGTCAGAAAAGCCCAAACATGAATCAGACCTGTTTACTAAATAAGCCAGATTTTGAAATCTGAACCTATCCAATTTAATAAACCGGCAATCCGACTCGACCTGTTTAACTTGTTTAATAAACAGGAACCCATTTATCCAACCCGGCCTGTTTAACTTGTTTATCCAAGGTCTTGGACTCTTGGCCCAATACTGTTGGACCTGTTAACCCAACCCAAAATCTAACCTGTTTAACCTGTTAATCTAACTTGTTTAATAGATAAACCTGCCAGTAATAGGCTGTTGCATAAAAGGACAAAATCTGAAATATGAACAACAAAATTAGACATGAAATATAAGCAAATTTGCATGAAAACAGATCTTAATGTGCAAGCAATTAAGCAACTACACAAAGTCACAAAAAGCAAAAAATAGCAGCAAATTTTAATTGGATGGCAAACAGAAACAACAAAGTGACAAACATCAAAATTTCAGACTTAGGGAGAAACAGAAACAACAGTCGACAAAACAGAAAAAACAAACAGCTGCTAATCTTCATTGGATGGCACAAAATCATCATCTTCGTCAGTTCATCCTTGTGAAACTTGTATGCCTCAAGCGCACCTATCCCAAACCCAACACCCAAAATACCCTCCAAGATCAAGAAAACGCACACCAGGTGAGTCTCTTATATGTTTATATCCCTGTGATTTCCGTGCTCCGTTCATGCATACGAACTAGACTACTGCAAGCATCCGGGCATCATTGATGTTGCACCAACAAATGCACTGGTATCTGGATTCAATTCCCTAGTGCCCAATTTTTGCAATTCGGGCATCAAGATTCCTTCTTTTTCCTTTCTTGATACCAAAATCACATTAACCGAACCAAAAATAAAAAAGAAAATCGACAACAGAAGCCAAAAAAAACCTAATTTTCGTGAATTGTGGGAAGAGCGAGAAAAGAACCCGGAATCACAACACACACGAAAAAAAATCAGAATGCAATCAAGAAAGGGAAAAAAAAACGAAAGAAAACCTAGATTTTCAAGCGAAGACGGCGTAGAATAAAGAGAGGCAGGAGAGACAAGAGGGCCGAGAAGGAGAAGAAGAAAAGAGCTCACCATGTTTGGATCGGAACCTAATTGGCAAGCGATTGGAGTTGAAGGCGGGTTTGACTGCAGGAACCCCCTCTCGAAGCGAGGAAAGATCCTGGAATCGAAGCCAGAGAGAAGGGCGTCAGCCGGAGAAGGCGAGAACGGGGAGATTTGGAATTTCAAACTTAGAAAGCGAAGAAGAGAGATGAGAGCCTGAGCGCAAGAGAAACGTTGAAAGAGCTGAGAGCTAAAGGCCTTTTATAGCCTACGCCCATCTCCGCCGTCCAGGCCCTCCGCCACGTCAGCGCCGCCCGATCAAACGCCGTTTACCGTTACGTCGACTTGACGCGGTATCGGCCTCCTCCGCCCTGACCACCATTACGCGGCGGACTCCCCTTCTTATTTTGGCGAAAAGCTTGTTCATAGCCCCTAAATATTTATAAGGCCTCCTAAAAACTGTAGAATAAAATTTATTTATAGGACCTCCTTTAAACCAAATTATTTGCAACTCCCTTTGTTAGTTGCCTCGCGCCGCAGACAAGCAATCCTTTTCTTACCAAATCCGGTCTATATAGAACTTTAATGTGGCATGATGCCCAAAATAATAATTTTGTAACTTGAATTTTAGGGCAATAGTTTATAGGAGCCAAGAGTAATTTCATCCGGATATTAAAACTATACATGCGAACACCTACAAAATCAAATTTTTTTTTATATTTTTATATTTTATATTTCCAAAACTACCTCCTTCTTCAATTTATTTTCAAAACTACCATCCATCATGAAATCGCCGGTTTAGATTTTATGGACACCTTGACGCGAGGTGGCCAGAAGAGGGGACCGACGATTTCAGAGATCGCCGGCTCAATCAGTAATTTCATTTTTTTTTTTTTTTATGGAGGGCAGATGGAGGGCGGAGGGGGAGGAGGTGGGGTTTGGGGGCCGGTGGGGGGTGAAATGGGGGCCAGTAGGGGGTGGCACGGCTGAGGGAGATAGAGGGCGGCGGGGGTTATGGGGGGGAAGGGGTGCGTAGCAAGAGACGACATGGGTGGCACAGGGACTAGGGGGGAGTGCAGTCAGGGGAGAGCGGAGGGGATTGTGGGGGGTGGGGGTGCGTGGCAGGGGACGATGCGGGTAGCCAGGGCGCCGGAGTCGGTGGGGGCCGAGGATCAAGTGAAGGAGGAAAATCACTTTTCTTCGTAGGATCTTCCAGATTTCATCAAATCTAGGATGGAATAATTTAAAAAAATTTATCCTACATATATTTCAGATCTAATCTTCATATCTGATATTAAATCTAAAAATAAATCTAAAAGGGATGAGAAATAAGTAATACCTCAAGGGTAATCTGATTATCCTGTAGATGATCTCTGCACAGTCCGAGGTTCTGATGTAGCCACGCAAGCGTCTGACCTCTACCGGTATCACTCGGGCAGGACCTAGAACATCTTCTCCTCGCGAATCTATGCTCCAAAAATCAGATCTCTATCTGATTTGAAAGTGCTTCAGAACTCCTTCTGAAGTTGGAGCAGCAGCCTGTCGAAGATGTCCTATAGCCTTCTGTTCCAGGCGTTATCACGTCTTGGATCTTTGCCAGATGGACGTCCAACTCTTTGGACATAAAGAGGGGAGGAAGGAGAGCAGAGAGGATATGGAGAAGAGGGGAGGGGGCGGCAGCTATTGGGTTTTGTGCATAAAACAACTTCTACCTCGAAACCCTAGGTGCAGCAGGGTTTATATAGACCCTGTATGCTGCGCAGTGCCACATCATTCAACCAATCAAAAAATTCTAATAAATTCTGAAAAAATTTTGATTGATGAAGTGATATCATCTGATCATATCAGATAAGAACCCCACCTTATCTCCAAAAGATAGCACCAACATTGGATAAGCACAAATAGAGGTGGCGCCCAAGAGTTTAAATTGATCAAGACTCTCCAATCCTTATCCACTTGGGGCGTCCACTTTAATCCAATTGTGCTCACATCATAATCTGATTATGGTGCCCAATTTGATGTATCTTGGCTTGTGGACACTCCACAAAAATTCTCCAATGATCTCTCTTCAGTTTAAGACCCATATGTCAACTTTTGACAGATGTCCTAAAATAAAATTGGTAGGTACTAGGAATTAGCAGGTGTTGTCTTAAATTTGTCTCATGAATTAAGACAAGCCTTTTCTAAGCTGGACAAGCTTCATTTAGACTGAGAGAAACCTTTCTAAGATTCTCTAGATGAGTCAAATCACATTTGGCTCAGTAGAGACAGAAAAGATTACACGATGAGAAAGTTAGGCTCAATCGTGTACTAGCACGATTTTCTTGAACCTAATTGGATCTTATCCTAATCAATTGGGTTAGCCCAATTGATGACATCCAGATCCTAACCCTTGTTTGTGTGACCTAGTTAGGTTCAATTCTGTATGGTAATGAGACATGTCGTGATCTCATCATCGACATCATCGAAACTCCTTTCGATGGACAGAACTCTTCTGATTCAGATAATTAGAATGATCGATCATCAATATCATTCTAATTGCTCTCAAAATCCATCAGTGACACCTAGCAGTATGTGGTGGCAACCCATCAGAACTGAAGACAAACCTCTCGGTGCAGCTACCTGTATGATTGAGTTCTTCTATTATGAGTCCTGACTAAATTAGGGTTAAGGTGAACTCATCAAACCCAACATCAGTCATATGAATCGATCGATCGATCCAAGTCCGATGTGAAACCTCAATGAAAAATTCTTTTTCCATTATTTCACTTTGCCATGGCCATGGGCTTAAGGACTCGATCTTTCGATCATCATAGGACTACTCCTCTCATCTATCGAGGTTGATAGATCCCATCTTGGTGTGATCTAGTTCCTACAATGAATATGCTACAGCCAACATACACCTCAAAATTTCGAATGGCTAGGAGATCGAGTTATGGTGTAGTCAAACTATAACACACTCAAGATGAACTGTCGATGCACCTCAGGTCAAAAAATTAGACACACAACTGCAGCATCGAGTTAGTCACTGACGAGAAGGTAGACTTCCTTATGACTGCTCGAAATGGTCACGCTCAGTACTCTCGTTCTCCATGAATACCTGTACTCTCGCTCCGGTATCTTCACACCGTAGACTCAAGACACATCTATCCTAAAGAAGCGATCATACACCAACCTTCCGAATCGATCACCATCCTCGTGATGATCCTATGGTCAGGAGCTATTTATGAGTTAGTTATGTAAATTCATGTCTTAAATTTTTAACTCTTGAAAATATGAATTAACATTCCTACTAACTTAAAGGATGTATCACAGACACAATATACACAATGTGATAGAAGAATAACCCTTTTATTTATTTATAGTCAAAATTATAAATTTATCCTTAGATCTGTACAGAAATGTGTTAGCCGATCTGGCATCTAGGGCAACATCTAACAAACTCCACTTGACCTAATGCCAATTGGTTACATATCTAAGTCCCATCTTCTCAAGGTGGGCTTCAATCTTTTGCTGGCCCAATGGCTTAGTCAACGGATCTGCCACATTGTCTGTGGAGTCGACTCTCATAACCTCGACATAACCTTTTTCGAGGTAATCACGGATCAAATGGAATCATCGCTCGATGTGCTTGGACTTCTAGTGAGATCTTGGCTCCTTAGCTAGGGCTATGGTGCAATTATTGTCACAGTAAAGAGGTATGACATTCGATGACATCACTCCAAGCTCTGCGGCAAACTTTTTGTACCAAATACCTCCTTCGCAGCTTCTGATGCAGCAATGTACTCTGCCTCCATGGTGGAATCAGCAATCACAGTCTGCTTGAAACTCTTCCAGCTAACTGCACCACTATTGCAAATGAACAGACTTTCAGATATTGACTTTCGATCATCTATATCAGACATAAAGTCTGAGTCTGTATATCTCTGAATCTGGAGTTCTCCATTCTCAAAGACTAAAAACATATCCTTAATCCTTCTCAAGTACTTAAGGATACATTTCACAAAAATCCAGTGCTCTTCGCCTGAATTTGACTGATATCTGCTTGTGACACTCACAGCATAGGCTATATCAGGTCATGTACATAGTATGGCATACATGAGGCTCCCTATTGCGAAGCATAAGGGATCTTGCTCATGCGTTCAATCTTCTCAGGTGTGCTAGAGCACATCTTCTTGGAGAGATGATGCCATGTCTAAAAGGCAATAAACCTCTTTTGGAGTTTTTCATGCTAAACCTCTTTAGCACCTCCTCTATGTACATCTTCTGTGAAAGTCCCAGCATCCTATTTGGTCTATCTTTATAGACCTTAGTACCCAATATAAAGGATGCCTCTCCTAGATCTTTCATAGAGAACTCCTTAGGCAACTATACTTTGACTGAGATCAACATGGAAATATCATTCCTAATCAGGAAGATGTCATCTACGTACAGTATGAGGAAGACAACTGCGCTCCCACTGACATTTTTGAACACACATGATTTCTTCTCATTCTTGATGAAATCAAATATTTTGATCACATCATTGAAACGAGTATTCCAACTCCGAGATGCTAGCTTAAGTTCATAAATGGACCTTTGTAGCTTGCAGATCCTGTGATCATCATCACTGGATGTGAAACCAAGCGGCTGTTCCATATAGATATCTTTCTCAAGATATCTATTTAAAACGTCATTTTCACATCCATCTGCCATATTTTATAATTGAAATAGGCTGCAACAGCAAGCAATGTGGGATGGATTTTAGCATGGCTACGGACGAGAAGGTATCCTGATAGTCAATGCCTTCACGCTAACTATAACCTTTCGCTACGAGCCTAGCCTTGAATGTCTCCACATTCCCATCTGTACTTATCTTTCTCTTGAAGATCTATTTACATCAATAGGTACAATACCTTCAGATGGATCTACCAAGGTTCAGATTTGGTTTGAGTACATCGAGTCAATTTCTGATCTCATTGCCTCTAACTATTTCTCGGAGTCAATATCTGATATCGCCTCGTCATAGGTCTTGGGATCATCACCATGAACCCTATTTTTCGTGAGGAATATTTTCTCTACATCCTCTTGTATGGTACCTAAATACTTTTAGGAGGATAAAAAATCTTAGTCGATCTACGAGATGGAAGAGGTTGTGTTAGGACTGGTTTGATTGATTTGGTTCCTCAGGTTCTTTAGCTCATTGCTCTTGGAGACATTCTCCTTGAGCTTAATTATTCTTCCGATGCTACCATCTTGATAAACTATTTTTCAAAAAAAATAGCATTTCGACTCATAATCACATTGTGGTTTTTCAAATATAGAAATAGTATCCTAATGACTCTTTAGGATATCCTATGAACCGAGCTCTAAAAGATCTGAACTCAAACTTATCCGCTTGCTGTCTCTTGACATAAGCCGGACAACTCCAAATTCTAAGATGATTCAGACTTGGCTTTTTACCATGCCATATCTCATATGGTGTGGTAGGAATGATTTTAGAGAGAATCCTATTCAATACATAAATTGCTGTTGTTGGTGCAAAAATCCACTTACGTCGGAGAAGTTGGAGTCAAGGGAGTCGCGATCGCCGTCGGGACCTGCAAAAGAAGTCTAAACCGGAGGTGGGGTTGCTCCGATAAGACTCTCTGACGCTCAAGTCAGTTCTCTGCCTCAACAAGAATGGAATGCTCGAACGAAAATTTTAGCAGATTATCATTTCATCTCTCCCCTCCATCTAACATGGTCCCTAGCCCCACTGGTATTCCACCCACTTCCACCATCTCCTCTTACAATACCTCCTCTTTTTAAACCTTGCCAGCATCCTCATCCCTCCTTCCATCCTTTCTCTTTATCCAATCTAGACCTATACCCCACATATGCCCTATCGACTACCATCACCTCCTCTTCCAGCATCTTCTTTTCATCTTTTCTAAACCATGCTGCTATCATTATTTGTCCTCTCCATCTCTTCTCTCCATCTAACTTAGTCCCGAGACAATCCTACTCCCTCCAACTCTTCCTTTTCTAACACCTCCTCCTCTTTAAACCCTATCATTGTCCTCATCCCTCCTCTCTATCCCTCTTGTCCATCTAACATAATTCTGAGCCCCTCCTACTCCCCTTCTTGTACCTCTTTCTTATTGATATCTGCGTTATGATCTTCTTCACCTTCTTTGTCTCTAATATCACCGACTTTTCTGCATCATCACCTTCGCTAACCTCATTATGGTATCCCCTACACCACCTCCCTATAGCTATCATTTTCTTCCATCTCCCGCTCTATTCTCATGGTTGTGTGCTATATGAAGATCAATGACCAAAGTACTGGCTTCAACCATACTGCCTTCCACCACAATATCATTAAGAGTTAGCAACTAGCCCGTTCTATGCTACTGAATTTAAATAGCAAAAAATATAATAGATCATAAATTGATAATTTTTTTACAAGTATAGCAAACAAATACATAAAAGACTAAAAGTGATAGTAAACAAATAAAGTAATCTTCCACAACCACAACCATTATAGTCTTCTGCCAGGTCTCCCTTATTGACCCTCATATCCTCTACTCACTCCTCCAAGCCCCATGACTTCCTTGAGCCCACCTTCTTCTTCTCCTGTCTTGCCTTTATCTGCTCCCCGCCAACCAAATAAAGTAGAAAAGATGAAACCAAAACAAAGGAAATGATTCAAACACTAAGATAATAAGTCAATCACTTCTACATCTAAATCTTCTACCACCAAATTTCTCAAAAATCCAAAAAAAATTATAGCTTTTGGAGAATGAAATGGTAAAAATTTGATCTTTCTAATCTGGATACCTCGAGTGAAGATAGTTTATATTAGTGATTAAAAAAAAGTAGGAATGCAAATAAAAATTTACTAATTTTAATAAAATATTATTGTTGATCAAAAATCAAATCAAATTAAGAGCAAGAGTACCAGATGAGATATAGGGCTAATAATTAAGCTCGAGGTTGAGGACTCAAAGCATGAATCAAGCAATTAGGGCTTGTTCCTTTGAGACTCAGTATGGCTCTGAGAAGAGCTAGATGTATACTTATCAGTTCTTCTTTTGAACTGTCTATTCTTCCTTCCTCCATCTTCTTGCGATGGTAGGAGGGGTGGGGCAACTTGAAGGCCTGGATGGCCTCGAGGGAGTGGAGGGGGACCTCGATGTCCTTTTTGAGGCACTTGCAGACAAAGTCAGCCTTGAGGGCGAGGACCTACTTCTGAGGGGCCAAACCATGCTCAATCCAGTTGCAATGGTAGGCCTTATCCCCGGACTCCTTCCATCAAGGATGGAATCTTTCAAGGTATGTGGCATTGTTGTCCTCACTAGTGGGGAGCTCGTGGGGGCACAAAGGGAGGAAGAGTGGGTAAGAAAGAAAACGAGGGAGCGACGCCATGAAGGGAGGAGGAGGGGATTCTTTGATTTCGAGGGGGAGGAATTAGGATTTTTGGGCAACGACGGAGGAGGAGAGGAGGAGGGCAGAGGGAAGAGAGGAGGTGGTGGTGGTCGAGTGGGGAGCTATGCATTTTTTTAGCTTTAGTTTTGCAGGATTTTGGGTTTAATGATTTTGAATGGATGTGTACGAACCCCAGAGATAGGGTTATCTCCTTTGTAAGGGAATGGGAGAAGAAGCTTTGACCTAATGGCCATGCAACATTACAGTAGTTATTATTATTACAACAGCCATAGATTATTGATTGTATTACATTGTGATGCCATTCTACAATCAGTATTACATGATAAAATTAGCATCCTTAGTTAATGTTGTTATTATTTATACATTTAAAGAATGATTTTATATTCAAAATGAACAAATAGAGGAGAACAAATGATTAAATGGAATTTTATATACCTTAATTTTATTGTTAAGTTTTCCAAATTGCATTGTCTATTATGTTCTTAACCATTAAGATATTTGTAAAGGTTTGGCTGGACTGAGGTTGCAAATTTATCTATAAACTAGAACTTCATACACACACACACACATATACATATACATATATATACATACATACATACATGTACATATATATACATACATACATATACATATACATATATATACATACATACATATATATATATATATATATATATTGTTTTTGTATAAAAAAAAAAAAAAAAACAAAAAAAAAATATATATATATATATATATATATATATATATATATGTATGTATGTATGTATATATATATATGTATGTATGTATGTATGTATGTATGTATGTATGTATATGTATGTATGTATGTATAGATACATACATAGATACATACATATATATATACATACATACATACATACATACATACATACATACATACATATATGTATGTATATATGTATGTGTGTGTGTATGTGTCTATATATATATATATATACATACATACATACATATGTATGTATGTAGTATGTACCTGTGTGTGTATCTGTATATATATATATATGTATATGTATGTATGTATGTCAGTATATATATGTATGTATGTATATATGTATGCATATATATGTATACACACATATATATATACATACATATACGTATATATATGTACATATATATATATGTGCGTGCGCGCGCAAATGTATGTGTTTGTAATCTAATGTATTTTGTGTTTTTTATATGCTTATCTATATATAAATACTTTTTTCTATGATTTTTGTTTTTAAATATAAAATATGGTTTTACTTAGTAATTAGTATCCAATGCAAAATTCTAGTGCAAATGTTAGTTGCAGATTTAAAGGTAATAGCTTAAACTATAATGATTGGTTTAGATTAAAAATTCTATTGCAAAACATGGTCCTTGATAAATTGGGTTATACAAGAAATTTAGATATGTTTGAAATTTTGAAAATATCTCTTATTTTAGTGGACCATTTGGGCTGTTTAAGTTACAACATCATTGTATTAGTTTTCAATTGTTAATCACTTTTTAGATCCGCTTTTTTCAAAAACCATATGCAAGATATGCTAGAAAAATAGACTTTAAGAATACATTTACTTTGGATGTTATAATGACCCCTTTTCTTGAGAAAATTATGACAACTATTCTAGTTTGAAAATTAAGATGGAGTTTACATATTTATTTCTAAAATCCTAAAAAACCTTCATTTTTAATACTTTAACAAAATTTTCTTTTAAAAAGAATTTAAAAAATCATGAAAGACCGATACTTTTGCACCAGTCATCTAAAGGTTGAACAAGGGGTTAAGGACTCCAAAGAAAAAAATATAGGTTGTGATTCTCTAAGAAAAATGTCCTATCCTTCAACGGACATTACAAAACTACAAAAGTTAAAGAAAGAAAAAGCAAGGGATAGAACTAGCTACAAGAAAACACAATAGTAGTAGTTTTTTCTTCATAATAAGTTATTGGAGCATGGGTCTAAGATTAGCAAATACGAGGTGTAATAGTCATGTTTCTCAGTATGGAAGAAGGAATGTAGTTAAGATATATATCATTATGGCTATGATCGATTCTTTTGGTTTGCGGAGAGCAATGAGACGGATGAGGCATGAGTGTTGTTGCGGCCAATTCTCTTGTCGCCCATCGTCCGGGATGCGTACCTGTAAAAAAAATCCTCACTGACCGAAGATACCTCCGGTGAGGACTCTCTGACGGTCAAGTCAGAGAGGAGACTAGGCAACAGTGAAAAAAACTAGGAGGGCTCAGCGAGAGAGAGCTAGAGAGTTTTTCGAGAGCTTAAGAGCTTACCAAAACTGTTCCTTACCCCGTTTTATAGTAGAATACGGTATGGTCCCGCTATTAATGGTGCAGATAATTGAGGAATTGTCAAATCGCCGGAGACTATCCAATCGCCGTGGGTTGTCAAGTCATTGGAATTAATCCATGTCCTTGGCAAGACAATGCCCCAGGACGGTCGCACAGCATGTCCTTGACAGGATAATAGCCCATAGCGTTGTACAGCATTTGGACAGATTGACCGACTACATATCGATATTCGACTGTCGGACATCGGGTGATGACTCAAAAATACCGTCGACTGACCTGGCACCTTGCGAAAGTCAGACGTCGGCTGCCACCCCCGACAGTGAGTCGGTGATATGGGTTCGGCCGTTCGGCCAGTTGAAAATAGTATTGGTCTGTCCGACCGGCATGCCTTCGGTCGGATATCATCGACAGTCATTGTCAGAGTCGTCTGTCCGTCCGGTGGATAGAGTCAGGCATCGATCGGACCGTTCGAGGATAAGTCGGCATATAGGGGTCAGCCGGTATATCCCAACAGTTGCCCCCCACTCCTGAGTCCGATGTCGTGTTGGCCCACGTTAACACATGGGCGATGGCTTCGGATGAAAGGAGTGGTTTTCCATCGTCATGCCCAGACCCTGACGACCATACCAATGGACAGTTCGGTGTCAGATGTCTCATTGGGAATGCAAACCGTCGTCAATTAATTAATTCTAAAACGTAATTTTTTCGCCATGCGTCAGGGAGCTATTGGGCCAAAATCATTCACGCGGATGGAGGCGACGTGGATAGATCTGGAGCAGGTATGTCAAACCATCGAACCAAGGAAGGGTCCAGGCACTGCCACGTGTCAACATCCGATAAACCCTCGTTCGGCGCACTTTCATCTCGACCGTCGAAGAGCCTTATATATATGTGGCCACTCACATCCAAAACTTCATTTTTTACTGCCCTATTTCTGGCATTGAGGCCCTGTCGATTTGTCTCCTAATTTCAGGTAGCTGTTTCCATCCTCCTTTGAAAGCTCTTCTCGAAGTTTTTTCATTCTTGTCTCCTTGCATCCTTACTCCCTTGGCATTTTTTTTTTTGTTCTCTTTTCTTAGGGCTAGCATTATGGCTAGAACCTCCCCTCGAAGAAATCAGTCGGGGAACCCGACCGATGATTTCCGATCGACCCCGGAGGTGGAGGCTTCTTCACTTTCGGGGCCGAACGTCTAACGGCTTAGGGAGTAGTATGGTATCCCGGAGTAGTTCGGACTTTTCGCCCTTGGGGCTGAGGGTCGGGTTAACAACCCGCCTTCGGCTAGGTGGCCTTTCATGTCGAGAACCTTCGGGCAGGTCTTCGCTTTTCGATTTCGGAGTTCGTCCGAATGTCTTGGATTATTACGGGCTTTATCCGGTGCAACTGGCACCGAACTCAGTCCGGTTAATAATCAGCTTCACTTTGTTGTGTCGGTTCTTGTCGATCTTTCCTCAATCTCTCTCTTTCGGGCATTTTTTGTCCTCCAACCCCACCCGAAAGCCTGAGGGTGGTGGTTCTTCAATCCCCGAAAGGGCCTTTCCTTCATTATCGATCTCCGATCATCGATCCACGGATGGAAGAACCAATTTTTCTTCGCTTCTTCTTCGCTATCCTGGGGGTTTCTTTCTCGCTGGGGCGACCCTCAAATTCAGTCGAACGAAAATAGTCGGGTGGAGGCAGAAGACTGAGAGGACTTTCACCGACTGAAGGATGTGTCAGTGCCAAAGCAGAGAGAGCTCATCACCGAGCAAGCTCTGTATGACGTCGGCCTGAGTTCGATTCTCCACTTAGGTACAGTTTGGTCTGTCGGTCGTCTTTTGACTTTTTTATCCGTCTTTGGACTTGCACTAATCTTTCATTGAAATTGCAGGCATGCCGTCGAGAGTGAGACTAACAGATACCGACATTTGGCAGCATGCGGCGAGGAAGAGACCGACGCCCAGGGCTGGACCTTCGCGGCCATCCAAGAGGCCCCGGACATCATCCCCGACCGTCGTTGCGAGGGCGGCTGCGCAGCCTGACACCGAACAAACATCGGGCTTTGAACCGATCTTCGTCCTATCGACGCCGGCGGTGCCACCCGAGGCACTGTCCGAGGAAGGGGCGACGGAGGGGGCAGCCAAAGGAGTATTGGTGCCCCTGCCTGTGGAAGAGGTTCAGGTCGAAGCACGTGAGCCCGAACGACCCGCGACGGCTCCCATCACACTCTCGGAAGGAACTCAGTCGAGTTCAAGCTTTCCATCCCTCTCCGATCTCCGAGCCTGGGTGACCGATCGTGGGAAGGCTCCGATGGCACCGGCAAATGACTCAAGGTCGGCGAGTCGCATCGCATCGACCGACATTCGGGTTCTCGAGGGAGCGTCGGCCCTGGCCAACCACAATTTGGCCAGGAGGTTGTGTCAGGCAACCATTCTCCCGACCGATCGGGAGCTCTTGAGGAGTCGGTCGGTGATCAAGATGCTCTCTTCCTTCTACCCAACCATGATCCAGGCAAGTTCTTCTTCTTTTTCTTTCCTCTCCATTATTATTTTCATCATTTTATTTTTCTGACGATCGACCTTCTACTTGCAGCTGATCTATAATATATCTGAGTTGGAGGTCGGGTACCGAAGGTTCGGCGATGTCCGGACGGCTTGGAAGGATAGGGCCAAAACTGCCGAAGCCGAGAAGGCGACGCTGGTGGAATAGCTAAAGATGTCGGCCGACCGCGAGGCTAGACTCGAGGAGGAGATTTTTCGACTCACCGATGGCCTGGCTGCCTCGGAGGTCGAACTTCAGTCGACCCATGAGCAGGTCAAGTGCAAGACCCATTCTGTTCATCGGCTGCAGCGTGAGCGGGACGGGTGCATTAGTCTGCTTGAGGCCAAGTGCGAACAACTTCTGGTTAGCCTGAAAAATCTGGCTAAGGCCGAGGAGAACCTATCCTCCACCCAAGCCGACGCCGACATAGCAAAAGTCGAGGTGGAGTCGGCTAAAGAGGCACTGAGCCGGGCAGTGGAGGACTTCGACAGCTCGGACGAGTACCGGGAGGAGCTTCTCGAGAGCAGCTTTGCCTCCTACCGAGTGGGGTACGAGGATGCCGGGATGCAATTCAGAGTCTGCACCCGGAGCTCGACCTGAGCAGCATCGTCCCTCCAGGGTCGGAGGACCAGATTGCAGAGGAGGAGGCCGACCCAATGCCAGAGGATCAGATGGCTATGGAGGAGGCCATCCCTAGGCCGGTGGGATGAGCTACCGAAGGTGAGGTGGCTCCAACCTCCAATCCGACTTCGGCCTGAGCGGGTACACCAATCACTCCCAACTTTTTTCGGTGCAGGAAGTCGACTCCGATGAGTAGTCGGAGTGTCTGCTCCATTATTTTCATTTTGTTTTTGTTTTACTTTTGATACTTGTAATCGGACTTCGGCCCAATTTTGTAAGTCTAACTTCAACTAAATAAAATCGAAGACTTTTCAAATTTCCCTGCATGCGATTCAAATTGTATGTCTCGTCGAGACATCCCCGAGTGTATAGGTCGTAGCTCCGACATACCTTGTTAGGATGTTCGGTAGAATTCAGCGTAGTTGATCAAGGTAGTCAGTGGCATGCACCATGCTAAGGCAAAGTAAGCTCTGATCGCAGGCCAGCGTCCTGACTATCATATAGGTTGCATAGGATCCAATGGTCGAGAGTCATCCCGACTGTAGGTTGAGCATCCATCATCCGGACCTTGGTCGGGCGTGCACATCGGGTCGGATGTCGGCCAATCCCCGAACATAGCTTGTCGACACAATCATTCTATAGAATCTAATAGTCGAGTAGTGTCCGACGTATTCGATAGGATAACGATGACAAGACGAATATCCGTTATCCGGCCCTTGGTCGGGCGTGCACATCGGGTCGGATGTCGGCCAATCCCCGAATGTAGCATGTCGACACGATCATTCATAGAATCTGATAGTCAAGTAGTGTCTGACGTATTCAGATAGGATAACGATGACAAGTCGAATATCCGTTGTCCGGCCCTTGGTCGGGCGTACACGTCGGGTCAGGTGTCGGTCAATCCCCGAACGTAGCTTGTCGACACGATCATTCCGTAGAATCTGATAGTCGAGTAGTGTCTGATATATTCAGATAGGATAACGATGACAAGTCGAATATTCATTGTCCGGCCCTTGATCGGGCATGCACATCAGGTCGGGTGTTGGCCAATCTCCGAACGTAGCTTATCGACACGATCATTCCATAGAATCTGATAGTCGAGAAGTGTCCGACGTATTCGGATAGGATAACGATGACAAGTCAAATATCCATTGTCCAGCCCTTGGTCGGGCGTACATGTCGGGTCGAGTGTCGGCCAATCTTCGAACGTAGCATGTCGACACAATCATTCTGTAGAATCTAATAGTCGAGTAGTGTCTGACGTATTCGGATAGGATAACGATGACAAGTTGAATATCCATCATCCGGCCCTTGGTCGGGCGTGCACGTCGGGACGTATGATAAATAGTGGCAAACCGAATATTCTTCGATCGATCGTAACCAAGTCGGTATGTTGCGAGTGCGATCATCTTGGCATTTTGCCCTTCTTAGTCGAAGCTAAGTCGGCAAGTTAGCCAGCCGCGTTGATCGAGAGTTGACTGTGGAAGGAGCGCGGCTTCAACTTAGAGAGGTTTCATCACCAGCGCTGGCCTTCCGTTAGTGTAGACAGAATGGTTCTTGTAAGAGTCTGATATGTCGTTAGCGATTGGGCCATAGATTCCCAACGAAACGTTGAGCCCAAGTCAGGGCGTCGGTCGGGAAGGGGTCAAGTCGGTGGGTCCCTTCGATACTTTTCGAGATACCCTCATCGTATAAGGGTCTTTATTTCATCCTTGAGTTGGATGCATTGCTCGGTGTTGTGACTATGGTCCCGATGGAATCAGCAGTATTTTTTCTCCGATCGAGGCCCTTTGCCTTCAGAGGTGGGGGTCGTCGCAGATATTTCGCTCTTTCGATCTCCATCAGGATCTGCGCACGAGGAGCAGAGAGAGGGGTGTAGGAGTCATACCTGCAATGCGTCGGTCTCGGACTCCGATGTCGGGGCAATCTCGGGCTCCGTCGTCGGGACGAAACTCGTTTATCGATCGGGGACCTGTTGGGTTCAGCAGGAGTCTGATTTTTCTTCTGCTTCTCCTTCTGGCCCGTGCCCTCGGTCAGGCACTGGTCGGAAGCTCCTTCATCCATGCGCATGTATTTGTACGCGCGCTCCAGCAATTCGACATACATCCGGGAGAGGTCTTGTCTAAGGAATATGTGAATCGGGACCCCCTTAGCCCTCTCTTCATGGCCGAGATAGCCATGTCTTCATTGAGATCCCGAACCTCAAGTGTGGCCGTGTTGAATCGGGCCACAAAGTATCAGAGTGTCTCATTTTCTCTCTGTTTGAGGAAGAAAAGATTGTCCGAGGTTCGTGGTGGTTTTCAGCTGGTGCTGAAATGGGCCACGAAAGAATGCTCGAGCTGTGCGAAGGAGTGGATACCTCCTGAGTGAAGGTCGAAATACCAGGCCCTGACAGCTTTACGAAGTGTGGCGGGAAAGCTGATGCAGAGGAGGGCATCGGTTGCCCTTTGAATTATCATGAGAGCCTTGTAGTTCTCCAGATGATCAACTGGATCGATGGAGCCATCGTAAGGCTCCACATGAGGCCTCTTGAACCGACTAGGGATCGGTTCATTGAGGATAAATTGGAAGAGAGGTTGGGTGGTCTGAAAGTCGACGTCGTTTGAAGACTTCTGAGCATCCGTCTGGAGCTGGGCAAGCCAACGATCGATTTCTTCGAACTTACGTTCGTAGTCGTCCAATCGTCGGTGTTGAGAAACCCTAGAGATCAAATCTCCTGATGAATTTGAGAGTGAGGCGGATGGTGTCTGCGGCTGCTTCTCCTTCCTCGCTCGCTCCAGCTGGGAAGGAGAGGGACACCAGGACCGACGGGTGTCACACTGTGGCCGCCTCCCTCCTTCTCAGTGGGAGTGCTGAGACGGCTGCTCTTAAGGAGGAGACGGAAGTTGATGCGGGCATTGGCGGCTGCTTTTGGATGGCATAGGGTGCGCTACCGGTTGTTCCACCGGCAGTTGCGGCAACTGGATCGATTGTTGTTGGAGGTTTTTGACCGCATCCGTCAAAACGGTCATTTGCCGTACGATCGCCACGATCTGTGCCTCCGTGGTCACCACCGGGTGCGGAGAGCTGGATTTCGCTATGGAGGGTAAAGGAGGGGTCTCTTCCAGATGGGAAGAGTACCTCGTTGATCCGGTAGCTCTCGATCGCTGAGCCCTGATTTTTATCATCTCGAGAGA
Source organism: Elaeis guineensis (assembly GCF_000442705.2). Lineage (NCBI taxonomy): Eukaryota > Viridiplantae > Streptophyta > Magnoliopsida > Arecales > Arecaceae > Elaeis > Elaeis guineensis. The sequence continues at coordinate 114,048,189 of NC_026000.2, read as the reverse complement.
TTTTTCAAGCTTTGTGGAGCTCGCTGTCTTACCTCCATCGAACCTCTACCTGGCGTGCCAAATCTGTTGCGGCCAATCTCCTCGTCGCCCGATCGCCTGGGACGCGCACCTGTAAGGAAAGTCCTCACTGACCGGAGATGCCTCCGGTGGGGACCCTCCGACGGTCAAGTCAGAGAGGAGACTAGGCAACAGTGAAAAAAACCAGGGGGGCTTAGCGAGAGAGAGCTAAAGAGCTTTTCGAGAGCTTAAGAGCTTATCAAAACTGTTGCCTTACCCCATTTTATAGTAGAATGCGGTATGGTCCTGCCATTAATGGTGCAGACAACTGGAAAGTTATCAAATCATCAGGGGCTATCAAATTACCATGGGTTGTCAAGTCATTAAAATTAATCCATATCCTTGGCAAGACAATGCCCCAGGATGATCGCACAGTATGTCTTTGAAAGAACAACAGCCCATAGCAGTTGTACGGCGTTTGGACGGGTTGGCCGACTATATGTCGGTATTCGACTGCTAGGACATCGGGTGACGACTCGAAAACACCATCGACTGACCTGGTGCCTTGTGGAAGTCGGACATCGGCTGCCACCCCCGACAGTGAGTCGGTGATATGGGTTCGGCCGGTTGGAAACAGTATTGGTTTGTCCGGCCGGCATGCTTTCGATCGGATATCGTCGGCAGTCATTGTCGGAGTCGTCTGTCCGTCCGGTGGATAGAGTCGAGCATCGGTTGGACCGTTCCGAGGATAAATCGGCATATAGGGATCAGTCGGTATATCCCAACAAGTGTACTCATAGGATGTTGAAGAATGAGGGGAACCATGGCAACAGAAAGGTTTGATCTTGATATTTTATCATGTAATAATATATTTGGATTGTGCTGGAATTTGCTATAATTTTGCCTATAACAATGTAGCATTGTATTACTTGGGTTTATAGGGAGAGTGCAGGGCCACGCTCTTCTAGTTTCATGACTAGGAGTGAGGTGAGGATCTTTTTGGTTTCCTCCCATTCTCTTTCTTTTTTTTTTTTGTGTGTGCGCTTTTTTTTTTTTGCGAGTACATTAGTTAGGTGTTTCTACTTTTCATTTATTATTATTTTTTTATTCTTTAATTTCAAAAATATTTCCTCTCAACTTATTTTCAAAACTACTGTTCACCTCGAAATCGCTGACTCAACCGATAATTTCACGGCCACCTCAGTGCTGATGTGATTGGGGTAAAATCGTCGGCTGCACCGACGATTTCAAAAATCATCAGATCAACTAGCAATTTCTTCTCCTTTTTTTTTGGTGAGGTGGGGGGTGGCATGGGGCCGGCGGGGGTGGCACGGGCGGGGAAGAGGGGCCGCGGTGGGGGTTATAGGGGGTGGGGGTGCGTGGTCGGGGACGGCACGGGTGGCATGGGGGCTCGGGGGGCTAGGGGGTGCGCAGCCAGAGGAGGGCAGAGGGGGTTGCGGGGGGTGGGGTGCACGACCGAGGGCGGAGCTGCGGGCCGTGGGGGTGCGTGGCTAGGGACTGCAAGGGCGGTGCATGGGGCTAAGGGGGTGCGCGGCTGTGGAAGGGCGAGTTTTTGAATTTTTTTTTTTTTTTATTTTTTATTAATAAATAATTCTTTCTAAAAATAATTTAAAAAATAATCTTTAAAAATAATTTTAAAAAATATATTTTATTTATTTATTTATATTTTTTATTTTATTTTTTGATTTCTTTCTTCTCTCTCTGCGGCTCCGCACCGAGCACGCACCACCACCCCCTTGGCACAGATCAGAAAGTTGACTCAAAATCATGGTTGCAACTGCACCTTGATGATGTTAAATTATTATTAATTAAATAATAATAATTTATTATTAATCTAATTATTGGTTTGATATTGCTTTCATTTTCAAGCTCCTTCACGGCAATCTTGAGCTTTTTTTTTTTTGCTCTCATTCTCATTAAGCATCACTGAGCCTGTTGCACCTTAGTGACGTCAAAATGATAAGTCACACATAGGGTATTAAATATTCTCTCCTACTATGAGTTTTTAGATAGTTTTTCTTCTCTAATTTAATTTTTAGGTTAGATTTGCCTTCTTAACTTGATTTAATTCTCATTAAAATTCGTTCAGATGGCGATTTTAGTGACCCCTGCTATGGGTTGTGGCATGCGGGGAAGGAGAAAGAAGAAAAAAATAAAAGAATTATTTTTTAAAGATATAAAAAATTAATTAATAATATTTTATTATTATTTAAAAATAAAATATTATTATTCATAAAATAATAATAAAAATATTTTATTAATAAAATAATAACATTTAATCAAATTGCTGATTTGATACTGCTCTATTTTCAAGTGCAGATGTTAGACATGTAAGATTTTTCTAGATGGATGTTCAGGAGTCAAATAATTTTAGATTCCTATGAAATTTAAAATCTCACTTAATAGTCAAGTAAAAAATTTACATAAAAAATTTGAGAATTTTTTGAAGTCTTTGAAAATAAAAATCATAGTTTTTCTGAGGAATGCGTAGGATATCTATTTGTAAGTTTTGATGCAGAAAGTCAGGACATGTAAAGTTCTTCCAGATATATTTTTCAAAGTCAAATAATTTTAGATTCTCATGAAATTTAAAAACACACTTATCAATCAAGTTAATAACCTACACAGAAAATTTGAAATTTTTTTTAAGTATTTGAAAATAGGAATCATAGTTTCTCTGAGGACTGTGCAGGATATCTTTTTGCAGATTTTGATGCAGGAAGTCAGGACGTATAAGGTTTTTTCAGATAGGTTTTTGAGAGTCAAATGGTTTTAGATTTATATATAAAATTTCAAACCTCAGTTACCAATCAAGTTAGAAACCTACACAAAAAATTTGAGAATTTTTTGAAGTTTCTAAAAATAGGAATCATAATTTTTCTAAGGACTGCGCAGGCTACTTGTTTATAGGTTTTGATGCAGGAAAAAAATACGGCAGTGACTTGATTATAAGAGTTATGTCATATCTTTAAAATCTAAAAAAATAAAAATACAAAGTATTTGTTGTGAATATAATATTTTCAAAATAGATATGATGTGAATATAATATTTTTATTTAAAGTATCAGGTTTTCAAGTCTTACACTTTTTTTTTTCTCAAGCTATCAACAGGAAAAATGGTTGCCATTGGTTTAGATACTCTAGGAAAAAGTCGGAGATGTCCCGACGGCTTTGCCAAGAGGAGAAACTTACAATCTGATCCAATTGCCTCGCCTCTTACCAAAAGAATGCCTGCTTTGGCTGCAACTAAGAGGGGCACTGGAGCTAGTACACAAAATTGCAAACCCTAGTGATGCTAGTATTGAATCTTGATAGTGATTTTTAAAATATTTTTAAAGTATTAAATAGCCTTTCTTCTTTAATTTGATTTCTGGGCTAAACTTACTTCTTAAGTTGATTTAATTCTCATTAAAAGTACTGCTCATGTGCGGCTCCATCGGAGAAGAAAGGCTATCTAAGAACTCATGTATGGAGAATATGAGGATCCTATGTATAGCCTATTATTCTGACGTCACCAAAACGCATTAGACTAGATAATTAGTAATTAAATATTATTATTTTATTAATAAAAAATATTATTATATGATTAATAAAAATATTAATTTTATTTAATGATAAATATTATTATTTGATTAATAATTAATTATTATTATTTGATTAATAATTAATTAGAGGGGTGGTGGTGGTGCCGCATGGGTTGGCCATCGGCAGAGGGAGGTTGATGGGGGGGGGCGGTTTGGGTGGGAGGAAGAGAAGGGAGAAAATGAGAGAAAAAAAAAGGCTAGATTTTCCTTCTTAACTTGATTTAATCTCTGATTCCGTGCACCCTACCTCCTGTGCCGGCACCCCACCTGTCCGTAATTTAAAAAAGAATGATAAAATTTAAAATATATATTTTCAAAAATAATTTGAAAAAAAATTAGTAGGTGGGCGCGGAGGAGCGACAGCTGGGTGGCCACCTCTCCTCCGTGCCCCCTCATATTTTTTAAAATTATTTTTTTAAAAATAATATTTTATCATTATTTTAAAAACCTAACTAATTTCATTACAAAAAAATAATTTATTTTCAAATATTTTTAAATATTTTATTTTAAAAAATTATGATTCGATAATAATTCGATAATATTTTATTTTTGAATATTTTTTTTTCTTCCCTTCCTCCCACCCCCGACGACCTCTCTCTGTCAGTGGCCGACTCACACGACACCACCGCTGCCCTCTAATTAATTATTAATCAAATAATAATTAATTAATTATTAATCAAATAATTATATTTATCACTAAATAAAATTAATATTTTTATTAATCATATAATATAATTTTTATTAATAAAATAATAATATTTAATTACTAATTATCGAGTCCAATGTGATTTCAAGTTATTTTTTAAAATTAAATTTTTTAGTATTTAAAAATTTATTTTAAAATTAATATTTTCTTATTTTTAAACATTAATATTTTCTTATTATTTAAAAATTTATTTTAAAAATTAATATTATTTTATTATTATTAAAAAGATCAAAATTATTTTTTAAAATTAAAATTTTCTTAGTATTTTAAAATTTTTTCAATTAGTATTTTTTAATTTTTAAAAATTAATATTTTTTTTCTTTTTTTCCCTTCGTTTCTCCTTCCCTTCCTCCCAAACCCCTGGCCGACACGCCTCTGCCCCTCGATCCTCGGCCCCCACCGACCCGACCTCCTAGCTGCCTACGCTGCCCCTAGCCGCACACCCCCACCCCCGCAACCCCCTTCGCCTCCCTTAGCCGTGCACCCCCTCGCCCTGTGCCACCCATGTCATCCTTAGCTGCGCACCTCCACCTCTACACAACCCCACCGCCCCTATCTCCTCCACTCGTGCCACCCCCTATTGGCCCTCATGCCACCCCTCACCGACCCCCAAACCCCATCCCCTCCCCCTCCACCCTCCATCTGTCCTCCATAAAAAAAAAAAAGAGAAAAGGTGATTTTTGAAATCGTCGATTGAGCCAACGATCTTTGAAATCGCCGGTCTCCTCTTCTGGCCACCTCAGCATTAAGGTGGCCATGAAATTGCTGGTTTAACTAATGATTTTAAGTGGATAGTAGTTTTGAAAATAAATTAAGGAGGAGGTAGTTTTAAAAATATGAAATAAAAAATATAAAAAAAAACTCTGATTTTGTAGGTTTCCCATGTATATTTTTAATATCGGGATGAAATTACTCTTGGCTGCTATAAACTACTGCCCTAAAATTCAAGTTACAAAATTATTATTTTCGGGCGTCATGCCACATTAAAGTTCTATATAGACCGGATTTGGTAAGAAAAGGATTGCTTGTGTGCGGCGCGTGGCAACTAACAAAGGGAGTTGCAAATAATTTGGTTTAAAGGAGGTCCTATAAATAAATATTATTCTACAATTTTTAGGAGGTCTTTTAAATATTTGGGGCTCTGAGCAAGCTTTTCGCCAACATAAGAAGGGGAGTCCGCCGCGTAATGGTGGCCAGGCGGAGAAGGCCGATACCGCGTCAAGTCGACGTAACAGTAAACGGCGTTTGAACGGGCGGCGCTGACGTGGCGGAGGGCCTGGACGGCGGAGATGGGCATAGGCTATAAAAGGCCTTTAGCTCTCAGCTCTTTCAACGTTTCTCTTGCGCTCAGGCTCTCAGCTCTCTTCTTCGCTTTCTAAGTTTGAAATTCCAAATCTCCCCGTTCTCGCTCTTCTCACCGGCTGACGCCCTTCTCTCTGGCTTCGATTCCAGGATCTTTCCTCGCTTCGAGAGGGGGGGGGGGGGTTCTTGCAGCCAAACCCACCTTCAACTCCAATCGCTCGCCAATTAAGTTCCGATCCAAACATGGTGAGCTCTTTTCTTCTTCTCCTTCTCGGCCCTCTTGTCTCTCCTGCCTCTCTTTATTCTACGCCGTCTTCGCTTGAAAATCTAGGTTTTCTTTCGTTTTTTTTCCCTTTCTTGATTGCATTCTGATTTTTTTTCGTGTGTGCTGTGATTCCGGGTTCTTTTCTCGCTCTTCCCACAATTCACGAAAATTAGGTTTTTTTTGGCTTCTGTTGTCGATTTTCTTTTTTATTTTTGATTCTGTAATTTTGGTATCAAGAAAGGAAAAAGAAGGGATCTTGATGCCCGAATTGCAAAAATTGGGCACTAGGGAATTGAATCCAGATACCAGTGCATTTGTTGGTGCAACATCAATGATGCCCGGATGCTTGCAGTAGTCTAGTTCGTATGCATGAACGGAGCACGGAAATCACAGAGATATAAACATATAAGAGACTCACCTGGTGTGCGTTTTCTTGATCTTGGAGGGTATTTTGGGTGTTGGGTTTGGGATAGGTGCGCTTGAGGCATACAAGTTTCGCAAGGATGAACTGACGAAGATGATGATTTTGTGCCATCCAATGAAGATTAGCAGCTGTTTGTTTTTTCTGTTTTGTCGACTGTTGTTTCTGTTTCTCCCTAAGTCTGAAATTTTGATGTTTGTCACTTTGTTGTTTCTGTTTGCCATCCAATTAAAATTTGCTGCTATTTTTTGCTTTTTGTGACTTTGTGTAGTTGCTTAATTGCTTGTACATTAAGATCTGTTTTCATGCAAATTTGCTTGTATTTCATGTCTAATTTTGTTGTTCATATTTCAGATTTTGTCCTTTTATGCAACAGCCTATCACTAGCAGGTTTATCTATTAAACAAGTTAGATGAACAGGTTAGATTTTGGGTTGGGTTGACAGGTCCAACAGTATTGGGCCAAGAGTCCAAGACCTTGGATAAACAAGTTAAACAGGCCGGTTGGATAAATGGGTTTCTGTTTATTAAACAAGTTAAACAGGTCGAGTCGGATTGCCGGTTTATTAAATTGGATAGGTTCAGGTTTCAATATCTGGCCTATTTAGTAAACAGGTCTGATTCATGTTTGGGCTTTTCTGACCCGATCTGCATCTGAGCCGACCGTTTATGACTTGACCCGACCTGATTGCCATCCCTAAGTTGGATCACTGATTCATCCAAAAATTGGCAATGTTTTGAAGTTGGATAATTAAGCTTTCAAGTTGGATAGTTGAGTTAAATTATGAAGGCTTAACAATGAACATATGGCTGGATATGGTGGTTTCTCAATATGAAAAAATGGATGATTCCTATGGGCAATCATGTTTTGAGGGATAAACTCAAATAACAATAGCTTCTTTTGGGTTTAAGAGGTAGACTCATGCTACCTCATTAGCAGAGGGGTATTGAACCTGACTGATATCAAATAACTGCAGGGATAATCTCAATAAAATCCAGCACGTGAATACTTGTTGGCGGTAGGCACCTAAAATTTCTCCTAGTAAATGTTTAGTTCTTGGGTTACCTAGGGAAAACTTACATCCCTTCCATTCTGTGATACTGCATCAAGTTTGTTTGGAATCATATGTTTTCCAAATGAAAACATGGCCGGGTTCTTTATTTAGTTCAAAATACAAGGTTTATGAAGCTCTAGATGAGTACCTATTAGGATTGATTAGAGAAGACCCTGAATTTCCTACACATCTCACAAGAACTGAGCATCTTAATGTCTATCAATGTCTAAGATTTCAGGTTTTGTTTCAGAAATGTTAAGGGCTTCAGGAATTTAGTCAGTAGTATCATTTGTCTATGACTGGTATGTGTTAATGTATGCAAGGGGTCAGCAAATTTTATGTTTATTTTCATACATTGTGCAGTTTTTAAGTCCATATCAGATTTATTGTTGGGGAACCATGGGGGTACTTTGAGACTTCAAAAGGCAGAATATTTTATGATTTTTATATAATTTGAGCATGGTGGTGTTTTATAGATAGGGGTATTAGCAAATTAAAAGTGTAAAATTAAGCTTTTAAAACTCAATTTTGGTTTCAATTTAAGTTTAAGCACTTTAACTAGAGTTCTGGTTTCCACAGTTTTGGTGCCTTCAGCAATTTCGCTTTGAGTTTCAGACAAAAAGATTAGTAAAATACAAAAATAGAAAGAGAAAAAAGAATCAGGGCAAGTTTCCTACCATTTTATTGTATTTTGAGTTATCTAGGATCATATTTTGTGTAGTTGGTGGATTTAGCCTGAAATTGAACTGTATTGACGCTTTAATACATCAAAGTTATCATGATGATGTAGTTATCTGTAGTGCATAAATACCAAATATCACTAAATCAAATATAAACTAACAAGTCACTCAGAACATATGCCTATGCCTATTTGGTACTACGATAGTATAATGGAGGATTGCCTCCCAGCTTCTTCTCTGATCGTTAGTTTTATCTCTTTCCCAGTTTCCTACTTGTATTATAATGGTGAATCAATTTTCTTATTCTTTTGTCTGATAGCATGCTTATGTTTGACACTCATCATGATGTAAAAAGATCCAATCTTTTGTCTATCAATTGATTTGGGCTTTTGGTTTTATGCAGGGTGACAGATTCATCCCAGTCAGGTCCGCAATGGATTTCGATGTGGCCAATCTCTTGCTAACAACGCAAGAGATAAAAAAAGATAGGTCTTCGTGGTCGGAGTATTACCAGAAGCTTCTTTCAGAATGTTTCTTAAACAATAGGACCCGAATATTTGTGTTCAAGAGCAAGCCCCCAGCACCAGTTAATGAGATGTTTCAAGAATACTTGGGTTCTTCTTGTAAGTCTAGAGTAGTGAAGCAGTGGAGGCACATACCAAAGAATGCAGAGAGGACATTAGATGCCCCAAATATGATAGGTGATTACTGTCTAAGTTTGCTTGATTGGGGGAGCAGCAATGTCCTGGCAGTTGCCCTTGGGAGCACAGTATATCTGTGAATGCCTCTAATAGGTATTGTTCGGAGCTTGTGAGTGTTGGAGATGATGGGCCTATCACTAGTGTCAGCTGGTCTCCAGATGGGCAGGTGCTCGCCATTGGCTTAAATAATTCTCAGGTCGAGTTGTGGGATCCAAAGCTAGCCAAAGGTTGAGAACTCTGCGACGGGCTCACCGATCCTGTGTTGGATCAATGGCTTGGAATGATAAAATTCTGACGACCGGAGGAATGGATGGTAGGATTTGCAATCATGATGTGAGAGTGGAAAACCGCATTCTTCAGAACTATAGAGGACATACACATGAAATCTGTGGCCTAAAGTGGTCACTATCAGGTCAAAAATTGGCAAGTGGGGGGCGTGATAACCTCGTGCACATATGGGACATATCAATGGCCTCTGCAAATCATCGTCCAAGTCAGAATCAATGGCTTCACAGATTCAATGACCATACTGCTGCTGTAAAGGCCCTCGCATGGTGCCCCTTTCGGCACAATCTGCTTGTATCTGGTGGTGGTGGGACTGACTGGTGCATTAAATTTTGGAACACCCAAACTGGTGACCTCTTAAATTCAGTGAATACTGGTTCCCAAGTTAGCGCACTGCTGTGGAGTAAACATGAGAGGGAGCTGTTGAGCTCCCATGGTTTGCCTAATAACCAACTAACACTATGGAGATACCCATCAATGACTAAGATTACAGAGCTTACTGGTCATACATCACCTGTTCTTTTCATGGCTCAAAGCCCAGATGGTTGCAGGGTAGCATCTGCAGCAGCAGATGAAAGGATTAAATTCTGGGCCATTTTTGAGTCCCCTGAGGTGCCAAAACATGTAGCTGAAACAGCAAATGCAGGGCCATTTGCCAGTTTCAGTCATATCAGGTGATAAAGCTAAGCCATGTGCATATGTATGTGTGTTATGCCCGTGTGTTTATATATGCTCCTAGGTGTTTATATCCATAAATATTTATGTATCCATATCATACATTATTTATTTATTTACATGCATATGCATGTTTGTGTTGTTATAGTTCAAGGTTATATAAAACAATGGCATCTAAAAACACATAAACACACGTGTACAGGAATATGCTCGCATGGTAATACACAAACCCACATTCAAACACAATCACACATGCACATTCAAACAGCATCACACATGTATATGCATTTGCACATATGCATATATCATGTTTTCTATTTTTCTTTTGGCATTCTATTGGTTCTGATTTTCTTATCATAACATAGCAAGGATCAGCTGGAATTTAACTCATGCATTAAGGATGAACTAGTACTTTCTTTAATTTAGTGACTTTCGGCATGAAAGAAAATGATTGATGTTATTCTTAAACATCATCTGCTTATTTCTATAAGTTTTTTAAAATATTAATATGAATAATATTATGATAAATGGATATTTCTTAACATGGCTCGCATGTTCTAAAAGTTCTGCATTTTAAGAATGCTTTAGTAAGTCTTATGGTAGTATCACATTTCCTGAAGTTCCCGATAAGAGAACATTGTGGTTGTGCAGGAGAGCAAAATAAGATTTTGGTGAAGAAAAGGCAGGTCTCTGACAACTTAGCTAAAGATGATTTTTTTATGAATAAAGGTGGAAGAACTGATGACTGGCAAGTGCTTGACCATAAGGAATAACTCCAATTCATAAAGGAGTAGCAGACTGCACCCACACAATATTTTTGAAAATCAAGGCAAAAGATTTATTTTGACCTCCAATGTTCCTGGAAAGAAACTCAGTGGATCTGTTTCAGTGCAATAGAAATGAAGTAAGACCCTATCTCATCTTTTTTAGGTTAGTGTATGTTGCAATGGGAATGTTGCAAGACTCTGCCTTCTTTCTTTTAGGTTATTGTTCATGTTTTGCACACATTGATATTCAAAGTTATTGGAGCCCGTCAAGGTAAATTCTTATTTGGGAATCTTCAACAATGTGGCCTTTTTCTGGGACTTTCATCATACGAAAATTATACTATCTTAAGTAAATTGATTAGTATTTGTTTGGGTATATGGCATGGAAGATTTGTCAAGCCTGTTTTTGATGATTTTGTTCTGCCATTGAAGACATATGCTGATGCCATCATACCATGGGGAGGTGATAACCATGTTGCAATTGATTTAATTGTGCAACATATCCAGACAAAGCTTGGTCAACGTGACTTCTGCAAAATTTATCCCAATGTATATGTTATTGAATCGACATTCCAGGTAATTTCATTGTTGAATTAATTCCAGTAATCATCTATCAGATCTTCTTGGTGAACTTATCGATCTTCATCTTGTTTGTTCTTTCGCTGGTTAGACCTTGCATATTAATGTTCCTGAAGGCTCATGTAAACAGATACGAGGAATGCATACACTTATTGGCCATAGGGAGATAACAACACCCGACTTTGTCTTCTATTTAGATCAGTTGATTCAGCTGGTAAATTAACCTTTTTGTTTTCTATTTTTAAATGAACATTTTTGATACAAATTGGTAGGATGTTAATTATTGTCATCGTAATTATTTTGTAAGAATAATGGTGTGCTAAGCTATGGAGCATGGTCTTGGTCATCTGCCATTCGCAGAGAAGCAGTGGTCACTCGAACAGGTACATTATTTAAGAGTCTCACTCTTTTTTTTAAAACTAAAAAATATTCCGTGAAGCTATTACTCGTGAGATGGTGAATCTTTTAGAAAACAGCAAAGTTCATTGCATCTGTCACTTGCATATTCTCATTTAATCTGAAATATCATTTGTTGAGGAAATTCTACTATGAGCTCAACACATGAATCTTGTTTGTACAAATGATTAGTAATCCATCGGCACATATGTAGCAATTGGACTGATTATAAGCTCCAACCTCTTAGTTAGGTGGTCGCCGAATCTGAACCATACAAACTTGCGAAAGTAGAAATGTGAAGAGGTGAAGAAATGGATATTGTGGATATGACAAGATTATTTCTTGGCTTGCAAACCCTTTCCCAGTTTACAAATTAAAGACTCCTCTGAAACCCTAAATTCATGTAAAAAATGTCTAGGCTAAATATTAGAT
>NC_026000.2:113998526-114036225 GCF_000442705.2 Elaeis guineensis | reverse complement strand
CTTTTTTAAAAAGTCTGTGAAACATGGATGATCGCTCTTGTTTCATGCCGCGGAGCTGCAGGTGGCATTTATGCCGCTCGACGGCCACGGCCAGCTGAAGGCCCTCCGGTAGCTTCTCCGATAGACCCACTCTCTCTTTCTCTTCCTCTCTTTTCCTCTCTTTCTCTCTTTTTCTCCTCCCTTTGTCGGTTCACGCCGGTTTGATCCGGTACAGAACCGTATCGGACCGTGCCGCCGGGCCGACTGGTGTCGAAACTGAGAATCTTGGTACTTGCAGTTATGAGTTAAACAGTTAGCAATAGTGTTATGTACCCATCATGATATAATTCATATTCCCATTCTTTGAGTTAAATTGATATGATAGACTAGAGTTAGAAATATATGGCTCGTCAAATGAGTCAAAAGGGCAGAAATCAGTAATGTCAAATTAATCCGCATCAGTGCAAGTTTGCTAGAAGCAGAGCTGCATCCTTTTCTTCTTCTCTTTTTGATTGTACATGATAATGTCGAGATATAATAACCGTTGTTTAACGTAAAAACAAATGAATTTCTTGGAAGGCTTGCCCTTAAAGGAGGACCGGGGATCAAATCTTGGGTATTGCTAAAAACGAAGTCGCTTTGCTAGGTAATATGCTGAGAAACAAAGAATAAGTACCAGAATAAAGAAACTACAGATGACTACAAAAAAAAAAAAAAGGAAAAAGAAACTACAAATAAAGCAGGCTTTAATAAGTCATGAATAAGAAAAGTTATCATAATAACACTTCCAAACTGATAGAGAAATGGATGCTAAACTATCCCTTGGTATGCATCAGCCATGATCATGTATCAAATAAAAAACAGATATCCTGACCCAAAAATCTGAGCGCTTCCCATGCTGTAAGCTTTTGACCATCCAAATTTCTTGATTAGATAATCGAGTTTGATGATTCTATATTTCAATTACAAGAGCAAAAGGTGAACTATTAAATTAATCATGACCCGTAATCATCACAAGAGTTGTTTATCATTCATGCATCAGACTGGTATATTAAAATTAGAACTTCAACGACAACGACAATGACCCGATCCTTCGAAAAATGAATGCAGTATGAACAAAAATATAAAAATAATATCAACTATCCAGCTAGGAGTTACCTTCCACAAATCCATATTCAGTATTCACAAATGAAGTCTCCATAACAAACCACTAAAAACCTACTCATGCATTTAAATAGAGATATATAAGAAGAAATTAGCATCAACTGGCAAAATAAAATAAAATAAACTATCTTTTAAATCCATCAATGCCACATGCTTTCTTTTTTCTCCAAGTAAAAGGCAAAGGTTTTGACTCAAAAAAGTAGAAAAAGAGGGAATAAATTGCATCAAAGGATCATACCAAACTCCGGGCTTTAAGACCTAATCTAGAGTCCACCACCTTGCCCTTGAAGTCAAATCCACCAACTGGGCTCTGACCATTCAAAGCATAGTTCGCCGAACCAGATCGAACCGCCCGATTCGGCCCATATCAAGTTGAATCGGCATAGAAACGGGATGATTTGGCCCTGATTTTCAAATCAGGGCCCGAACCTATCTGAACTGGGCTGAACTGCAAGGTTTGGTACAGGTCGGTTCGGTCCTATTCTTTTTTTTGTTTTTTCTGTTGTGCTATAGTTTTTTTTTTTTCTTTTTGTTGTTGCTACAATATCGATGGGTGGGAGGGTTTAAATGAAGCTATAAATTGAACAAAAGTCAGAGACTTCTTTTCCTCGATGCTTCCTCGTTGAAACATCAATTTCCTTCCCTATCTATAATTCAAATGGCAAGCAAAACGTAGAGAACTCATCAATTAGAGGTATGTAATCTTATCCTATCTTCCACCTCTTCTTCCTTTTTTTTTTTTTAAATAACTTTAAAATCCATGAAAATTGAAAAAATAAGAAAAAATGATGTCAAAATTTTTTATTTTGGTATGATTTCATTATATGTTATAGATTTATAGATGATCTATACAATGACATCAAAATTATTATAATTTTTTTAAATAAAAAATATATTTGAAGAATAAAATTATTAAAAAATAAAATTAATAATTAAATCAAAATATTGTTTCGGGGTTTATTAGCTACTTTTAACATAAATTTGGTGTCCATTTATCAAAATTTTGATGCATCCTATGCATAGTGGTCCTGACTTAAATTTCAATGAAATTAAGAAATAAATAGCATTTCATGTACGTCCACTGTCTTAGAAAAATATATATAGCATCTATAGTAGGATTCTACATGAATCTAAGGTTAAATTTATTTTTCATAATATTTAATTTTTTAAAATATTTTAATTAAAAAAATTAAATTAATTAAAAAAGAGAATTAAATTTTACTATTTTTATATAATTATTGAACTGCTGTGATTGTTCAACCTTCAGGAATGGATCCATTAAGAAAGAAAAAAGAGCTGGAGCGTGACATTGGTTGGGACCACAAGTAGATGCTCTTGCATCGGCACCATTGGAAACGCAAACGTCAAATAAGATCAAGAAACAACAATTTGGACTGAACATCGTTCAAGAAATAATAAAAAATTAATTATATATCATAGAAGTCAAAGGAAAAAAAAAAAAAAAAAATTGGGTGTGTCGGTCAAATCGATACACCATGTATACTGACGCTTGGAACAGTACCGAATTGATATCATACTGTACCGGTCGGTGATTGGTTCGCTGGTCGGTACTAGTTCAGCCTTCCTTGATTCAAAGGCGGCTTCTCTTTGGTAGGGGAGGGAATGGAGAACCTCTTGGCCTTAGAGCTTAAACCTAGTCGAAATCATGTGGTGGAATCTGTATTCTTCTGAATTGAAGCACAAGAACCCATCTTTATAGAAGGCCTCTTGTCACCCCACAGCCTCAAAGCACTGATTTTTCCACCATGAGAGAGAGAGAGTGTGTGTGTGCGCACGCGCGCGCATAGGAAAGAAGTACAATTTGTCAATATTAAGTATACAGCTTTCATGTCTAAACTCTTCAATTACCCTAGACCAAGGTCTGTTGGTAAATGCCAGAAACATGATAAATTTTCCAGAATATTACTTGCTGCATATTCCTTAGAATTTTGCATACATCATTGTTGTGAAGGTGAAAAAATTAAAGGTTGTGAAATCTGAGAAAAGTATTGTGTATGGGTTAGAAAATTTAACTTTCAGCAATTATAATTGAATATTAGATAGTGGATTGTATTGAGGAAAAAAATATTGGGAGTGCCTAAGAAATATGTAATCATAATTAAAAGGCATGGAATGATTTTCCTCCTAAAAGTAAATATCTAACAGTTAAGCTCAAATTGGGGCAAATCGTATGGTTCGTGAAGCAGAAAAGAACAGGTAATGTAGAAGGGATGAAATTATATAGATACCAATGCTTGATAACAATTAATAAGGCCAGTTACATGAAGGATAAGGATATCAGGAATTACCTGAGAATGGAGGATAAGGATATCTCAAATTACCCAAGAATGAAGGATGAAAATATGAAGAGATACTGATCGTCTTAGGAAGAAAAGGACATCTGAAGAGTAAGTGAATAACAATCAGTTGATCAAAACAAAAGATGAAAGACGGTAAAGTAAAAAAAAAAAAAAAAGCACTTATAGAAAAAAAAAGGGTTTTATTTTCTAAAAAGTGCTTCTACGAGCAGAAAAAAAGTGCTTCTAAGAGAAACTAGAAAACCTCTGGCTTCTCCACTTTTTATAAAGCAGAAGCAACATCAAACGCACCTTGAGTCTTGTGCTTCCCTACCCTTTGATATGTACACAGTTTTATAGGAAACACAACCCTTCATTTTTCACTCTAAGAGAATGAAGCAAACAAAGATTAAAAGATGAGCATAGTTATCAAATTGACTCCAAATCTTGACCATGGAATCATAGACAATTATCAAATGTTCTCTTCTATTGAAAACCAAAAAAGGAGAAAACTCACAAGATTGCACCTACCAAAAATTAGTCGGTTATACATACTATGGAAGCTGATAAAGACGTAGAAAGGTTCATAAGGTTGGGGTTGCATTGCTGGATTAATTTGGTTAATTGGCTTATTAGAAGAGATCCATGTGGGATGGCAGTATAGAAGGTCTGAAAACTCGGTTTCAGTATCAATCAGATATGTTCCAGTTTCAGCAGTTTCAACTCCAGTTTCAGCAACTCTAGTGGAAAAATGGAAATGATGTAATTATCATTAAAAATAAGAAAATAAAGAAAGACAGAATAAAGTTCAAGAGAATAAACTAAACATCGTTCTAAAGTGCATTATATTTTTTGAGACCTCTAGATGTATCACTTCCTTGGTTTCATATTGAGACAATTGAAAGATTATCTGTAAAAGATGTTAAGTATATATGGTACAAGATATCATTTTACTGATTGATGGCATCTGGAAGAACAAAAGCTAATTACTTATGAGATTTGAATTTTCAAATTTCCAAGCCTACAGCAAAAACTTTATTTTCTTCTAAATCTATTTGGAAACTAATGTTGCAATACTTCCAACTCAGTTTAAAACAAAAGAAGTTCAATCTAAAGGTGTTGCTTCTAAGCAATGTTGTTAAGATTGGGATAGATCATAAATCAAAGGGGTCAGATCAGATTGGATCATGGATCATGAGATTTTTTAGATGTCTTTCAGTAAGAGAAATATTTAAAAACTGAAAAAGTAACAGATAAATAAAAAGAGCAAAAATTTTGATTACCAGTGAGAACACTGCTGTTTAACATCACTATTTAGCAGTATTTGGTACATAAAAGTAAGAAAACAGGGTTGAGTTTCCTTAAAATAAGAAAAGAGAGTTGAGAAAAGTTGAAGAGAGAGAATAATAATGAATTGAAGAATTAAAAAAAGGGAATAAGCTGCTTGCGGTACCTTATTTTATTGGAAAACTAGTCGAAGACCCGCGCAACACGAAAATTAATTTTTAGATGTTGTTGTCCTATTTTTCAGATGTTGCTGTGTTCTTATTATTATTCGAATTATTATTAATAATAAATTAATATTTAAAAAAATAATATTTTTATTATTATTTTAAAAATAATATTTTATTATTAATTTTTTAAAATTAATTTTTTAAAAATAATATGTTATTATACAAATAGTATTTTTAAATTATATATATAAAATAATACTCTATGGAGAAGTAATGTAGTGTTGCCAACTCAGGAAGCCAAAATCCTCCTAACGCGTCATGTGTCGGGCTCCGACTTTTCCATAAATATTTTTTTTCTTACGAAGCTTTCCGACCCCCTCCCCTTGATGCGGGACAACCCTAAAGAAAAGAAAAAGAAATCAATCCTAATGATCAAGCTCCCTTCTGTTCATCAACAATAAATCACATCCGATCAGGGGCATCATTATTCTCAGGACAGACAGTATAGTTGTCTATACTATGCTTAGGAGGCGTGATTGATTGATACGAGATCAAAGTGAGATCAATCTAAATAATGCAGATGAATGCCATTCTAGAGATCAGTAAACAACTAGCAATAGGAAAGTCTATAAACAGATAGCAAAAATTAAACATGCTCACAAGTAAATGCAAAAAAAAATATGAATGGAATGAGAGAGAATGAAACATGAAACCCGTGAGAAAATCTGAGAAGATGATAAGAATCCGAATCATGGTAGTTAAGAAATTATTCTATTAGGGTTCTTAATTTAACCAAATAGATCCGTCGATAAAGAACTAGGTCTTTACCAATATTGGATCTAACAAAAAATGAAAATTAAAGATCAATGAGAAGAAACGAAGGTCCTTGACAGTATATGATCTGTAAAATAAAAGATCACTCTTTTCTCTCAGCACGATAGATGGAAATTCTGGAGGAGACAGATCTTCTCTTGGTGGGATAGACTTGCGTGGGTAGATGGAGTTGAATCGGGGTCGTAGGAACACTGGATCTCAAATAGATGAAGGTTAAAAAAATAAGATAGAAAGTGGACCTCACACCCTCCCCTTGTGGGGCGATTTTGGGTCTCACACCTTCCTCTCGAAGCGATTGATACAAGTATTTGGGAGTTTGTAAAATCATTCATTGTTTTCTTCATAAAAAATACAAAGGTTTATATAGGACCTTAGGGGTCCTATTTCTTTTGAAATCCCTTACCTTTTACGAGGAAGAAATCAGTCCTCCCACAAAAAAGTAAAGCATTATATCTAGTTTTCAAACAAAGTAATCTATCATGGGAAAGAAATCAGTCTTCAACAAAATAAATAGCTAACAACTCTCAAGAATCTTAGAGAAGAAATGGAACTCCATGTGGGCGCTTGATACTTGGCACAACTTGGCATGAGAATCCTTGGGCACGACACATGCTCCTTGGGCGTGTGGAGAGTGGTGGCTCCAAAGGTGACGTGGACAAATCCAAGTATGGTCCTATGGATCCAAAGCTAAATACATCAAAAATTTATTGACTGAAAATAAATAACTGAAGTAGAGTCAATCTAATGGGGCTTCTTCGATCCAAATCGAATCTAAATCATGTCGCTGACTTCTGATAGCTCTGGTGTCCGCACCAATTCTCTCGAGGTGGAAAAAACTCGATCCTATCGAGTGTGGGTCGATTTCACTCTGGTGATGCTCAAGCAGATCAAGATCAATGCGTTGTAGCTCTTCTTGAGTGATCCAGGTATCTTCAGACGTCAGTCGATCTCGCCATCTGACTAAATACCACTGATAGCCTCGACTCCAGGTGGAGAGGATCTGCTCATTTAAAATTCTCTCAATCTGATTATGTTTTGCTGACATTTTGGTTGGTGGACACTCAGGGACAGATTTGCTCTCAAAGGTTGGTTCAAACTCAAACGGCTCACTAGGTATCCGAGTTGGCCTTTATAGACGATGAGATCTGTAATGTTAAAAGTAGAGTAATCCTAAAATCAGAAGGTAAGTCTACAACATACGCATTTGGTCCAATTTTCTTTATGATTTTAAACGGATTTGCTCCTCGGGTATGTAACTTCTTCATGGTTTCGGATGGGAACATTCAGGCCTTAATCGAACCATCACATAGTTTTCTTCCGCAAACTCTTGGGCACGTCGATGAGAATCTGCATTCTGTTTATAAATTTTATTGCTAATGCTAATTTTTTTTCTGATCTTTTTATACAGACTCTTGACATGTTGTGCAAATGACTCTGCAGATTCGGAAATCCTAGCATGCATGGGCAGTGGGATGAGGTCTATTGATTTTCTAGATTGATATCTATGAACTACTTCAAAAGGACTCATGCCAATGGACTTATTAACAAAGCTATTATATGCAAATTCGGCTCGGGGCAGTAGAAGATCCCAGTTACCCATTTGTTCTCCAATCGAGCAATGCAACAGATTTTCAAGACTCCTATTGATCACTTCGCTCTGACTGTCCGTTTGCGGGTGATAGACAGAAGAAAATTTTAGTTTTGTGTCTAGAAGGTGCCATAGGATTTTTCAAAAGTAGCTCATAATCTAACATCTCTATCAGATACAATGGTTTTAGGCAATCCATGTGGTCTAACAATCTCATCAAAATATATCTTTGTAACTTTTGATGCATCGGATGCTTGGCAACAGGACAAGAAATGGATCATTTTTGAAAATCTATCTACAACCATTAGAACAGAATCATGCTTCCTAGTTGTCCTAGGTAATCTCAAAACAAAATTCATACTAACGTCTTGCCAAGGACAGTCTGGTATAGGTAAGGGTGTATATAGGCCGGTGTTTTATTTTCTCTGCTTGGCCACGGCACACGTTCTATACTGGGCAACAATTCGGACGACATCTCTTTTCAAGCTTGGCCAAAAGAACTGAGCTTCTACTAACTCTATGATTTTATTCCTACCAAAATGTCCAGCTAATCCTCCAGCGTGTAGTTCCCAAATTAGAAAATCTCTTAAAGATGTACGGGGGATACACAGCCTAGTTCCTCTAAATAGGTAATCATCCTGAAGGATGTATTCATTATATTCTTTAGATGGCTCTTTACGTAAAGCAGTAAGTATGTCACCAAAATTTGGACACTCATAATCTTTTTTAATCTTATCAAAACCAACTTCTATACAATGGTGGACAGTAAAGTATGACGACGACTTAGGACATCAGCAGCATAATTCTTTATACCCACACAGTATTTCAAAACAAAAGTATAGGCTTGCAAAAACTCGACCCACCTACTGTGTCTATGATTCAGTTTCTTTTGAGAATTCAGAAATCGGAGGGCTTCATGGTCAGAGTACAAAACAAATTCTTGCGATAGTAGGTAACGTCTCCAATATCTTAAAGCTTGTATTACCGTATAAAACTCCTTATCGTAGGTAGAAAATTTGAGTTTAGAATCGTTAAGTTTCTCGCTAAAGTATACTACCGAATGATCTTCCTGACTAAGAACACCACCAATCCCAACTCCTGACGCATCGCATGCTACTTCAAAAATCTTAAAAAAATCAGGTAGACGTAAGACTGAGACGTGGGTCATCTTGTCCTTAATGTCTAGGAAGGCTCTATTGGCTGCTTTAGTCCATTTAAAATCTTTCTTTCTAATGCAATTAGTGATGGGAGCGATTATGGTGCTAAATCCTTTTATGAACCTACGATAAAAAGTTGCTAATCCATGAAAACTTCGCACGTCATGCACTTTTGGGTATCGGTCACTCAACTATTGCTCTAATCTTTTCAGGATCGGCAGACACCACGGAAGTAACAAAAAACCTAAGAAGATGATACAGTCTGTCATGAAAGCGCACTTCTTAGGATTAGCATACAAGCTTTCTGTTCTAAGAACTTGGCACACTCTTCGGAGATGGTCTAGATGGTCTTCCCTAGTTCGACTATAGATCAAAATGTCATCAAAGTATACGACTACAAACACTCCTATAAACGGTCGTAATACTTGGGTTATCAACCTCATGAAAGTACTAGGAGCATTAGATAATCCAAATAGCATCACCATCCACTCATATAAACCATCTTTCGTCTTAAAAGCAGTTTTTCACTCATCTTCCGGTCTAATTCTTACTTGATGGTAACCACTCTTAAGATCAATCTTAGAAAAAATAGTGGCTCCGGCCATCATATCTAGCATGTCATCTAATCTAGGGATGGGGAAGCGATATTTAATGGTAATCTTGTTAATGGCACGGCTATCTATGCACATCCTCCATGTACTATTTTTCTTTGGAGTCAATAGTACAGGAACCATGCAAGGACTTAAACTTTCTCTCACGAATCTTTTTTTTATCAGCTCTCCAACTTGTCTTTGTAGCTTGACATGCTTAGTAGGGTTCAATCTATAGTGGGGCAAGTTGGGTAGGGTAGATCCATGAACTAAATCAATGGCATGTTGAATATTTCTCATTGGCGGTAAGTAATCTGGGAGATCTTCAGGAAAGACATCATGAAACTCATTAAGAAGGCTAGCTACTTTCTTAGGATAATCCACCTTAGAGTCCTCACGAACTTCTCTTGCAGCAAGCATCCAAACCGTGATCCTTCACTCATGATCGTATCTAATTCGTTGGCACTTATCGGATGGAGGCTTTTCTTCTTCTTGATGTTTTCTTTTGGTCCATCGTCTATCTTTCTATTGATAGCCTTAGGTGGGGAAGGATTAATTATGATCTTCTTACCCTGATGAATAAAGCTACAGGAGTTGGTTTGGTCATAAATCGTAACATCATTATCGAATAGCTAAGGCCGATCTAATATGATGTTTCCAACTTCCATAGGTAAGACATCGCACCACACATGATCCTGGTAGGAATGAAGCTGGATGGGCACACGATATTAAAATTTGATGGAAATAGAGGAGGAATCTATTCAAGACACAGTATGTGCTGGGATGATCTACAGGAGTTAATCCTAATCGCTTAACTGTGTCAGTGGAGATGGCATTGATACAACTACCGCTATCAATGATCACCTTATAAATTTTATCGTCAAATTTTATGAAGGTATAGAAAATAGAGGTCCTACGTCAGTCTCCACTTTTCTTAGTCTGTGCTAGAACATATCTAACGACTCCAAGCCTAAGGTCTGATTTGGGTGTAACATAACCTAGGATGTCTTCAGTACTCTCAAACTGCTCGGCTAAGTCTGGACCAGCTTCATAAACTTCCTCAATATTTTTTAGGATTTCTCTTTCTAATTCTTCCACGAATAATGATCGATTGGGGCATTGTGCAGCAAAGTGACCATAACCATGGCACTTGAAGCAATGGGATCGAGAACTATTTTTTGATAACTCTCGTATAGCTCTTTTTTCTTTATCTTTTTTTCTCCCAATAGGATTTATAGGTGGAGGTTCGTTACTAGGAGCTTGATTAATATTAGGTCTCGATCCAGAAGGGATTACTCGACTGGGTTCAGGACGATGGAGAGTCGAATATCTAAAAAACCTCTCAAAGTCTAAGGCAAGTTGATAAGCTTGTTCTAACGTTGTTACCTTTCGCAGAAAAAGCTCACATTGGATATCCTCTGGTAATCCAGCTCTAAATCTAAACAAGGTAACAACCCTATCTTCGGCTACTCCACATCTCATGAGGTACTTATCAAATCTTATGATATACTCGATGACTGATCTATTCCCTTGAGTGAGCCTTTACCATTGATCTAAAAGTCTTTATTGGTAGGAGGTGGGGAGGTACTTCTCTCTGAGTTTCTCTTTCATCTCATCTCAGATTTCTATCGGGTCTTGTCTTCTCTGGTTGAGAAGACGCTCAACATTTTTCCAATAAAGTCGGACTTGCCCAACCAACTTCATCCTAGCAAACCTAACTCTCTTTGCTTCAGACATTTCGTACCACCTAAAGTAGTGATCCATGCTGATTCTCAGTCTAGATATTCTCTCGGATCAGACAACCATCAAAACTTGGGGCTTCGACCTTCACATTTTTAAGAATATGCTCATCTGGGTCGAACTGATTATGATGCGGGCATCTCCCTATAGGTCAATCAAGTTCTAGGTTCCTACCTCTCTGTCCTATAGACAGTCAGGGAGACTCAGATTCAGGTTGTTTCTGCCTAGCTTCTTCTAATACTACTATTCTTTCATTTATGGCTTTCATAAAATTTTTTATATCATTAAATTTTTTAGTCAGAGCATTAATGATGGCTGCTGTATTGGGATCTATATTGGTGTTGGGTGGAGAAGTAGGATGTTGATACCAGATACCTGATCTAGTGGTCATGCACATCTAAGATGCAAGAATAAGGTGCAATAAGAAAATTAAAATGCTTGAAAGTAAATTACGAAATTTAAAGCGCTAAAATTTAACTTGCAGGAATTTAAATTGTTGAATTTAAACTAAAGTCTAATCAACTGGTTCTGATATCAAATTGATGCGGGACAATCCTAAAGAAAAGATAAAGAAACCAATCCTAATGATCAACTCTCTTCTGTTCATCAACAACAAATCACATCCGGCCAGGGGCATCATTATTTCTAGAACAGACAGTATAGTTGCCTATAATCTGCTCAGAGGCATGATTGATCGATACGAGATCAAAGCGAGATCAATCTAAATGATGCAGATGAATGACATTCTAGAGATCAGTAAACAACTAGCAATAGAAAAATCCATAAACAGATAGCAGAAATTAAATATGCTCACGAGTTTGTTACCCGGTGATGATATGAAATCTAATGGGGCTTTTTCGATCCAAATTGAATCTAAATCATGTCGCCGACTTTTGATGGCTTTGGTGTCCGCACCACTCCCTCGTCGGATATTTTTTTTTCTTCTTTTCCCTTCTAATATTATTTAAAAAAATAATATTTTTATTATTATTTTAAAATTAATATTTTTTGCTTCAAATTAATAATAATAATAAAATAATAATATTTTTTTCTCCCTCTCTCCAAATATATATATTTTTTTTCTTCTTTTTCCTTCCATCGCCCCCACCCCCACAGCATGAGACCCAGGTTACGGCCATCCGCGCTGCCTCTGCTGCGGCCTCATCCCACCGCCGTCCATGTCGGATGCACGAAAATAATTTTTCTGATGTTGCTGTGTTCTTGTTATTATTCGAATTATTATTAATAATAAATTAATATTTTAAAAATAATATATTTATTATTATTTAAAAAATAATATTTTTTAAAATAATACTTTATTATTAATTTTTTGAAATAAATTTTTAAAAATAATATATTTTATTATTAATAATATTTTTAAAATAATATTTTGAAAAAAATAATATTTTTATTATTATTTTAAAATTAATATTTTTTCTACTTCAAATTATTAATAATAATAAAATAATAATATTTTTTTTTATTTTTTCCTCCCCCTCCCCAAATATTTTTTTTAAATTAATACTCTAAAAAAATAATATTTTAAAGTATTAATAATAATAAAATAATGATATTTTTTTCCTCCCCCTCCCCAAATATTTATTTTTCTTTCTTTTCTTTTTTTTTTCCCCTTCCTCCCGCCATCTCCCCCCACCCCTCGCCCTCGTTGCGTCCCTCGGCTCCGGCGTCGCCAACCCCCCTCCCCTCCCCTCTGCGGCCCTGTCTCATCGTCATCCCCTCATGTTCCCTCCCTCAGCTTCGGTGAAGCCGAGCCTCCATGGCTCGAGCACCGGCAACCGCTCCTCCCCTCCCTCGGCTACGGTGCCACCAACCCGATCCCGCTCCCCCACCGTCCGTGCCGCAAATATTTTGTTATACAGTACTTTGCATTGCAAGCCAAGCAAGCCTCTTTTTCTGTGAATTGGCTCCCTTTTAAGTAACCATCTCATCCTCACAGTGACCATTCTTGGCCAAGGATGGCCTCTGATGATCCAATCTCGCCAAAAAGACCAAAAGGCCTGGATCCTTGGCCACCGTCGTTCTCTCGGCCAACTTTTTTTTCTGCGATGCCTTGGATTTCTGCTTCTGACGGATCGAGCGGCCGTCCTTGCTACTGTTCGAGAGGAAGGGATCGGAGGTCGATCGGAGAGAGGCTGTCGTTGTCGTCGAATCTGTCACTGGCGAGAAGGTCAAGGATACATTCCGCCCATCGGATCTGATGGACATGGACGGAGGAATCCGGTGGAATTCGATCGAAAGGAGAAGGGGACGGGCGTCCAAAGGACTCGAGAAGCTTCGAAGAAAAAAAAATTGGGAGGAAGGTGACGGTGCCTCAGGGAGATCGAAAAGGCGGGCCGATGTCGGTGATGATGGGGAGGAAGGTGATGTTGGAGAACAGCAGGAGGTGGCGATGAAGAGAGCGGAGAGATGGGAAAAAAATAGTCGGGAGGGGTCGAAAAGCTTCGTAAGAAAAAAAATAAAATATTTATGGGAAAGTCAGAGCTCGACATGTGGTGCATTTGGAGGGTTTTGGTTTTCTGAGTTGGCAACACTGCAATACTCCTCCATGGAGTATTGTTTTATATATATATACTAGTCGAAGATCCACGTGTTGTATGGGGTCGGATGCATGAAAATAATTTTTCAAATATTGTTGTCCTATTTTTTAGATATTGCTGTATTCTTATTATTATTCAAATTATTATTAATAATAAATTAATATTTTAAAAATAATATTTTTATTATTATTTTAAAAAATAATATTTTTAAAATAATATTTTATTATTAATTTTTTGAAATTAATTTTTTAAAAATAATATGTTATTATACAAATAGTATTTTTAAATTAATAATAAAATATTATTTTTAAAATAATATTTAAAAAAATATTATTATTATTATTTTAAAATTAATATTTTTTGCTTCAAATTATTATTAATAATAAAATAATAATATTTTTTTTCTTTTTTTCTTCTCTTCCCAAATATTTTTTTCTTCTTTTCCCTTTCTCCCGCCGCCCCCACCCCCACAACGTGAGATCCAGGTCACGGCCATCCGCGTTGCCCCCACCGCGGCCTCGCTCCATTGCCATCCACGTCGGATGCATGAAAATAAATTTTTTGATATTGCTATATTTTTGTTATTATTCGAATTATTATTAATAATAAATTAATATTTTAAAAATAATATATTTATTATTATTTAAAAAATAATATATTTTAAAATAATATTTTATTATTAATTTTTTGAAATAAATTTTTAAAAAATAATATGTTATTATTAATAGTATTTTTAAAATAATATTTTATAAATAATATTTTTATTATTATTTTAAAATTAATATTCTTTTTTGCTTCAAATTATTATTAATAATAAAATAATAATATCTTTTTTACTTTTTCTTTTTTCTCCCCTCCCCAAATATTTTCTTTTTAAATTAATATCCTAGAAAAATAATATTTTATATTATTATTAGTAATAAAATAATAATTTTTTCTCCCCCCCAAATAATTTCTTTTTTTCCTTCCTTTCCCTTCCCTTCCCGTCATCCCCCTCCCCAAATATTTTTTTTTAAAATTAATATCCTAAGAAAATAATATTTTAAATTATTATTAGTAATAAAGTAATAGTATTTTTTTTCCTTCCCTCCCCAAATATTTTCTTTTTTTCTTTCCCCCTTCCCTTCCCTTCCTCCCACTGTCTCCTCACCCAACCCCCGCCCCCGCCGCGTCCTCAGACTCTAGCACCACCAAACCCCCTCTACTCCCCTCTGTGGCCCCGCCTCGTTGTCGTCCCCTCCTCTTGTTCACTCCCTCGGCCTCGGCGAACTTGAGCCCCCGTGGCTCCGCATGAGCATCGGCGACCGCCCCTCCCTTCCCCCGGCTTCAGCGCCACCAACCTGGCCCTGCTCCACCGCCGTCCGCGTCGCACCCGGCTCCGTGCAACCACCAAACCCCCCCTCCCCTCCCCCTCCCCCCCTTCCCTCCTCTCCGCGGCCTCGCCTCATCGTTATCCCCTTTTGTTCCCCAAAAGACCTGGATCCCGGCCATCGCCACTCTCTCGACCAACTTTCTTTTCTTCGATGCCTTGGATTTTCACGTCCGATGAGGCGAGCGGCTGCCCTCGCCGCCGTTCGAGAGGAAGAGATCGGAGGCCGGTCGGAGGGAGAGGTTGTCGTCCTTGTCGGAGTTGTCGCTGGCGAGAAGGTAGAGACACATTCTGCTCGTCGGATCTGATGGACATGGGTGGAGGAATCCGTTGGAATTTGATCGAAAGGAGAAGGGGATGGGCGTTCGGAGGGCTCGAGAAGCTTCTAAGAAAAAAAATTGGGAGGGAGGAAGGTGACGGTGCCTCAAGGAGATCGGAAGGGCGGGCCGATGCCGGTGACAATGGGGAGATAGGTGATGATGGAGAACGACGGGAGATGGCGGCGAGGAGAGCAGGGAGGAGATGGGAAAAAAAGTCGGGAGGGGTCAGGAAGCTTTGTAAGAAAAAAAATAAAATATTTATGAGAAAGTCAGAGCTCGACACGTGGCGCGTTGGAAGGGTTTTGGCTTCAACACTACAATACTCCATAAAATATTGTTATATATATATATATATATATATATATATATATATATATATATATATATATATATATATGATGGCACCACTGATACCTGGTGATTGCCTCTCAACATTTCCCATCCTATCCTCGGACACCAATCAATCACCTTAGTTTGTTTGATTATTTGTCTCCAGGGTATTGAGGCCATCAGTGGTGATGACAAGGATGAGATCAAGACAGACATGGATGGCAGCATGGGAGAGTCATAAGTGAAGACAGGGATGCCATGGGCGGAAAAGGAAAAGAACACACGGCATCCATGGGAGGATAAGGAAGAAGGGAGAATGGAGAATTTTCATTTTTAATTCCACTTCAGTTACCAACATAGGTAGGCCAGGTTAAGCCATAGGATGTAGCTATGCTTGTGGTGGGTACAGCATTACTCTTTGGTTTATCTTCCTCACAAAAATCTCAATCCAATCAACTCCCTACAATTGGATATGGATATCTTGCATGAATTCCATCAAATCCCTTTACTCTTACATTTACTCCTCTTACAAGGACTCCTACATACTAAATAAAGCACTGACCAACACTTTCCTCATATGGTGAACAAATGTGGATTAGAATTTCTTCATATTACGTAATTAGATAAATGATAGATTATTTTAAGAAAAGCAGTTGGCATTTATTCATATCACAATCTGAATTCAGATAGAACTCTTTAAAAGAAAGATAAATCAAGAATTTTGACATCCGAAACTCCTTTCAATCATGCCTAGAATCAGGCCTAGAATCAGGGAAACAGATCAACTAGGTTCCCTCTTCATGTGAAAATAGGGACACAGGCATCACAATTCATGCATGAAAAAGAAATTGTGCCCTATTTTTGTGTGCAAACAGTGCCTTAAGGCTTTTGTTAATTGGATTAGATTGGATGATCCACGATTTGGATCTCATAATCCAATATTGGATCATCTGAACTCCACTGCTTCTGATCCAGCTATCCTATCTGAATCGATTTTCAGTTTTTTGATTTCATGAAATGCATGATCTTAACTTCATTGACCCAGGATGAAAGGAACGAAAAACATGGCAAAACTCCAGGAACGGCCCAAATTTTGGATTGGTCCAAGCAAGATATTTTGGTTTATATTTCAGAATCTCTGGTAAAACATCAAACACTGGATTATAGGATGGTATGGTCCATATAATCATGGCAAGAATTGCATTAATTGCTCTCTTTTTTTTCCCTTCAAAAAACAAGATGTGCAAATTTGTTTAATGAGAGTTTAAAGCCAAGGAAGATTCATGTCGATGGCAAAGCATAGCAATTTTAGTTTAGAAAGAATAAAGGCCACAATAATTGCAAGTTATTAGTAATTAAAGCAATGGCATGAAAAACAAGTCAGGTGACAAGCATGTCAGTGAATAAGCCAAGCTCTACCTAAGGAGATTGTCATCAAAGCAAATGTATGCTGATTAATTAGCAGAAAAATTAGAATGAGAGGAAAATTCTGCATGTGATTTTCATTGACGCAGAAAAAAGCATATGAAGATCATTGCATTTTATTTGGTGTCCTGATTGAATTCGAAGAAAGGTTCTTATAAAAACTACATGAAGATCATTAAGATGATATCAAAATAGCTGAAGTTCACATGCAAAAGACTTGTAAAGTAAAAGATAAGGTGGATCATATCAAGAGGAAGCACCAAATAAACGCAGCCTTGATCAGAAGGACCATTGAATATTCAAGATTGCTCCTGCAAAATATATTGCAATTATGGCCATGAAAACCCCTTTTAAGAAAGTTTGCATACCACATATAAAATGTAAGAATCCAAAGCACATACCAAAATGAACTAACTGGGAAGTTGTTGGACTTGTATGCCTTATAAGCCATTGACACTGATGAAATTAAGAACATGAATCTCATGGTTTTTATGATATATACATTGTCATAGGGTTATTAATGTGTTTCACGTCAACTTGAGGTTTGTAAAAGAGCCTCTAGGTTGTGTTGGTAAAATACCAAATGATTAGCTTGAAGCATAATCTAGAGGATAATTTGACCATCGTCAGACCTAAATTCCTTTATCTGTAGCTACAAGTGAGGTTCTTATTGCACTCATGTGTTCTGGCAAGGATAAGTGAAGGCAAACTTTTCAAGGAAACGAAAACAAACAGGTGGTAAATATTAGCAAATCTAAAACTTTATAACATCTTTATCTTTGAGTCTTCATATCATACATTCCCTTTCTCATACATCTTGACATAAGAGAACTGTTAGTGATTCTGCCCTATATTAATAAATGTAGTGAATGAGCAGGCAGTATGCACATCTATGGTGCATGTTCTGTTAAGGTGCCAAGTGCATGTGTTTAGTCTCAAAAAAAAAAAGGTCAGATTAACAACATAAAAGCTGACGGTGAAAAAAGTTCCAAATTGACAACATAAAAATCAACTTTATCAATACTGTACCTGTTCAATCACCAAGTTCACATCTCTACCTCTCTCGACCGTATCACGTCTTATTCTTGGGCCAGCCTTGTATCAGCATCTAAAGGCAGCATATAGTGTGAGGAAACCTGTTGAAACTAAGATTTAAATGATGCCCAACCGCCCAAAGCCAAAACTATCCCAATTAACTGCACTTTGATGCCCCTATGCACTGGTTCGAATCACATAGAAAAATGGGAAGATCAAAAGGTCACGTCACTTTTAAAATGGCAAGGGCCTTTTGTCTAACATGAATTGTTAACCTGCTCTTGATTTACATCTGCATGACAACTTAAATTTAAAATCTCTGCAATTGCAAGTTAAACAAGTTAAATTTTTATCTCTTTTTTTTCTGCATGTTGCAATTAACCAAATATTATTCTGCCTACCAAATTATGGTGCGGCAACTCATGTACTTCAACTAAAGTATAAGTCCGGTGACTAATTAGAGTTTCAGATACTTCTATCGAAATATGATGTCTCAGAAAGCAACATTGAACATTCCCTTGACAAAACAAGCGATGGATGCTTGACACTATTCTAAAAATTGAAGTTATCCGCTATATCATAATCCATGTGGTTTCATTTTTGACATATTAAATAGATACCTTAGATCAAAAGCCCGTTACTTGATAGCATTTCAACAATTTTAACGGATGAGCATGAAGTTTTTCTTTTTCTTTTTTTTTTTTGTTAAAGAGATGAGCATGAAGTTTTCCTTGGGTATCATGCATGATAATGTTTTGAAGAACTTGTCATTTGCTTCTTTCAGGAAATAATCCACCTGACATGAAAGACAACTTCTAGGAACAATAGCACGGCCTGCTAATGGAACACCACAGCCTCTAGGAACAATGACACAGCCTACTTGTTGAATATTTGGTTCTTCATGCTAACTTTTCTTTGCAAATTTGGAAGACCTATTAGAAATGTTCAAGTGGCAGTTCCACAATTATATACTCTGAGACTTTGCAAATATATAAAGATTGATATTTCAAGTTCCCAAAGTGCCATGTTTAGTTAACCATAAAAAGTTATACCCTGCTTGTCTCTTTTACAATCGATATGAGTTACATATCTGACTATTACCTGGTGTCCGACGAGTATGTTGTCCAATATTGCTTTAAACTGTAACATCATATTAAGGTTAGAACAGAAACTGTTAAGCTGCAGTACTTGGATTAAAAATATGAGCTTGATCAGCCTAACCCTCTAAACCGTATCAGAAGGCTACAGCTTCTGTCAGAAACACAGTTGTTAATGGGCGAATTCAGTGTGTGGAAGAACTCATCTTTATTTCTATCTAATATTTTAATATCATGTCTACATTATATTTTTTATAAATTGTGAGTAGTGAATTAATCTGTGTTTTGCTAGATCAGCCCGACTCCTCAAGTTGCCAAGTTGAGCCATTAGAAAGCTATGATGCTGCTGCTTTCTGAAATTGTGAAACTTTTCCTCCTTATGCTAAATTCAATGACTTATTTTATTGTTACAACGCAAATGTATGATTTAAGCGGCTCATATATTTTATTTTTCATATGCTGCAACAATGGTTATGAAATACATATGTTACAAGGTGGTACGGTACTGTACTGTTCCGCTAGGATTCTGGCACCGGAACAGGGCTTGTTGCCAAAACCAACTCCAGCTGGGCATCCTGGTCAGTACAAACTCCGGTTCAGCTAGGATGATACTTGTATCAGTTGTCCTAGCCAAATTGGATTGGTACTGATCAGTACCGATATCAATATTGTCAGTATGAGCCCCTCTCAAATATGGAACATGCATTAATAGTTAACAAGATGAGTTGGCAATCATATTTTATTTATTGACATATATTTTCTCAATTTTGAGCTATTTGCAAGGAAAATTTTTAAAAATTATAAAAAATGATTTAATTGTGAAAAATATGGAAGTTGCATCTGATAATTGTCGAGAACAATTCTCAACTAATTATCTTGCATTTTTAACTATTTCTAATTTAATTGTTGAGAATAATTTTTTAATTATTTTTAAATAATTATAAATTATTATTGATCTTTGATGAATAATATGATAGAATTTTATTATTCTGTATCAAGATTTTAAATCTTGTGGACGGAGGTTTTTCATGGAATGAGATATTTTGCTATCCCATCCTATTCCGGCAACCATCTTGGTTATGCATCTCAGTTGATATCCTTCATCTTTTTCAATTCTTCTTTTATTTTTTTATTCCTTTCTTTCTTTTTTTTTCCTTCTTTTTTTTTTTTATTCCTTCTTTCCTTCCTTTATTTTTCTTCTTCTTTCTTTTTTCTCTTTATTTTTCTCTTCTTCTTCTATTTCTTTTTTTTCTTTTTTCATCTTCCTTTCTTTCTTTTTTTTCTTCTTCTTTCCTTGTGTGAATGGGTTTTCAAGTTTTGATCTTAGTGCCTTTTTTTCATAGGAACAGAATGGGACGATTAGGGTGCCCTCTTTTTGTTGAGATATAAAACCTTGTTCTGCACTATGCATGAGAAAGATTGTCCTTCGTGCTTCTTGATTTGAGTGGATGCTATGTAGGGAGCATGGATTTTTAGGTTGGTAGGTGGTTTCTAGTGGAAGGCCTAGAAAGAGAACAATATTGGGTGGGGTCACGAATTAATAGGCTTGGAAAGACATCGTTAGTCATGCAAGTGTTATGTAATGGACGGTAAAGGAGGGCGTCTCCCAATTTTAGCATTATCTGGTAGGTAGCCATAGACCATAGTGATTTGTAGAAATATACCAAGGCGCTTGGTAAGGCGAGACGGCAATGAGGAACCATCTGCAGTTCGAAGAAAATGAAGCGGGTGGCCATATACGAGCAGGCTCAATAAGGCCACATGGCAGCCCAGGTCGATGATCAACATGGTAGGGATGATGAATGCAATGGGAATGAGCAACTTAATCGAGATTATAAGGAGGCTGTTGAGATGCTAAAGGCCATCTGAGCCTCAAACAGGAATAGTGGGAGTATGAGGAGGCCATGAGGCATCGACAATTTGAGTCTTTGCATTATAGGAGGGATGTGGGTCCAATGCGTCTAGGGGAGGGCACACAGCTAGGGCCAATCCTGAACTTTGCAGGACTCAATTGACCAAAGATGGTGGCAAAGGGAACAACTTCCTATTTAATAAATTTCAGAAAGGGAAAGGAAAGGATACTAGGTTGGTCTCACCCTTTATATCATCGATACCATAGCATACCCAAATCCAACAACTAAGTAGCCCCATACATCTCTTGGACAAGAATGATGGGAAACATGCAATAGGGCCATCATAGACAAGTGATTCTATCATGGTTTTCAAAACTAGACCGAATTGTTCGATTTAGGACGTATTGAACCAGATCGGCGCCGAACCGGATCGGTTCGATCTTGATTTTTGACATCCGACTAAAAAAAATAATAAAAAAAAGAGAATCACTGGTTCGGCTCTAAATCGGATGGTTTCATCTTGAATCGAGTAGTTTGTGGCTTTATCGAGTCCAATCGCTTGGTTCGGCCTCTTTCGACTTCTTCTCTATTTCTATGTCTCTCTCTCCATTTATTACTTCCTAACACCGAGAGCTTCTCGAAAAATTCAAAGAATACATGAATTAAAGGTGTTTAAAGTATGTTTCTCAAAACCATATTATCTTTCCTTTCTTTCTCTTTTTTTTAAAAAATTATGAAAAATATAAAAATAAGAAAAAATTATGTTAAATTTTTTTGACATGATTTTAATATATGCTATAAATCTATGGATGATGTACATAATGACACTAAAATCATTAATTTTTATTAAATATATAATTTTTTAAATTAAAAATATATTTTTAGAATAAAAAATTATAAAAAAATAAATTTTAAAAATAATTATAAAATTAGATTATTATTTAAGGATTTGTAAGCTACTTTCGATATAAATTTGATGTCCATTTATTAATGTTAACGCATTTTGTGCATAATGACCTAGGCTTAAATTTGAAAAAAAATAGTGTTTCATACATGTCCACCATCTAAGAAAATTATATGTAGTATGTATGGTAAGATTTTACATAGATCTAAGATTAAATTATTTTTTCATAATTTTTAAAATTTTTATTATATTTTATTTTAAAAAAAATAAAAAATATAAATAATTTTAAAAATATAAAAAATAGATAAATAAAATCTATCATTTTTATGTAATTATTGAAGTAATGTGCTTATCAATTTTTAGGAATAGATTCATCAAGGAAGAAAAAGGATCCAAAATGTGATATTGGTTAGGAGCATGGAGAGAAACTTTCAGATCGGCATCATTAGAGATGTAAATGGTGTAGCATAGAATTCAAAGGAGAATGAGTTATATCGTTGAAGCAACATATGGCTAGGAGCTATCCAGATGTGGCTATGTGCCATAAGTGTCTACAAGAGGTCCGTTAATTAATGAAGAAATACTTCGTTGATTTTAAAGCAATGAAGAAAAGAAATTTGATGAAGAAGGCAGAGGTGGATCGTTGAGCAGCAGAGCCACCTTCTTATCACTTTAGGAAGTCAGAGAAAAGATTTATTCTAGATGATGAGCAGGCATAGATCGATGGTATCATTCGGACAAGTTTGGATGATCAGTGGCAGCAGGAGGAGGTAGCCAGGCATAAAGCTCGATTTGGGCCGTCAGCTTATGAGGACGGATCAGGCTTAGAAAGCATTGCAGCAGAGTTTGAGTCACAGTTTAGGAGGACATTCTCAGTTAGAAAGCCCGCCAGTAGAGGCACTAGCCATCTTGCATCCATGTTGGGAGCATTTGGCAGTAGAAAGAAGTCCTCTAAGAAGATTCTAATAAGAGCCACTATCCACGACTTGGATCCATACGTATTTTCTAGTAGAGATTTCAAGTAACAGAGGATTAATATTCTATTGAAAAAAGATAAGAAGAAAGATATGTGACAAGCTATTAAATCTTGATTTCACTTCAGTCACATCTCAGCGAATTCAAGTATAATATTATTTTGATTATGACGAGACATTCTCTCCTGTAGCAATGCTCAAGTCCATCCGGATTATGCTGGCTATTGCTGTACACTTAAATTATGAGATCTGGCAAATAGATATCAAAATCGCTTTCCTTAATGGGGAGCTGGAAGAAGAGGTGTATATGATACAGCCTGAAGGATTCACATTCATACATGAGTCGAAAGTGTGCAAGCTGAATAGGTCTATGTATGGACTTAAGCAGGCGTCTAGGAGTTGGAACATGCATTTTGATAAGGTGGTCAAAATGTATGGTTTCGTTAGGAACGGAGAAGAGCCTTGCATCTATAAGTGAACTATCGATTCTGTAGTCATCTTTCTTATACTGTATGTGAATGACATACTGTTACTAGAAAATGACATCCCGACTTTGCAGAGTATGAAGTTGTGGTTATCATCACAGTTATCCATGAAAGATTTGAAAAAAGCTTCCTATATTCTAAGATGAAGATCTATAGGGATAGATCTAGAAGGTTGCTTGGATTATCTCAATCCACATACATCGATATCGTGTTGAAGAGGTTTAACATGGATAATTTCAAGAGAGGCTATCTTCTGATAGGTCAGAAAATTACTCTTTCCAAGAAGGACTATCCGACAACTCCTAAGGAAAAGAACGTATGGGTAGAATACCATATGCTTCGACAGTGGGATCTATTATGTACGTTATTATGTGTACAAAGTCGGATGTTGCCTATTCACTAGAAATAGTGAGTAGGTACCAGTCTGATCCGGATAAGAAGCATTGAAAGCTTATGAAAGCAATTCTTAAGTATTTGAGAAATACTAAAGCTTATCTATGGAGACATTGACCTGAAATTTGTGGATTATACTGTTTTCAATTTTCAGTCAGATTGTGATGATAGCAGAAGCATGTCAGATTATGTATTTACTTTGAATGGAGGAGCTGTTTGCTGGAATAGTTTCAAGCAACATACTGTGGTCAATTCTGTATGCAAAGTGAAATACAATGCTGCATCGGATGCTACAAAAGAGACTGTGTGGTTGCAAAAATTTATCACTGAGCTGAGAGTTATATCTTCTATTGATGGCCCTATTCTGCTGTACTGTGAAAGCTTTAGTGCCATAGCTTAGGCAAAAGAACCAAAGTCACACCATCACACCAAATATATTCTACACCGCTATCATCTAGTATGAGAGATCATAAATCGAGATGACGTCGAACTTCAGAAGATCGACGGAAAGAAGAATATAGCTAACCCCTTCACTAAAGCTCTCGGGATCAAAGAGTTCGATGATTTCAAATGGAAGATAGGTATAAGATGCTGCTCCAATTGACTTTAGTCCAAATGGAAGTTGTTGAGAATTGTATCTTAAAATCAATCGTGTGACAATTGAGTTTCTCTTTATATATGAATTATTAATTAATGAATAAAAATTATTCTAGTATTTTTCATTACAAAGTTATATCTTCCTTATAGAACTCTTATGCTGTGATGAAGTCTTTAGGACTATGTTAGTATATGATAAAAAGAAGATTTATCATATAGTTCTTAAATATGTTCGTGATCAAATGATACATCATTGCAGGACGATGATGTTTATCGAGTGGAGGTCATTGTGTGCCATATGGATTGATTTTTCTCTTAACCAAGGAGTGTGATGACACTGGTATGGCATACAGATGAGATATAGGAGTACATCATCACTGAATAAGTGACTCACTTGCTAAGCATTCTGTTGTCAAAAACTGCTCGCGAAGTATATGGATATAAGTGTCCTTCAGATCTGAGATCATCATAGTGACTTACAATCAACTCACTGTAAATTGATGTCAGACAATCTGAATTTCTAACGCAGTGACGGAAGGCTATTGGGTACAGTCAAGTACTTGTGAAGTCTGTGTGTGGATTAAGATGGGATTGACCCCTTTGGATTATTGGAGTTGATGTATCGCTGTATTTTAATTTAATAAAATTTTAACTCAGATAATTCATAAGATGGATTTGAAAGGTTGAAATATAATGTAGATGAAGCGATCTCGGTTGACAGTTAATCTGAGACCGTCCTAGAGCACTCAGGATCAAAAAGATAAATTATGCAATAACCATGTGTATAGGTTCTGAAATATTTTTTTCGATAATTCGACCTATTTGGACGTCGAAAATCATTGCTAGATGGTATTTCGATTAGTGCAGGAATCGATTCCTGTGCTACCGACTTAATGTTTGAACTTATGGAGTCACGCAAATAAGTCAGATACTGTAGGAAAGTATGGGCTTATGCTTATATATCCAATTTGGAAGTACTTGACTTGATTGAATATACAACTAACTTGATTGAGAATTAAGTTATGAGTCAAACATGATTGAAGAGTTGACTATGTCTAGTTAGCACTACACATGAGGTTCAGGTTCAATCCCGAGGATGAACTATTTTTGATCTATGATCTATGGAGCATATGAGAGATTGAATTTAAGTACTAAATAATTTCAAACTAGATCTAAATTAATTAGACTTAATTGGATCTAAAATTCAAGTTAGACTTGGTACAAAAGTCCTAAAGAGTTTGGGATTGACAGTCTTTCGAAATTATTTCGAACCAGCTTCGAATTGGATTCGAATCAGATCCGTTTTGGATGAGATATTAGAAATCCTACTTGTACTAGAATTTCCTCTCTTTTGGGCTGACCAGCACCTGGTATGGTGCTGGTTATGGGCATCCCATATGGGTGTTGGAATGGGTGCATTGTGGGTGTCTTGTGTAGTTCCAATTCTATCTCATGTAGGAGTCCTTCTTTCATGAGTATTGGACTGATTCAAAGTATATTTGAATGAGGAGTCCTATACTTATTGGGTCATGGGAATCATCTATAAATAGAGAGGGTCTCTACTCATAGATGCATAGCAAACAAATCAGATTGAGAGAAGAGAGAGAGAGAGGAATGAGAAGAGGGAGCTCCTTCCTTCCTTGGCATCTCCCCATCCTTATTGCCCATCCTCTCCTTGCCGTGGGCCCTTCTTAGACATCCCCCTTTGCTAGTGTGAGGTGTCACACCAGCACCTCTCCTTCCTCATTTGGTTGGGTTGCGAAGATGATTTGATCGGAGTTTATCCTGCTTTCCTGCATTGTCTGGTGTGCATGCAAAGCAGAGGGTCTGCACATCCAAACCTCTGCAAAGGTTGATTCCAGATTTTTGAAAATTTGATCTCCTATTCTACTGCTATCCAGATAAGAATTTGATCCTTATTCATGTAGATTAATAGAAATTTTTTAAATACAATCTGGGCTATCTGAAGAGAAATAGTTTTCTTTCCTTTCATGTCAGAGGTATGTGGCATTCACATCCTCTTTCTTTCTTTTCTTCATATTATCAATATGAAGTATATTATCATTAAGTGATAGAAACAGAAGGTCATTATCAATAAAGTATTTTCATAAAATTTATTAGAAAAATAGATAGAACAATCATTGTTCTTAGCTTTTATTTCAAAACCTTGTTCTAACAGCGGGGTACACAAATAATGTTTCTAACAATTTTAGAAATATAATAAGAGATCTTCAGTTTCAAAACTTTATCCGAAGGCAACTTCAAAATCTTGATTCTCACGGCTTCGGTCTGAATGGACTCTTCACTAACATCGAACAGTTCGAAGTCACCTTTATTCAGACTCTTTATTTTCTGCAAATCCTGCAATGATTTGCAAAGGTATGAGCCACAGACTGTATCCAATATCCAAAAATCTGAAATTGAAATACTTAATAATAAATTTATCTATATTATATACAATTCATTAGCAACACTTGCTTGTTTCACAGTTGCAAAGTATTCCTTGCAATTCCTCTTCCAATGCTCATCTTTACTGCAGTGATAGCAAGTACCTTTAGCGAAGACCTTCTTCACCTTCTTCTTGGAGATGCTTGCCTTAAGATTCAACTTTTTCTTGAAATCCTTCTTGTCTTTCTTTTTATTGATCTTATCAACAAGAAAAACTTGAGCCTTTTCACCTTTGAAATGGTTCTCTGCTGTTTTCAGCATATTTAGTAGCTCAGGCAGGCTGATATTCAATTGGTTCATAAGGTAGTTGATGACAAACTGAGAGAAAAAATCGGAGAGTAACTGCAGGATCAAATCTTGATTAAGTTCACCGTCCATAGCGAAATCCAACTGTCCTAGACGAATGATCAAATCAATCATCTTAAGGATATAAGTTTGCACAGACGTGTCTTTAGTCATTCGGGCACGAAACAACTGCTTAGATATCTCATATCTAGTAGTTCGATTTTGTTTCCCATATAATTTTTCAAGATTTAGTGTAGAGGGAACATCCATGTCCTCATGCTGTCTTTGAAGTTCATTGTCTATTGAGGCAAGCATGATATATTTGACAGTCACATTGTCATCTTTCCATATCTTATATATATTCCTTTCCTTCTCAGATGCATCTTTTTCGATCGTATCGGGTGCAGGTGAATCCAGTATGTAGGAGACTTTCTTTTATGTGAGAACAATTCTTAAATTTCTCAATCAGTCTACATAGTTTGGTCCGATCAATTTCTTAGCATCTAATATGCCTCGTAGCGATAATGAGGATGCAATGTATGCAGTTAATCTATAATAACAAGAACACAATATAAGCAGACAACTCATGATGACATGCACAACTAGATTAGAATTTTTATCTAATTGTGTCTCTCACTATTTTAACAAATTTTATAGCCCTCATATATGAAAAATAAGAAATATTCTTATATTTCTAAATGGGATTGAGATCCCTATTCCTCATAAAATATTGTGGATAGTACAACAAGTATTCATGAGTTCAAAAGTAGGTAATTCTTTATCAATTATACTTCATATAATTTTTAATATTTTTCTTTCTTGCCTCTAGATCACTCATAGTCTTGTGGATAGTACAATAAACTATAGTGTTCTAGTTAAGTTAATCCTTTAATCCCATATAGTCATACATAAACAATGCTGCCCTTGTGGATAGCACAACAAGGCAACACTACTCAAATATGCCATAAGTATCAATTTGGACTTAGTCAACATCATATCAATTTCTATAGTAAGCCTTGTGGATAGCACAACAAGCTCACTAAGATCTTGACATACTCTATTGACCAAGCATGAAGGAAGGCTTTTGTAGTATCTACATCACTAATCAATCTAAGTTTGAAACTCAATAAGATCAAATTGGCTAGGTCCGTAGATGGGAGGCTCTCCGTAGCTTTTCTTAGACACCAATAAAGTTGGCCAGACCAGCATATGGACCTAACTAGAATACCAGCTTTAACACTTACCTAAACACTAATTGATCAAATGAATTCGATATTTGATTTGTAAGTGAATCTGACATTACAACTTAATATAATTTTATAGTGGATCTTTAAACTGATCTTGGCACATCCTAACTAGTATTACATAAAATATAATATATAAATTATGCAATTCAAAATATTTTATAAGTTATAATATCAATCATATTGACATATCAAAAATGATTACAATAATCATATAAGGGTGCACAAATAACTTAACATATGTAATAAGTGTAATCAAAATTGAAACCAACCCTAATCGAATTAGGCATGCATTACACCCTTAGTCAAAAATCGATTTAAGCATTAAGCAATCATGAATCTATAAATTTCATATTATCATAAATTTAAAAATTTAATAACTAAAATTTAAATCCATGGTTCATATAAAGTCAAAAATAATTTTTGATTTTAAGATCGATGTAAAAATCGATGCAATATTTTTGGCAAAATATGAATTAGAACAATTCTATATTACAATTTTGTACTTATTTGATCGAATCTAATAAGGATGGCTCTGATATCACTATTGGGTTCTGGTCATGCAGTAGAAAGTAAATTTTAAAATTTTTTAAACATACATATCAAGAGCTTTAATATTTAAAACTATCGAATTGAAATCCAAACTCTAGAATCACCTTGTAGATGTCGAACAAAACAAAATCAAGCATGCAAAAAGATTAAAATTTATACATTCTCCAACGAGTAGTACGGTAAGTAGGTGATCTCCACGAGATTTCAAAGTAGAAGTTCTCCAACAGTGATCCACACGGAAGTTGGCTAAGATCCTTCCTAATCGGTGCACTGCCGTAGCCTTTTTTCATAAGAATACTATCGGCTTCGAACTCGAAGAATGATCGCACCAATGCTTAGTTGCCTTCAATTTTACCATCAGGATCACGCCAAGAGAATTCTCTCCAGAAGTCTCACAACCTAGAATTCAATTTTGTGCTTCAATATATGAAAAAATGAAACTCTAGGACAAACTAGCAACATTTGCTATTTTTCTCACCATCCTTCTTATAACTTTTTCTCTCAATTTTTTTATTTTTTTCTCAGATTTTTTTCAAGTTTTTTTTCTCTTATCACATGCCTAATAGCTCTGACTTTCATCCAAAATCTAGCATCTAATCCATATGGGATGCCCTATATAAATAGGATAAGAAGGGAAAAAAAGAACCCCCAAAAGGTGCCAACTCTTGGTGCTTCAAGTCTTCATGCAGAAAATTAATTCTTCATGGCTTTAAGTGGTGTAGAAGAACCTTCACACAGAAGAACTTCTCTTCTATGCCTCATAAATCCCATCTTAAATTTTTCATGTGATAATTTAAGAAATTGAAGGAAAATGAGGAGATGGATAAGAGTCTTCATAAAGAAGGACTCTTTCACTTCTTAACATAAATAAGGGTGAGCGGCATTTACTTTTGGGCATGGAACCTGGTGGGTGTGGAGGTCTCCTTCTACACTTGAAACACTTCCAAGTTGGATAAGATTCAATTAAAATAGATCCAATCCAATTAGGTCAAAGACAACAGGTCTAGTTTATCTTAAACATTTTGAACTTAACCTAATTAGGAACTTGGGTTAACATAATGTGCTAGCATATCAAATTAACCCTTAGGATTGACATTAAATCTTAATTAAATCAGACCAAGATTAAATCTTAAAGTATGTGATCCATTGAGTTTCAAATCTAGCCGGCAGTGGACATAAACTCTTGACCTAACCTTAATCCGATCAGATTAGATCAGCTCAAGAGTCCCAATCAACTAAGACTCTTCCTAATTAATTCTCAAATTAAACACTTTTAATTCTGATAAGTTCACAAGTCAAGATTGACATCTAGCAATGTGTCATGACTATTTGAAAGATTTAAAATTTTGATAGAAATTATCAAAATATCTTTCAGTGATAAGTTACCGTGTAATTCAATCCTTCAGTCAAACAATATCCCAGATGAACATGGGTATGGAATCATGTCAAATCTAATTGCTTATCTATATGTTTCTTGATCAGAAGGTGATGATTCAGTTAATGATATATTAGAAATCTCTTTCTAATTATCATCCTGCTTTGACTAAAGTCTTTCAGAATCATCCACCTATGAGATCACATAGGATGTTTGCTTTTCTTATTAGGAGTGACTGGTCCCTTATCGATCACTCATAACATCCATGCATATTTTACTATATTTAGAACACTCTAAACAAAGATTAGAGAATCAAGTTAAAAAGTGAATCAAAATATGGATTTATGTACATAAGCTACCATGGTAATCTCAGATCAAAAGTCACTTATACAACTGCCACTAGAGAATAATCAGCTGACATATAAATAAGACTCCATCAGATATTCTCTCATAGGTCTATTCAGTAAACTCATTCTCTAATGAGCACCCACATCCTTGTATTAGTGTCACCACGCAAGTGATTGTGAGATCAACTACCCTCATCACTGAGCATACATAGGATATGCTAGTCTTACTGGTATCATTGATCTCCGACTCAATGAACCAATGATTGAAAATATTTTAGGCATGGCTATCAAGAATTTAGATCTCACTGACGTGATTTTATTACAGTCCTAAAATCATTGTCCAGACCTGTAGGATTCATTACAATCTTAAAAAGAATAAGATACGATATATAATGAACCAAGAAGTCTATTTTATTAAATAACAATATCAATTACATGAGTTTGAAAGATAAATTATAAAAAGCATCTGATCGCATCCCATATACGATTGACTTGTAGGACATTGTTCTTTTATCATTTATCCTGAAGAAGTGCTTGTGCACCAATCTCTTCAAATTAAACACCATCTCTATAATGATCCTATGATCTGAAGTAATTTATGAATTAATTATAATGATCCGTGTCTCAAATTCTCAACTCTTGAAAATATGTATCATTATTCTCATTAACTCAAAGGATGATTCATAGATACTTAAAACATAAATATGAATGGAAATAAACCCAACTTTATTAATTTATACATCAATATTACAAAATATGTCTTAAAAAAGTTTTACAAGTGTCGGTCAATTTGACTTCTAGAGCATATATCTAATATAGAGATCCCTAGGTATGCAATCTCTCTTTCATGCTTCTTTCCATCTATTTTCAAGTTTCTAACTTAAACATTAGAGGGTCTCCATCGGAGCCAACTCTAGTCAGGGACTTCTTTTATAGGTCTGATCGTCATTATCCTACCATCGCCATCCACTCCAGCTGTGCCGATCTTTGAGTCAAAAATTTGTAGCAACAAATAGATAAAAAAAGTTACACATATTTTTCTTCTATATAATAAAATATTAAATTGAAAAGATTAGAGAGTAGTCTAAAATCAAGGTATGTCTAAAGATATTGTTTTAAAAGCGATATCACCCTCCAACATGCGAAACTACTGGTAATTGTCCACTAAATCGCTGGTGACCATCCCCGGAGATGCAACGATCTAGTGGATGCTTACTCATAGAATCTCATATCTCTTTTTCTTCCATTTTAATCAATATATAGACTAGCTACAATGGGGAGAGAAAAATCCAATAGAGAAAGATGGCTCATAAAAAGGAGCTTCATAATGGCCAATCTAAAAGAAGAAGTCAAATAAGAAAGCTCTAATAAATAGATATTTAATAGATCATTCTCAAGCCTTTTAATAACTCATTAGGTCTTGTCTTATATAGGCCAATCAAATAGATCAAGATATGAATGATAAAATAAAAAAAATATTCACAAGATCACTATTTATTTAAAATTTTAAATCATAAAAAAAATTAATAAATCCAATAATCCCCCACATGATTTAAAATTTTATGAATATTAAGCTTATTTAAAATTATAAAATAAGTGAAAATCAATACACACAAATCTAATATGATGGGCAGTATATACTATGCAATGAGTGAAGGCACCTTTCGGATTTAAACCTCTATTTAGTATTGACTGCATACATATGATGGCACATGATGGACTTCATCTTGAACTAGGCCAATGAATCAGATTTCTACAAGTCACACATATAGTATAGCTACTTTGCAGTTTGAAGCAGGTTGTGCTATTAAAAGCCTTGCGAAGTATTTTTTCATGCATGTTTTAGGAAACAGCCCTCCACCCATAGCTGCGGCCTCC
Organism: Elaeis guineensis; assembly: GCF_000442705.2. NCBI lineage: Eukaryota > Viridiplantae > Streptophyta > Magnoliopsida > Arecales > Arecaceae > Elaeis > Elaeis guineensis. The sequence goes on along the minus strand of NC_026000.2, from coordinate 114,003,953 downwards.
CAACTCCATGCATATGGTAGGTCCTCTTTGGAAGGTAACATCCTACCTCATGGGTCTTAGAACCATTCAAACCTTAGGCTCTTATAATCCCTTGACATTTAAGAGCACTATCGCCATAGGAATAAGGAGTAAAAATAAAACACGATGCTCCTCATGATTTTTTATTTGGTTTGTTTCTATCCAGTGAACCTTTATCGATTGGGTCACCACCGTTGAAGACCTTCTTATGGGCTTAACCCGATCCCCTCAATAATTCTAGGACTACTATCCTAAATAATCTTCAGTTAGCTATTTTCTTTTAGATCTCACAAAATTCAAAATAAGTAAATTATATTTAATCTTCTCTTTTATTGATTTATGTCTAACTTTCATATGATGATTTATTTTTACACCTGCATTTTATTATGTACATTTGTCAATCATAGCCCTGCAATCATAATGAATAGAAATAGGAGGAAGAGATGTAACAAATAATGGAATGTTATATAAAAGCTCTCTAAACCACTTGTCTTCTTTAATAGTGGTCTAGAGCAATCAATTCAAATTTCATAGTGCTTCTAGCAACTACAGTTTGTTTAGAAGATAGTCAAGAGACTATAGCACCTCCTAGAAAGATTATAAATTCTAAAATAAATTTTATATCTAGAGTATCACTAATCTAATTAGCATCACTATAGCTCTGTAGGATAGCTAGGTAACCACAAAAGTGCAAACCATATGATGCGATACCCTTATTGTATCTGAGAATTCTTTTTAAGGCATTTCAGTGATATCTATTTAAATTATAAGTGTATCTTTTAGCCTATTGACTAGATAGATAAGGTCAAATCTAGTGAAGTTTACTAGGTATCCCAGTCAATCAATTAATTGAGCATACCTATTTTGTTTCAATGGTTCACCTAAGTTTTTCCTTAAATGTACATAGGAGTCATAAGGAATTAGACACAAGCTTACAGTCAAAGTATCCAAACTTTTTAATAATTATTCAATATAATGAGATTGAGATATGATGATTTTATCAGATTCTCTAATAATTTTTGTGTTCAAGATCATATTAGCCTATCCCAAGTCTTTCATGTCAAAATTTTGAGAGAGAAAGCTTTTCACACCATTAATCATATTCATATTAGTGCCAAAAATTAGAATATCATCTATATATAAATACAAAATAATTTTTTGATCATTGACTTCTTTACAGTAAACACATTCATCAGTCATATTAATATGAAGACCATAGGATAAAATGGTTGCATCAAACTTTTCATGCACTATTTAGGAGGTTGCTCAAGTCTATACAAAGATATAATTAATTTGCACACTTTATATTTTTGACCATGGACCCTCTAATAGTAGTGGTTCTAGCTAAAGGCACATATATATCAAAATAGTCTATACCATACTTTTGAGTGAAACCCTTAGCAGTCAATCTAGCCTTATATTATTTTATGGTTCCATCAGGCCTATATTTCTTTCTAAATAACTATCTACAACCTATAGATTTGCATCTGAGTGGTAAATCAACTAATTCTCATGTTTGATTTTGCATGATGAATTGAATTTCATTATTTATAGCTTCTTTCCAAAAAGCAGCATCAATTGAATTCATGGCATTTTCATAGGTATTAGAAGTATCTTCTACAAAGAGGATATAAACATCATCTCCAAAATTTTTTCTACTCTAGATCTTTTATTCTTCTAGATTGCAAATCAGTTTCTTCATCTCTGGTCTTAACTTTATTAAAGTTACCAATTTGATTATTATCATTTTAAATTTTATTTCATATTTTATTTTGTAAAGAAAGATATTTTCAAAATAAGTTGCATCTCTAGATTCAATTATTATATTATTAAAAATTTTATTTATTTTTGAATTAGTTATAAGAAATCTACTTGCATTGCTATCAAGGCATAACCAATGAATATAGAGTTAATAGTTTTAGGACCTATTTCTTTCTTTTAATTATCTGAAATTCTAATTTTAGCTAAGCACCTCCATACTTTAAAATATCCAAATTTAGGTTTTTTTTTTTTAAAGTTCATAATGAGTGTTATCATTAATTTTAAAAGAGATTTATTAATTATATAACATGCAGAAACAAGAATTCCCTCTCGAAGTTCTTGGGCATACCTAAGCTAAGAATCATTATATTCACCATATCCATTAAAGTCTATTATTTCTTTTAGCTATACCATTTGATTAGAGAGAGTAGGGGACAGTCACCTGATGAATGATATCATGATCTTAACAATATTGAGTCACATCATTAGAGGTATACTCTCTTTTTTATCAGATCTTAAGATTTTGATTTTTGTTTTTATTGATTTTAGCTTCAAATTTAAATATTTAAAATTTTCAAATACTTCATCTTTTATTTTAAGTTAATACATAGAACAATATTTAGAGTAGTCATCTATAAATGTTACAAAATTATTTATTGCCACCTCGAGATATTCTTCTTAACTCACACATATAATTGTGAACTAATTCTAAGATATCACTATCTCAATTAATAGATTTTAAAAAATTCTAGATATTTTGCTTGAACACAAATTTCATATTTATTATCTAAAATATTATATTTTAGAATTAAATTCAATGCATTAGGCTTTTAATGGAATTTAAATTCACATGTTCAAGCCTACCATGCCAGATATTAAAAGTTTCAATATTTAAAATTTGAGAATTATTATTAACAAATGTAGGAAATATATTAAGTTTGAACAATCCATCAGATGGAAATTCTTTTCCAACAAAAGTAATATCCCTAATAATTACAACTTTATTACATTCAAAGATAAATCTAAAGTCTTGCTGCACTAACTTTCGAATCTCGGAGATGTGATGGATGTTGTGTAGAGTTAAGATCTTTCCGATGTAATAAGCTTTAGATCAACTTGATCACTCCAAGCATACATGCTGATGCATCATTCCTATCATTACTGCTCCACCTGAGACCTGATAAGTGGAAATCATAAGTGAACAAAACATGCATGAATGTTAGTTCCTATATCTATCCACTAATTATATACTTCAATGGTCATGTTCACATCAAAAGTGAAAAGAATAAACCTAAAAGCAGTCTCAGAAAAGTTGGCCCTAGAGGTCAATATGTTAACTTGAGGATGACGAGAGATTGAACCATTCTTCTTAGGTGCGGAGGAGCAGACTTTTTATAAAAATAATTTTTTACCCAGTGATTGGTTCTTGCATGCATGAAGCAATAACGATCATTTCCATCTTTAAATTTTTGTTTTTGTTATTGTTATTATTGTTTTGCTATGGTGGAAATATTTCTTTTCATTGGCTAGAATTGTTTGGCGAGGTAGTCCTCCTCAGAGAGGTCACACTCCATCTTTTTATGGCAGTAGGAGGGGTAGAGCATCTTGAAGGCCTAATAGCCTCAGGAGAGTGGAGGGGGACCTCGATGCCCTTGTTGAGGCTCTTGCAGGTGAAGTTGGCCTTGGGGGCGAGGACCTTTATCCTTGATGGCAAATTTTTGGCAAGGTACTCCTCAAAGAGGCACACTCCTCTTGTTGAAAATTGTGTTACAAAGTCAATCATCAGTTTATTGACCGTTGAGCTAATCATTATAATTGTATATGAATTATTAATAAATAAATATTATTTAATTTTTTATCACTGTGTGTATATCTTATTTGAACTCTTGTATTTTGTGATTCAGTCCTTAAGACTATTTGAATCGATAGAAGAGGATATATCATTTAGTCCTTAAATATTGTTCATGGTCAACTGATATGCTATTATTAGGATGATAGCTATATCAAGTGTAGATTGTTGTGTGCCATGTACGTTGGTTGTCCTCTTAACCAAGGAGGGTGAGACACTAGCATAGCATGCAAGTGAGATGTAGGAGTACATCTCACTAAATATGATCAATTGCTGAGCACTCTACTGTCAAGAGTAGCTTGCGAAGAATATGGATATAAGTGTCCTCCGATCTGAGATTACCACAGTGACTTGCAAGCAACTCACTATGCTTTGGTATTGGACTATTTGAATTTCTAATTCAGTGATAAAAGATTTCTAGGTATAGTCAAGTACTTGCAAAGTCGGTATGTGAATCAAGATAAAATTGATCCTTCTGAATAAGTAGGAGTTAATGCATCACTGTGTTTCAATTAATAAAATCTCGATCGAGGATAATCCATATGATGGATTTGAAAAATTAAAATACATTGGATGATCTTTTGGAGTTGACATTAAATCCTAGGTCACCTTGAGTATTTGGGTCAAAGAGATAAATTATACGATAATCATATACTAATAGTTCTTGAATGTTGTCTTTGTAATCTTTTGACCTATCCGACATTGGATATCATTACTAGATGATCATTTTGATTAATATGAAAGATTATTTCTGTACTACAGTTTAGGTTCGAATCTATGGATCATACTCAAAAAAAATTTCTGACTGATCATGTGGCTGATCGATGATTAAGAATGTTCTAGGATATAATAGTCAATTCGATTGATGACTAATCCTGTGCCAGAGTTTAATAAATTAATTTATTAATTATTAATAAATTATAAGAAGATTGATTAGTGATTAGATTGCTAATTAGCTCAATTTGATTGAGCATTAAGGTTTGGATCAAATCTAATTGAATTGGATTCAATTTGGTTTGATCCGATTAGGTTATGAGATAATCTAATCGCTAAGATGTTCGATTCCTAATTTATCAAAACTTGAGCTTGATTAATTTTAATTTGATTAAAATTTAATCAAGATATTTGTTATCTAATTAGATTAGATTCAGTGATCTAATTGGGTCTAATCTAATTTGGTTGGGTTAAAAACCTAATTGGATGAAGATTCGAATTCAAATTCAAATTGAACAAACCATGCACCACCTTTCTCTAGTCCTTATTTTCTTCACATGAGAAAAGTTTTTGCATGAATTTTTTCTCATGCCAAAGAGATTAATGCCCACTTTGATCTCCTTTGGATAAGATGAGGTTGGTTTTAAATTTGAGTTCAAAAAAGTTTGAACTTGAATAAAAAGTTAGAGTCCAAATCGAGTTGGACTCTTCCTTAAAATGCCGACCACTTTCTCACACATGAATTGGTCTTGCATGAATTTTTTTCATCCCATTTAGTGTTTGTCACCCACATTTTGAGTTCCATAGATAAGGATGAAGTTTGTTCTATTTGAAATTCGAATTGATTTGAATTAGATGAGGATAAACCATCATCTGAACTTGAACAAACCACCTCAACTTATCTTTCATGGATGCCACCTTAAGAAGGGATAACTTTTTGTGCGACAAAGAAGTTTTAGTTTATGCATGAGAAACTTTGAGTTGGGGCATGAAAAAAAAATTTGAGAGGGGGGGGCTTCTATGCGTGAGAAATAAGGAAGTAATCTTTCTCTTAGACATGAGTCTAGGGTGGGTTCTAAGATTTT
>NC_026000.2:113959540-113998426 GCF_000442705.2 Elaeis guineensis | reverse complement strand
GTCGTACTCCGGAGGAACTCCATACTGAACCCTTATCAGAAGGAGTTCCTCCGGAGTCAGGAACATGGAATGGCGTCCGACGCAAAAATCGGACGGGGCCCAGCCCCAGACGCAGGTTCGTCTACAGAGCAAGGGACCTGGGGGTTTGAGACGGAAGAACTCCGAAACTGCAGGAGCAGAAGAGGCCGGACGACATTTCGAATAACTTCGAATGAGGGCTCTAAAGATCCCGAAGAAGACGGACATGATGAGGGGCAAGAGGTCACAGGAAACTAATTCGGAGGAATACAAAAAAAAAAAAAAATAAATAATTGACAAAGAAGAGGTCCCTAAGTGGCGGGAAGAAGGATGAAGGTGCTGGAACTAACCTAGATCGCTCTGAGGGATGCAGAGGGACGAAGACAGGGACGATTGGAAGGGCGCCTACGGCCCGAGAAGATACCAACTGAAACAGGGCTCTCCGAAGGGAAGGCAGACACTGATAGAACTCTAGAACGGAATAGGGCCCCTAAAGGTGGAAGGACGGGTTTAAATAGACCCTGAGATCCGGCGCCATTATAATTGCGAATCCTCCCAGGCCAGCCCGCGCCCGACACGTGTCCCCACTCCCCCCGACGGGCGGCTAAAAGCGGCTAACGGATCGGCAGAGCCATTATGGCGCCGTACCTGAGATAGTGTACCGGCGGAAATTTCGAAGGGTCCCTTCGTATCGTCCCGATTCGAAAAGACTCCAGCACGCGCACATTTAATGCCAAAATATCTGTGGGCGGTCGTGAACAGGATTCGAGGGGACAACTTCGGCTATGCCAATCTCTCTGTACTTCCTTCATTCGAAATTCAAACTCGAAAGTCGGGGGACTGGTGTTGGGTATAAAAATACCCACGGCCGAAGTTCTCAGCAGGATTAACCCTTGCGGACTCCGCCCGGACTCCTACGGGAGCCGGGCTCCGCCCACAACTTCAACTGCAAGGAGGACTCCGCCCGGACTCCTACGGGAGTCGGGCTCCGTCGCCAACTTCAACTGCCGGTAAGCTCCGTCCGGACTCCTACGGGAGCCGGACTTCGCACCTGACTTCAATTGCAGGGGACTCCGCCCGGACTCCTACGGGAGCCAGGCTCCGCCCACGACTTCAACCCCGAGAGGACTCCGCCCGGACTCCTACGGGAGCCGGGCTCCGTCGCCAACTTCAACTGCCGGTAAGCTCCGTCCGGACTCCTATGGGAGCCGGACTTCGCACCTGACTTCAATTGCAGGGGACTCCGCCCAGACTCCTACGGGAGCCGGGCTCCGTCGCCAACTTCAACTGCCGGTAAGCTCCGTCCAGACTCCTACGGGAGCCGGACTTCGCACATGACTTCAATTGCAGGGGACTCCGCCCGGACTCCTACGGGAGCCAGGCTCCGCCCACGACTTCAACTCCGAGAGGACTCCGCCCGGACTCCTACGGGAGCCGGGCTCCGCCCACAACTTCAACCATAAGGAGGACTCCGCCCGGACTCCTACGGGAGCCGGGCTCCATCGCCAACTTCAACTGCTGGTAAGCTCCGTCCGGACTCCTACGGGAGCCGGACTTCGCACCTGACTTCAATTGCAGGGGACTCCGCCCGGACTCCTACGGGAGCCAGGCTCCGCCCACGACTTCAACTCCGAGAGGACTCCGCCCGGACTCCTACGGGAGCCGGGCTCCGCCCACAACTTCAACCGCAAGGAGGACTCCGCCCGGACTCCTACGGGAGCCGGGCTCCGTCGCCAACTTCAACTGCCGGTAAGCTCCGTCCGGACTCCTACGGGAGCCGGACTTCGCACCTGACTTCAATTGCAGGGGACTCCGCCCAGACTCCTACGGGAGCCAGGCTCCGCCCACGACTCCAACCCCGAGAGAACTCCGCCCGGACTCCTACGGGAGCCGGGCTCCGCCCACAACTTCAACCGTAAGGAGAACTCCGCCCTAACTCCTACGAGAGTCGGACTCCGTCGCCAACTTCAACTGCCGGTAAGCTCCATCCGGACTCCTACGGGAGCCGGACTTCGCACCTGACTTTAATTGCAGGGGACTCCGCCCGGACTCCTACGGGAGCCAAGCTCCGCCTACGACTTCAACTCCAAGAGGACTCCGCTCGGACTCCTACGGGAGCCGGGCTCCGCCCACAACTTCAACCGCAAGGAGGACTCCGCCCGGACTCCTACGGGAGTCGGGCTCCGTCGCCAACTTCAACTGCCGGTAAGCTCCGTCCGGACTCCTACGGGAGCCGGACTTCGCACCTGACTTCAATTGCAGGGGACTCCGCCCGGACTCCTACGGGAGCCAGGCTCCGCCCACGACTTCAACCCCGAGAGGACTCCGCCCGGACTCCTACGGGAGCCGGGCTCCGTCGCCAACTTCAACTGCCGGTAAGCTCCGTCCGGACTCCTATGGGAGCCGGACTTCGCACCTGACTTCAATTGCAGGGGACTCCGCCCAGACTCCTACGGGAGCCGGGCTCCGTCGCCAACTTCAACTGCCGGTAAGCTCCGTCCAGACTCCTACGGGAGCCGGACTTCGCACATGACTTCAATTGCAGGGGACTCCGCCCGGACTCCTACGGGAGCCAGGCTCCGCCCACGACTTCAACTCCGAGAGGACTCCGCCCGGACTCCTACGGGAGCCGGGCTCCGCCCACAACTTCAACCATAAGGAGGACTCCGCCCGGACTCCTACGGGAGCCGGGCTCCATCGCCAACTTCAACTGCTGGTAAGCTCCGTCCGGACTCCTACGGGAGCCGGACTTCGCACCTGACTTCAATTGCAGGGGACTCCGCCCGGACTCCTACGGGAGCCAGGCTCCGCCCACGACTTCAACTCCGAGAGGACTCCGCCCGGACTCCTACGGGAGCCGGGCTCCGCCCACAACTTCAACCGCAAGGAGGACTCCGCCCGGACTCCTACGGGAGCCGGGCTCCGTCGCCAACTTCAACTGCCGGTAAGCTCCGTCCGGACTCCTACGGGAGCCGGACTTCGCACCTGACTTCAATTGCAGGGGACTCCGCCCAGACTCCTACGGGAGCCAGGCTCCGCCCACGACTCCAACCCCGAGAGAACTCCGCCCGGACTCCTACGGGAGCCGGGCTCCGCCCACAACTTCAACCGTAAGGAGAACTCCGCCCTAACTCCTACGGGAGTCGGACTCCGTCGCCAACTTCAACTGCCGGTAAGCTCCATCCGGACTCCTACGGGAGCCGGACTTCGCACCTGACTTTAATTGCAGGGGACTCCGCCCGGACTCCTACGGGAGCCAAGCTCCGCCTACGACTTCAACTCCAAGAGGACTCCGCTCGGACTCCTACGGGAGCCGGGCTCCGCCCACAACTTCAACCGCAAGGAGGACTCCGCCCGGACTCCTACGGGAGCCGGGCTCCGTCGCCAACTTCAACTGCCGGTAAGCTCCGTCCGGACTCCTATGGGAGCCGGACTTCGCACCTGACTTCAATTGCAGGGGACTCCGCCCGGACTCCTACGGGAGCCAGGCTCCGCCCACGACTGCAACTCCGAGAGGACTCCGCCCGGACTCCCACGGGAGCCGGGCTCCGTCACCAGCTCCGACCGCTGCCGAACTTCAGCCAACGAATCCGCACTTTCTGGCGCAACACAGCAACCACCACGATCCTGCTCCACTTCCTGCGACGGATTCCGCGCAGCTCCATCATTCCCTGACAGACCGCTATGATGCCCACGATCCTGCTCCACCTTCTGTAACGGATACTGCACGATTCTTCCATCCGCTGGCAAGTCGCGACAACGGACGCCGCTCCACTCCCTGCGGCAGACTCCACGTGGCGCGCTGCAGTGAGGGCCACGGGTCTACTCCACTACTCCTCGCAATAAATTTCTCCTGACTGTGGGCGGCCCACTACGAGACGGTTATGAACGTCGCTATCAGTCTGTTGAGCCCTCCGCCTATAAAAAGGGGATCCCAGATACGTTATTCCATAAGCTCTCATTTTTTACCTAAAAACTCTGCTAAATTCTCCGTTCGAGCACTCCATTCTTGTTGAGGCAGAGAACTGACTTGAGCGTCGGAGGGTCTTGCCGGAGCAACCCCACCTCCGGTTTAGACTTCCTTTGCAGATCCCGACGGCGACCGTGACTCCTTCGTCTCCAGCTTCTCCGGCGCAAGCGGATTTTTGCACCAACAAGTATTTTTCACAATTAAATTATTTTTTACAATTTTTAAAAATTTCCTTTGCAAATAGCTCAAAATTGAGAAAATATATGTCAATAAATAAAATATGACTGCCAACTCATCTTGTTAACTATTAATGCATGTTCCATATTTATTACATTTAATTACCATTATTGAATTTTATTATTTTCATTAAAGATAATCTAAAGAAGGAAAACTTATATATTACTAAAATGCATGAAAATCAAATTTAAAAATTACATTTATCCTTGAGGACATCTGCTGGCAACTTTTTAGATTTTTAACAAATTTCATGATTATTTAACTATTTTATTCATTAAATTATTAATTAAATGATTATAAATATTTTAAAGAAGATATTGCAGCCATAAAAATCGTACCATCATACTACAAATGCAGACATGCTACAATTTCTTGTATTAAATTCCCACATACTTTTATTAATATTTTAATATAAAAATATATATTTCCTAAAAAACATATTGGTCAAAAAAATAAATATTATCATGCTGTAGGCTGTTGTCCACCCTACAACATATCCAAATTTAAATAAAAAAATTGACATGGGTTTGCCTCTTTTTGAATTTTGCCGACTTTGGACCGAAAGAAAAAAAAAGAGATAGGAGGGGCTCACTCGAATGGAGTGCTCCCCCTTGCTACAATGCGAGCAACCCCTCCCTCGTGAGAGGAAAACAGCCCTCTCCTCCCATCTACCTCTCCTCTCTTCTCTCCCCCTCCTTCCTCTCTCTTCTTTTTCACATCATGGAGTCAAAAGGGTCATGAGTTGTCTCATTTGAGAGGGGCTCATACTGACAATATATATCGGTACTGATCAGTGCCAATCCAATTTGGCTAGGACAACTGATACAAGTATCATCCTAGCTGAACCGGAGTTTGTACTGACCAGGATGCCCCAGCTGGAGTTGGTTTTGGCAACAAGCCCTGTTCCGGTGCCAGAATCCTAGCGGAACAGTACAGTACCGTACCACCTTGTAACATATGTATTTCATAACCATTGTTGCAGCATATGAAAAATAAAATATATGAGCCGCTTAAATCATACATTTGCGTTGTAACAATAAAATAAGTCATTGAATTTAGCATAAGGAGGAAAAGTTTCACAATTTCAGAAAGCAGCATCATAGCTTTCTAATGGCTCAACTTGGCAACTTGAGGAGTCGGGCTGATCTAGCAAAACACAGATTAATTCACTACTCACAATTTATAAAAAATATAATGTAGACATGATATTAAAATATTAGATAGAAATAAAGATGAGTTCTTCCACACACTGAATTCGCCCATTAACAACTGTGTTTCTGACAGAAGCTGTAGCCTTCTGATACGGTTTAGAGGGTTAGGCTGATCAAGCTCATATTTTTAATCCAAGTACTGCAGCTTAACAGTTTCTGTTCTAACCTTAATATGATGTTACAGTTTAAAGCAATATTGGACAACATACTCGTCGGACACCAGGTAATAGTCAGATATGTAACTCATATCGATTGTAAAAGAGACAAGCAGGGTATAACTTTTTATGGTTAACTAAACATGGCACTTTGGGAACTTGAAATATCAATCTTTATATATTTGCAAAGTCTCAGAGTATATAATTGTGGAACTGCCACTTGAACATTTCTAATAGGTCTTCCAAATTTGCAAAGAAAAGTGAGCATGAAGAACCAAATATTCAACAAGTAGGCTGTGTCATTGTTCCTAGAAGTTGTCTTTCATGTCAGGTGGACTATTTCCTGAAAGAAGCAAATGACAAGTTCTTCAAAACATTATCATGCATGATACCCAAGGAAAACTTCAAGCTCATCTCTTTACCCAAAAAAAAAAAAAAAAAAGAAAAACTTCATGCTCATCTGTTAAAATTGTTGAAATGCTATCAAGTAACAGGCTTTTGATCTAAGGTATCTATTTAATATGTTAAAAATGAAACCACCTGGATTATGATATAGCGGATAACTTCAATATTTAGAAGTGTCAAGCATCCATTCTTTGTTTTGTCAAGGGAATGTTCTATGTTGCTTTCTGAGACATCATATTTCGATAGAAGTATCTGAAACCATAATTAGTCACTGGACTTATACTTTAGTTGAAGTACATGAGTTGCCGCACCATAATTTGGTAGGCAGAATAATATTTGGTTAATTGCAACATGCAGAAAAAAAAGAGATAAAAATTTAACTTGTTTAACTTGCAATTGCAGAGATTTTAAATTTAAGTTGTCATGCAGATGTAAATCAAGAGCAGGTTAACAATTCATGTTAGACAAAAGGCCCTTGCCATTTTAAAAGTGGCGTGACCTTTTGATCTTCCCATTTTTCTATGTGATTCGAACCAGTGCATAGGGGCATCAAAGTGCAGTTAATTGGGATAGTTTTGGCTTTGGGCGGTTGGGCGTCATTTAAATCTTAGTTTCAACAGGTTTCCTCACACTATATGCTGCCTTTAGATGCTGATACAAGGCTGGCCCAAGAATAAGACATGATACGGTCGAGAGAGGTAGAGATGTGAACTTGGTGATTTAACAGGTACAGTATTGATAAAGTTGATTTTTATGTTGTTGATTTGGAACTTTTTTCACCGTCAGCTTTTAAGTTGTTAATCTGACCTTTTTTTTTTGAGACTAAACACATGCACTTGGCACCTTAACAGAACATGCACCATGCATGTGCATACTGCCTGCTCATTCACTATATTTATTAATATAGGGCAGAATCACTAACAGTTCTCTTATGTCAAGATGTATGAGAAAGGGAATGTATGATATGAAGACTCAAAGATAAAGATGTTATAAAGTTTTAGATTTGCTAATATTTACCCCCTGTTTATTTTCGTTTCCTTGAAAAGTTTGCCTTCACTTATCCTTGCCAGAACACATGAGTGCAATAAGAACCTCACTTGTAGCTACAGATAAAGGAATTTAGGTCTGACGATGGTCAAATTATCCTCTAGATTATGCTTCAAGCTAATCATTTGGTATTTTTACCAACACAACCTAGAGGCTCTTTTACAAACCTCAAGTTGACGTGAAACACATTAATAACCCTATGACAATGTATATATTATAAAAACCATGAGATTCATGTTCTTAATTTCATCAGTGTCAATGGCTTATAAGGCATACAAGTCCAACAACTTCCCAGTTAGTTCATTTTGGTGTGTGCTTTGGATTCTTACATTTTATATGTGGTATGCAAACTTTCTTAAAAGGGGTTTTCATGGCCATAATTGCAATATATTTTGCAGGAGCAATCTTGAATATTCAATGGTCCTTCTAATCAATGCTGCGTTTATTTGGTGCTTCCTCTTGATATGACCCACCTTATCTTTTACTTTACAAGTCTTTTGCATGTGAACTTCAGCTATCTTGATATCATCTTAATGATCTTCATGTAGTTTTTATAAGAACCTTTCTTCGAATTCAATCAGGACACCAAATAAAATGCAATGATCTTCATATGGTTTTTTCTGCATCAATGAAAATCACATGCAGAATTTTCCTCTCATTCTAATTTTTCTGCTAATTAATCAGCATACATATGCTTTGATGACAATCTCCTTAGGTAGAGCTTGGCTTATTCACTGACATGCTTGTCACCTGATTTGTTTTTCATGCCATTGCTTTAATTACTAATAACTTGCAATTATTGTGGCCTTTATTCTTTCTAAACTAAAATTGCTATGCTTTGCCATCGACATAAATCTTCCTTGGTTTTAAACTCTCATTAAACAAATTTGCACATCTTGTTTTTTGAAGGGAAAAAAAAGAGAGAAATTAATGCAATTCTTGCCATGATTATATGGACCATACCATCCTATAATCCAGTGTTTGATGTTTTACCAGAGATTCTGAAATATAAACCAAAATATCTTGCTTGGACCAATCCAAAATTTGGGCCATTCCTGGAGTTTTGCCATGTTTTTCGTTCCTTTCATCCTGGGTCAATGAAGTTAAGATCATGCATTTCATGAAATCAAAAAACTGAAAATCGATTCAGATAGTGTTAGGATTTGACGCCTCGAAATTCAGCCCACATTGAGCCCACAGCGAGGTTCGCGGCGAAAAACGGAGTCCAACGAGACCAAAATCACCTGAATCGGAGCTCGGATGGACAAGATACGAGCTTTCGAAGTCAGCACGAAAATCGAGGTGGCGGAGGACCGCCGGCGACCGGCGGCGGGCGGCAGCGGCGCGGCCGCAGGCGGCGGCGCGCGGGACGCGCGTCCCAGGCCCGCGCGGGACGCGCGACCCAGGCCCGCGCGGGATGCGCGACCCAGGCCTGCGCGGGACGCGCGTCCCAGGCCCAGGCCCGCGCGGGACGCGTGACCCAGGCCCAGGCCTGCGCGGGACGCGCGACCCAGCGGCCTGCTGGCCCATCCCCGGTCCACCGTGGACCAGGTGGTCCACGGCGCGGCCTGTGGACCGCGTGGGCGTTTCTCACGCGTTTCTCGCAGTCTACGGCACTATTCCGTGGACCAGAGCGCGATCGGACGGCCCAGGTGGCTCCCGATCTTGATCGAACGGCCCAGGTGGCTCCCGATCTTGATCGGACGGTCTGGGACGTGATTTGGGTTGATTAAGGAGTCCTAATCCTTCTCTAATCAAGTTTAAACCAGGTTTAAGCCTTTAAAAAGGCCTGAGACGAAACAGAGAGGGTAGGGGTTCGGTTTCTCGCCGCCGTACGAACCAGAGGAGAGAGAGAGGCGTGAGGCGTTGTGAGAGAGGAGCAGGAGGCTCCTGGACAGCGGTCGCCAGGCTCTTCAGGGGTTCAGGGGGGTCTCCAAGAGAGAGAGAGCTTTTGTGAGGGGAACTTTATGTGAGAGAGAATTGGGTGTACAAGGATTGAGAGTGAGGTCTCCTCTTTTAAAATTTTCTTTTCATAGTGAAGTTTGCATGCCCCGTGGAGGCGAGCCCTTTTGTGGCTGATCCACGTATTTTGATTATTTTTCCTTCTGTTTTGTTTCTTCTTTCTTCCTGCTGCATCGCGTGGTACTGAAAGGATCTTGGGAGGTGGTGTCCTGGCCAGACATCCACCCAACAAGTGGTATCAGAGCAAGGCGGTACAAGGACGCAGATTGCAGTGGTGGTGAGCAAGACTGAAAATGGAGAAAACAGGAACAATCAAGATGGAGATCAACCAGTTTGATGGTAAGAGTAATTTCTCCTTGTGGCAGGTAAGGGTGAAGGACGTACTCATCCAACAGGGGTTGATCGAAGCTCTCTTGTGCGATGAGAAGCCGACCACCATGGAGGTGCGAGATTGGAAACGGCTACAGATGCAGGTGGTGAGTACCATCCGCATGTACCTGGCGGATGAGGTGGTGATCCATGTGCTGAGCGAGACTTCCCCGACGGTGCTGTGGTCGAAGCTCGAGGAGTTGTACATGGCGAAGTCTCTCACCAACACTCTTTTCTTCTGGAGGCAGTTTTACCAACTGCAGATGACTGAGGGACAGAACGTGCAGGAGCATCTGAGCCACTTCCAGAAGATCCTCACCGACCTTCTCAGCATTGGCGAGAACGTTGAGGAGAAGACCAGGGCGCTGGTTTTGCTGGCGTCGCTTCCTTCTTCGTACGAGTCCTTGGTGACTGCTCTTCTAGTGGGGAAGAGCACTATCAAGATGGACGAGGTCACCGCGGCGATACTCAGAACGAGGTTCTCAGGAGGGAGAACCCAGCTTCGAGCTCAGGTGGCAGTAGCTCAGCTTTGGTGGCTTCTGGAGGTGCAGGAGGCGGTAGACGGAGCGACAGGAGATCGCAACGAGGGCGGTCTAAGTCCAGGAGGGACTTGAGCAAAACCAGGTGTTACCGGTGTGATGAGTTGGAACATCTAGCCAGAGATTGCCCTCAACTTAAAAATCGGACGGTGGCTGCTGTAGCGACGGCCGGCAGTGATTCAGATGGAGATGTCCTGGAGATATCTGACGAGGTATCTACTTCTTCCCAGCAGTGGATATTAGATTCTGCATGCCCCTATCATGTGTGTTGCAGAGAGGAGCAGTTTGACTCCCTGGAGAACAGTGAGAGCACTGTATATCTGCCGAATGGATCGAGCTATGCGATCAGAGGCATTGGGACGATCAGCTGGAGGACACATGACGGTGCAGTGAGGAGATTGGGGGAGGTCCGATACATACCCGATTTCAGGCGGAATCTTATCTCACTTAGCAGACTGGATTCGAGAGGCTACAGGACGGTAGCTGGTGGAGGAATCCTGAGGGTGCTACGCGGCGATAGGATTGTGCTGGAGGGGAAGAAGGGGAGCAGAAGACATTATTACCTGGCAGGGAGCCCAGTGCGAGGTGGAGCATCGGAAGCCAGGTGGAGCCCAGAGCGAGGTGGAGCTCCAGGAGGCGGATCGGGCACAAGACAGGAGACTCGGGAGGACGAGAGGCGACGTCGCAAGGTAAGATTCCTATTGCCGCAGGATGATGCCCCGAGCAGGTCTCAGGTCAGGAGGAGCACAGCATACGACGGAGATGGGATCGAGCAGCCTGGCTCGACTCCCATGTTTGCCCATCCATGATCAGCAGGCGATTGCCCCAGGGCATGGGGGTGAGGAGATCCAGAAGCTCTCGGAGTTTGGAGGAGGCCGAATATCGAGTCGAGGTGGAGATTGTTAGGATTTGACGCCTCGAGATTCAACCCACATTGAGCCCACAGCGAGGTTCGCGGCGAAAAACGGAGTCCAACGAGACCAAGATCACCTGAATCGGAGCTCGGATGGACAAGATACGAGCTTTCGAAATCAGCACGAAAATCGAGGCGGCGGAGGACCGCCGGCGACCGGCGGCGGGCGGCAGCGGCGCGGCAGCGGCGCGGCCGCAGGCGGCGGCGCGCGGGACGCGCGTCCCAGGCCCGCGCGGGACGCACGACCCAGGCCTGCGCGGGACGCGCGTCCCAGGCCCAGGCCCGCGCGGGACGCGTGACCCAGGCCCAGGCCTGCGCGGGACGCGCGACCCAGCGGCCTGCTGGCCCATCCCCGGTCCACCGTGGACCAGGTGGTCCACGGCGCGGCCTGTGGACCGCGTGGGCGTTTCTCACGCGTTTCTCGCGGTTTACGGCACTATTCCGTGGACCGGAGCGCGATCGGACGGCCCAGGTGGCTCCCGATCTTAATCGAACGGTCTGGGACGTGATTTTGGTTGATTAAGGAGTCCTAATCCTTCTCTAATCAAGTTTAAACCAAGTTTAAGCCTTTAAAAAGGCCTGAGACGAAACAGAGAGGGTAGGGGTTCGGTTTCTCGCCGCCGTACGAACCAGAGGAGAGAGAGAGGCGTGAGGCATTGTGAGAGAGGAGCAGGAGGCTCCTGGACAGCGGTCGCCAGGCTCTTCAGGGGTTCAGGGGGGTCTTCAAGAGAGAGAGAGCTTTTGTGAGGGGAACTTTATGTGAGAGAGAATTGGGTGTACAAGGGTTGAGGGTGAGGCCTCCTTTTTTAAAATTTTCTTTTCATAGTGAAGTTTGCATGCCCCATGGAGGCGAGCCCTTTTGTGGCTGATCCACGTATTTTGATTGTTTTTCCTTCTGTTTTGTTTCTTCTTTCTTCCTGCTGCATCGCGTGGTACTGAAAGGATCTTGGGAGGTGGTGTCCTGGCAAGACATCCACCCAACAAGTGGTATCAGAGCAAGACGGTACAAGGACGCAGATTGCAGTGGTGGTGAGCAAGACTGAAAATGGAGAAAACAGGAACAATCAAGATGGAGATCAACCAGTTTGATGGTAAGAGTAATTTCTCCTTGTGGCAGGCAAGAGTGAAGGACGTACTCATCCAACAGGGGTTGATCGAAGCTCTCTTGTGCGATGAGAAGCCGACCACCATGGAGGTGCGGGATTGGAAACGGCTACAGATGCAGGTGGTGAGTACCATCCGCATGTACCTGGCGGATGAGGTGGTGATCCATGTGCTGAGCGAGACTTCCCCGACGGTGCTGTGGTCGAAGCTCGAGGAGTTGTACATGGCGAAGTCTCTCACCAACACTCTTTTCTTCTGGAGGCAGTTTTACCAACTGCAGATGACTGAGGGACAGAACGTGCAGGAGCATCTGAGCCACTTCCAGAAGATCCTCACCGACCTTCTCAGCATTGGCGAGAACGTTGAGGAGAAGACCAGGGCGCTGGTTTTGCTGGCGTCGCTTCCTTCTTCGTACGAATCCTTGGTGACTGCTCTTCTAGTGGGGAAGAGCACTATCAAGATGGACGAGGTCACCGCGGCGATACTCCAGAACGAGGTTCTCAGGAGGGAGAACCCAGCTTCGAGCTCAGGTGGCAGTAGCTCAGCTTTGGTGGCTTCTGGAGGTGCAGGAGGCGGTAGACGAAGCGACAGGAGATCGCAACGAGGGCGGTCTAAGTCCAGGAGGGACTTGAGCAAAACCAGGTGTTACCGGTGTGATGAGTTGGGGCATCTAGCCAGAGATTGCCCTCAACTTAAAAATCGGACGGTGGCTGCTGTAGCGACGGCCGGCAGTGATTCAGATGGAGATGTCCTGGAGATATCTGACGAGGTATCTACTTCTTCCCAGCAGTGGATATTAGATTCTGCATGCCCCTATCATGTGTGTTGCAGAGAGGAGCAGTTTGACTTCCTGGAGAACAGTGAGAGCACTGTATATCTGCCGAATGGATCGAGCTGTGCGATCAGAGGCATTGGGACGATCAGCTGGAGGACACATGACGGTGCAGTGAGGAGATTGGGGGAGGTCCGATACATACCCGATTTCAGACGGAATCTTATCTCACTTAGTAGACTGGATTCGAGAGGCTACAGGACGGTAGCTGGTGGAGGAATCCTGAGGGTGCTACGCGGCGATAGGATTGTGCTGGAGGGGAAGAAGGGGAGCAGAGGACATTATTACCTGGCAGGAAGCCCAGTGCGAGGTGGAGCATCGAGAGCCAGGTGGAGCCCAGAGCGAGGTGGAGCTCCAGGAGGCGGATCGGGCACGAGACAGGAGACTCGGGAGGATGAGAGGCGACGTCGCAAGGTAAGATTCCTATTGCCGCAGGATGATGCCCCGAGCAGGTCTCAGGTCAGGAGGAGCACAGCATACGACGGAGATGGGATCGAGCAGCCTGGCTCGACTCCCATGTTTGCCCATCCATGATCAGCAGGCGATTGCCCCAGGGCATGGGGGTGAGGAGATCCAGAAGCTCTCGGAGTTTGGAGGAGGCCGAATATCGAGTCGAGATGGAGATTGTTAGAATTTGACGCCTCGAGATTCAGCCCACATTGAGCCCACAGCGAGGTTCGCGGCGAAAAACGGAGTCCAACGAGACCAAGATCACCTGAATCGGAGCTCGGATGGACAAGATACGAGCTTTCGAAGTCAGCACGAAAATCGAGGCGGCGGAGGACCGTCGGCGACCGGCGGCGGGCGGCAGCGGCGCGGCCGCAGGCGGCGGCGCGCGGGACGCGCGTCCCAGGCCCAGGCCCGCGCGGGACGCGTGACCCAGGCCCAGGCCTGCGCGGGACGCGCGACCCAGCGGCCTGCTGGCCCATCCCCGGTCCACCGTGGACCAGGTGGTCCACGGCGCGGCCTGTGGACCGCGTGGGTGTTTCTCACGCGTTTCTCGCGGTCTACGGCACTATTCCGTGGACCGGAGCGCGATCGGACGGCCCAGGTGGCTCCCGATCTTGATCGAACGGTCTGGGACGTGATTTGGATTGATTAAGGAGTCCTAATCCTTCTCTAATCAAGTTTAAACCAGGTTTAAGCCTTTAAAAAGGCCTGAGACGAAACAGAGAGGGTAGGGGTTCGGTTTCTCGCCGCCGTACGAACCAGAGGAGAGAGAGAGGCGTGAGGCGTTGTGAGAGAGGAGCAGGAGGCTCCTGGACAGCGGTCGCCAGGCTCTTCAGGGGTTCAGGGGGGTCTCCAAGAGAGAGAGAGCTTTTGTGAGGGGAACTTTATGTGAGAGAGAATTGGGTGTACAAGGGTTGAGGGTGAGGTCTCCTCTTTTAAAATTTTCTTTTCATAGTGAAGTTTGCATGCCCCGTGGAGGCGAGCCCTTTTGTGGCTGATCCACGTATTTTGATTGTTTTTTCTTCTGTTTTGTTTCTTCTTTCTTCCTGCTGCATCGCGTGGTACTGAAAGGATCTTGGGAGGTAGTGTCCTGGCCAGACATCCACCCAACAGATAGGATAACTGGATCAGAAGCAGTGGAGTTCAGATGATCCAATATTGGATTATGAGATCCAAATCGTGGATCATCCAATCATCTAATCCAATTAACAAAAGCCTTAAGGCACTGTTTGCACACAAAAATAGGGCACAATTTCTGTTTCATGCATGAATTGTGATGCCTGTGTCCCTATTTTCACATGAAGAGGGAACCTAGTTGATCTGTTTCGCTGATTCTAGGCATGACTGAAAGGAGTTTCGGATGTCAAAATTCTTGATTTATCTTTCTTTTAAAGAGTTCTATCTGAATTCAGATTGTGATATGAATAAATGCCAACTGCTTTTCTTAAAATAATCTATCATTTATCTAATTATGTAATATGAAGAAATTCTAATCCACATTTGTTCGCCATATTAGGAAAGTGTTGGTCAGTGCTTTATTTAGTATGTAGGAGTCCTTGTAAGAGGAGTAAATGTAAGAGGAGTAAAGGGATTCGATGGAATTCATGCAAGATATCCATATCCAATTGTAGGGAGTTGATTGGATTGAGATTTTTGTGAGGAAGATAAACCAAAGAGTAATGGTGTACCCACCACAAGCATAGCTACATCCTATGCCTTAACCTGGCCTACCCATGTTGGTAACTGAAGTGAAATTAAAAATGAAAATTCTCCATTCTCCCTCCTTCCTTATCCTCCCTTGGATGCCCTGTGTTCTTTTCCTTTTCCGCCCATGGCATCCCTGTCTTCACTTATGACTCTCCCATGCTGCCACCCATGTCTGTCTTGATCTCATCCTTGTCATCACCACTAATGGCCTCCATACCTTGGAGACAAATAATCAAACAAACTAAGGTGATTGATTGGTGTCCGAGGATAGGAAGGGAAATGTTGAGAGGCAATCACCAGGTATCAATGGTGCCATCATATCATATATATATATATATATAACAATAGTTTATAGAGTATTGTAGTGTTGCCAACTCAGGAAGCCAAAACCCTCCCAATGCGCCACGTGTCAAGCTCCGACTTTCCCATAAATATTTTATTTTTTTTCTTACAAAGCTTCCCAACCCCTCCCGACTTTTTTTTCCCATCTCCTCCCTGCTCTCCTCGCCGCCACCTCCCGTCGTTCTCCACTATTACCTTCCTCCCCATTGTCACCGGCATCGGCCCGCCCTTCCGATCTCCCTGAGGCACCGTCACCTTCCTCCCTCCCAATTTTTTTTCTTAGAAGCTTCTCGAGCCCTCCAAACGCCCATCCCCTTCTCCTTTCGATCGAATTCCATCGGATTCCTCCGCCCATGTCCATCAAATCTTGCGAGCAGAATGTGTCCTCCAACCTTCTCGCCAGCGACAGCTTCGATGAGGATGACAGTCTCTCCCTCCGGCCGGCCTCCGATCTCTTCCTCTCGAACGGTGGCGAGGACAGCCGCTTGACTCGCCGAAAATGAAAATCCAAGGCATCGAAGAAAAGGAAGTTGGTCGAGAGAGCGGCGATGGCCGAGATCCAGGTCTTTCGGGGAACAAAAAGGGACGGCGATGAGACGGGGCCGCGGAGAGGAAGGGAGGGAGGTTGCTGGCTGGCATTGGAGCCGTGGGAGGGGAGGGGAGGGGAGGGGATTTGGTGGTTGCACGGAGTCAGATGCAGCACGGATGCCGGGTGCGGCGCGGACGGCGGTGGAGCATGGCCAGGTTGGTGGCGCCAAAGCCGGGGGAGGGGAGGGGCGATCGCCGGTGCTCATGCGGAGCCACGGGGGCTCGAGTTCGTCGGGGCCGAGGGAGTGAACAAGAGGGGGGGACGACAACGAGGCGGGGCCACAGAGGGGAGTAGAGGGGGTTTGGTGGCGTCAGAGTCCGAGGACGCAGTGGGGGCGGGGGTGGGCGAGAAGTCGGTGGGAGGAAGGGAAGGGAAGGGAAAGGGGGAAAGAAAAAAGGAAAAGAAAAAATATTACTTAGGATAATAATTTAAAATACTATTATTTTATTACTAATAATAATTTAAAATATTATTTTCTTAGGATATTAATTTTAAAAAAAATATTTGGGGAGGGGGAGGACAGAAGGAAGGGAAGGGAAGGGGGAAAAAGAAAAAAAAATTATTTGGGGAGGGGGAGAAAAAAATTATTTTTTATTACTAATAATAATATAAAATATTATTTTTTTAGGATATTAATTTTAAAAGAAAATCTTTGGAGGGGAGGAAAAAAAGAAAAAGTAAAAAAAATATTATTATTTTATTATTAATAATAATTTGAAGCAGAAGAAAAAATATTAATTTTAAAATAAAAATAAAAATATTATTTACAAAATATTATTTTAAAAATACTATTAATAATAACAAATTATTTTTTAAAATTTATTTCAAAAAGTAATAATAAAATATTATTTTAAAATATATTATTTTTAAAATAATAATAAATATATTATTTTTAAAATATTAATTTATTATTAATAATAATTCAAATAATAACAAGAATACAGCAATATCAAAAAAATTATTTTCATGCATCCGACATGGATGGCAATGGAGCGAGGCCGTGATGGGGGCAACGCGGATGGCCATGACCTGGATCTCACGTTGTGGGGGTGGAGGCGGCGGGAGGAAGGAAAAAGAAGAAAAAAAAAGAAAATATTTGGAGAGAGAGAAAAAAAGAAAAAATATATATTATTATTTTATTATTAATAATAATTTGAAGCAAAAAAATATTAATTTTAAAATAATAATAAAAATATTATTTTTTTAAATATTATTTTAAAAAATAATATTTTTATTATTAATTTAAAAATACTATTTGTATAATAACATATTATTTTTAAAAAATTAATTTTAAAAAATTAATAATAAATATTATTTTAAAAATATTATTTTTTAAAATAATAATAAAATATTTTTTTAAATATTAATTTATTATTATTAATAATTCGAATAATAATAAGAATACAGCAATATCTAAAAAATAGGACAACAATATCTGAAAAATTATTTTCATGCATCCGACCCTATGCAACACGTAGATCTTCGACTAGTATATATATATAAAACAATACTCCATGGAGGAGTATTGCAGTGTTGCCAACTCAGAAAATCAAAACCCTCCGAATGCACCACATGTCGAGCTCTAACTTACCCATAAATATTTTATTTTTTTTTCTTACGAAGCTTTTCGACCCCTCCCGACTATTTTTTTCCATCTCTCCGCTCTCCTCACCGCCACCTCCTACCGTTCTCCAACATCACCTTTCTCCCCATTATCACCGACATCGGCTTGCCCTTTCGATCTCCCTGAGGCACCATCACCTTCCTTCCAATTTTTTTTCTTCGAAGCTTCTCGAGTCCTTCGGACACCCGTCCCCTTCTCCTTTCGATCGAATTCCATCAGATTCCTCCGCCCATGTCCATCAGATCCGACGGGCGGAATGTATCCTTGACCTTCTCGCCAGTGACAGATTCGACGACGACGACAGCCTCTCTCCGATCGACCTCCGATCTCTTCCTCTCAAAGAGCAGCAAGGACGGCCCTCGATCCATCGAAAGCAGAAATCCAACGCATCGAAGAAAAAAAATTGGCCGAGAGAGCGACGGTGGCCAAGGATCCACGCCTTTTGGGTTTTTTGGCGAGAATGGATCATCAGACATCATCCTTGACCAAGAATGGTCACTGCGAGGATGAGATGGTTGCTTAAAAGGGAGCCAATTCACAGAAAAAGAGACTTGCTTGGCTTGCAATGCAAAGTACTGTATAACAAAATATTTGCGGCACGGATGGCGGTGGAGTGGGATCGAGTTGGTGGCACCGTAGCCGGAGGAGGAGAGGGAGGAAAAAAAAATATATTATTATTTTATTATTAAAAATAATTTAAAATATTATTTTTTAGAGTATTAATTTTAAAAAATATTTGGGAGGGGGAGGAAAAAAGAAAAAATAAAAAAATATTATTATTTTATTATTATTAATAATTTAAAATAGAAAACATATTAATTTTAAAATAATAATAAAAATATTATTTTTTTAAAATATTATTTTAAAAATATTATTAATAATAAAAACATATTATTTTTAAAAATTTATTTTAAAAAATTAATAATAAAATATTATTTTAAAAAATATTATTTTTAAATAATAATAAATATATTATTTTTAAAATATTAATTTATTATTAATAATAATTTAAATAATAACAAGAACACAACAACATCAAAAAAATTATTTTCGTGCATCCGACATGGACGGCGATGGGGCGAGGCCGCGATAGAAGCAGTGTGGATGGCCGTGACCTGGGTCTCATGCTGTGGGGGTGGGGACGATGGAAGGAAGAAAAAAGAAGAAAAAAAATTTAGAGAGAGGGAGAAAAAAATATTATTATTTTATTATTAATAATAATTTGAAGCAAAAAATATTAATTTTAAAATAATAATAAAAATATTATTTTTTTAAATAATATTAGGAAAGAAAAAGAAGAAAAAAGAAAATATCTAGCGAGGGGGTGGTGTGGACACCAAAGCCATCAAAAATCAACGACATGATTTAGATTCAATTTGGATCGAAAAAGCCCCATTAGATTTCATATCATCACCAGGTAACAAACTCGTGAGCATGTTTAATTTCTGCTATCTGTTTATGGACTTTCCTATTGCTAGTTGTTTACTGATCTTTAGAATGGCATTCATCTGCATCATTTAGATTGATTTCATTTTGGTCTCGTATCGATCAATCACGCCTCCTAAGCAGATTATAGATAACTATACTGTCTGTCCTGGAAATAATGATGCCCCTAACCGGATGTGATTTGTTGTTGATGAACAGAAGAGAACTTGATCATTAGGATTGATTTCTTTCTCTTTTCTTTAGAGTTGTCCCGAATCAATTTGATATCAGAGCCAGTTGATTAGGACTTTAGTTTAAATTCAACAATTTAAATTCCTGCAAGTTAAATTTTAGCGCTTTAAATTTCGTAATTTACTTTCAAGCATTTTAATTTTCTTATTGCACCTTATTCTTGCATCTTAGATTTGCATGACCACTATATCAGGTACCTGGTATCAACATCCTACTTCCCCACCCAACACCAATATGGATCCCAATACAGCAGCCATCATTAATGCTCTGACTGAAAAGTTTGATGATATGAAAAATTTTATGAAAGCCATGAATAAGAGAATAGTAGTATTAGAAGAAGCTAGGCAGAAACAACCTGAATCTGAGTCTCCCCGACTGTCTATAGGACAGAGAGGTAGGAACCTAGAACTTAATCGACCTATAAGGGGATGCCCGCACCATAATCAGTTCGACCTAGATGAGCATATTCTTAGGAATGTGAAGGTCGAAGCCTCAAATTTTGATGGTTGTCTAGATCCGAGAGAATACCTAGACTGAGAATCAGGCATGGATCACTACTTTCAATGGTACGAAATGTCTGAAGCAAGGAGAGTTATGTTTGCTAAGATGAAGTTGGTTGGGCAAGCCCGACTTTATTGAGAAAGTGTTGAGCGTCTTCTCAACCACAAAAGACAAGATTCGATAGAAACCTGAGATGAGATGAAAGAGAAACTCAGAGAGAAGTACCTCTCCACCTCCTACCAATAAAGACTTTTAGATCAATGGCAGAGGCTCACTCAAGAGAATAGATCAGTCACCGAGTATATCACAAGATTTGATAAGTAGCTCATGAGATGTGGAGTAGCCGAAGATAGGGTTGTTATCTTGTTTAGATTTAGAGCTGGATTACGAGAGGATATCCAACGTGAGCTCTTTCTGCGAGAGGTAACCACGTTTGAACAAGCTTATCAACTTGCCTTAAACTTTGAGAGATTTTTTAGATATTCGACTCTCCGTCATCCTGAATCCAGTCGAGTAATTCCTTCTGGATCGAGACCCAATATTAATCAAGCTCCTAGTAATGGACCTCCACCTACAAATCCTATTGGGAGAAAAAAAGATAAAGAAAAAGAGCTATAGGAGAGTTATCAAAAAGAAGTAGTTCTCGATCCCATTGCTTCAAGTGCCATAGTTATGGTCACTTTGCTACACAATGCCCCAATCGATCATTATTCGTGGAAGAATTAGAAGGAGAAATCCTAAAAAATATTAAGGAGGAAGTTTATGAAGCTGGTTCAGACTTAGCCGAGCAGTTTGAGAGTACTGAAGATATCCTAGGTTATATTGCATCCGTGTCAGACCTTAGGCTTGGAGTCGTTAGATATGTTCTAGCACAGACTAAGAAAAGTGAAGACTGACGTAGGACCTCTATTTTCTATACCTTCATAAAATTTGATGATAAAATTTGTAAGGTGATCATTGATAGCGTAGCTGTATCAATACCATCTCCACTGACACAGTTAAGCGATTAGGATTAACTCCTGTAGATCATCCCAGCCCATACCGTGTCTTGGATAGATTCCTTCTCTATTCCCATCAAATTTTGATACCGTGTGCCCATCCAGCTTCATTCCTATCAGAATCATGTGTAGTGCGATGTCTTACCCATGCAAGTTGGAAGTATCATATTAGATCAGTCTTATTTATTCGACAATGATGTTACGATTTATGACCGAACCAACTCTTGTAGCTTTACTCATCAGGGTAAGAAGATCACGATTAATTCTTCCCCACCTAAGGCTACCAATAGAAAGATAGACGATGGACCGAAAGAAAACATCAAGAAGAAAAGCCTCCATCCGATAAGTACCAAAGAATTAGAGACGATCATGAGTGAAGGATCACCAGTTTGGATGCTTGCTACAAGAGAAGTTCGTAAGGACTTTAAGGTAGATTATCCTAAGGAAGTAGCTAGCCTTCTTAGTGAGTTTCATGATGTCTTTCCTGAGGATCTCTCAGATTACTTACCACAAATGAAAAATATTCAACATGCTATTGATTTAGCTCATGGATCTACCCTACCCAACTTGCCCCACTATAGATTGAATCCTACTGAGCATGCCAAGCTGCAAAGACAAGTTCGAGAGCTAATAAATAAAGATTCGTGAGAAAAAGTTTGAGTCCTTGCACGGTTCCTGTACTATTGACTCCAAAGAAGAATAGTACATGAAGGATGTGGATAGATAGCCGTGCCATTAACAAGATTACCATTAAGTACCGCTTTTCCATCCCTAGATTTGATGACATGCTAGATATGATGGTCAGAGCCACTATTTTTTCTAAGATTGATGTTAAGAGTGGTTACCATCAAGTAAGGATTAGACCGGGAGATGAGTGAAAAACTGCTTTTAAGATAAAAGATGGTTTATATGAGTAGATGGTGATGCTATTTGGATCATCTAATGCCCCTAGTACTTTCATGAGGTTGATAACCCAAATACTACGACCGTTTATAGGAGTGTTTGTAGTCGTATACTTTGATGACATTTTGATCTATAATCAACTAGAAAGACCATCTAGACCATCTCCGAAAGTGTACCAAGTTCTTAGAACAGAAAGCTTGTATGCTAATCCTAAGAAGTGCACTTTCATGACAAACTGTATCATCTTCTTAGGTTTTGTTGTTACCCCTATGGTGTGTTTGCCGATCCTGAAAAAATTAGAGTAATAGTTGAATGGCTGGTACCCAAGAGTGTGCATGACGTGCAAAGTTTTCATGGATTAGCAACCTTTTATCGTAGGTTCATAAAAGGATTTAGTACCATAGTCGCTTCCATCACTGACTGCATTAGAAAGGAAGATTTTAAATGGACTAGGACAGTCAATAGAGCCTTCCTGGACATTAAGGACAAGATGACCCACATCTTAGTTTTACGTCTATCTGATTTTTCTAAGATTTTTGAAGTAGCATACGATGCGTCAGGAATTGGGATTGATAGTGTCCTTAGTCAAGAAGGTCATTCGGTAGTATACTTTAGCGAGAAACTTAACGATTCTAAACTCAAATATTCTACCTACGATAAGGAGTTTTATGCGGTAATCCAAGCTTTAAGATATTGGAGACATTACCTACTACCGCAAGAATTTATTTTGTACTCTGACCATGAAGCCCTCCGATTTCTGAATTCTCAAAAGAAACTAAATCATAGACACGGTAGGTAGGTCGAGTTTTTGCAAGCCTATACTTTTGTTTTGAAATACCATGCGGGTGTAAAGAATCGTGCTGCTAATGCCCTAAATCGTCGTCATACTTTACTGTCCACCGTTGGTATAGAAGTTGTTGGTTTTGATTAGATTAAAGAAGATTATGAGTGTCCAAATTTTGGTGATATACTTACTACTTTACGTAAAGAGTCATCTAGAGAATATAATAAATACATCCTTCAGGATGGTTACCTATTTAGAGGAACTAGGCTGTGTATCCCCCGTACATCTTTAAGAGATTTTCTAGTTTGGAACTACATGCTGGAGGATTAGCTGGACATTTTGGTAGGAATAAAACCATAGAGTTGGTAGAAGCTCAGTTCTTTTGGCCAAGCTTGAAAAGAGATGTCGTCCGAATTATTGTCCAGTGTAGAACGTGTGCCGTGGCCAAGCAGAGAAAATAAAACACCGGCCTATATACACCTTTACCTATACCAGACTGTCCTTGGCAAGACGTTAGTATAGATTTTGTTTTGAGATTACCTAAGACAACTAGGAAGCATGATTCTGTTCTCGTGGTTGTGGATAGGTTTTCAAAAATGATCCATTTCTTGTCCTGTTGCCAAACGTCTGATGCATCGAAAGTTGCAAGGATATACTTTGATGAGATTGTTAGACTACATAGATTGGCTAAAACCATTGTGTCTGATAGAGATGTTAGATTTATGAGCTACTTTTGAAAAACCTATGGCACCTTCTAGGCACAAAACTATTTTTTTTTTGCCTATCACCCACAAACGGACGATCAAACCGAAGTGGTCAATAGGAGTCTTGAAAATCTGTTGCATTGCTCGATTGGAGAACATATGGGTAACTGGGATCTTCTACTGCCCAAAATCGAATTTGCATATAATAGCTCTGTTAATAAGTCTATTGGCATGAGTCCTTTTGAAGTAGTTCATGGATATCAATCTAGAAAACCAATAGACCTCATCCCACTGCCCATGCATGCTAGGATTTTCGAATCTGCAGAGTCATTTGCACAGCATATCAAAAGTATGTATAAAGAGATCAGAAAAAAAATTAGCATTAGCAACAAAGTTTATAAACAGAATACAGATTCTCATCGACGTGCCCAAAATTTGCGGAAGAAAACTATGTGATGGTTCGATTGAGGCCTGAATGGTTCCATCCGAAATCGTGAAGAAATTATATGCCCGAGGAGCAGATCCGTTTAAGATCATAAAGAAAATTAGACCAAATGCGTATGTTGTAGACTTACCTTCTGATTTTGAGATTAGCTCTACTTTTAACATTACAGATCTCGTCGCCTATAAAGAGCTAACTTGGATACCTAGTGAGCCGTTTGAGCTTGAACCAACCTTTGAGAGTAAACTTGTCCCTGAGCGTCCACCAGCCAAAATATCAGCAAAACATGATCAGATTGAGAGAATTTTAGATGAGCAGATCCTCTCCACCCAGAGTTGAGGCTATCAGCGGTATTTGGTCAGATGGCGAGGTCGACCGACGTTGAAGATATCTGGATCACTCGAGAAGAGCTGCAGCGCATTGATCCTGATCTGCTTGAGCGTCACCAGAGCGAAATCGACCCACACTCGATAGGGTTGAGTTCTTCTCACCTCGAGAGAATTGATGCAGACACCAGAGCTATCAGAAGTCGGCGACATGATTTAGATTCGATTGGGATCGAAGAAACCCCATTAGATTGACTCTACTTCAGTTATTTATTTTCAATCAATAAATTTTTGATGTATTTAGCTTTGGATCCATGGGCCATACTTGGGTTTGTCCACGTCACCTTTGGAGCCACCACTCTCCACACGCCCAAGGAGCATGTGCCGTGCCCAAGGATTCTCATGCCAAGTTGTGCCAAGTATCAAGCACCCACATGGAGTTTATTTCTTCTCTAAGATTCTTTGAGTTCTTGACTACTTACTTATTTTGTTGAAGACTGATTTCTTTCCCATGAAAGATTACTTTGTTTGAAAACGAGACATAATGCTTTACTTTTTTGTGGAAGGACTGATTTCTTCCTCGTAAAAGGTAAAGAATTCCAAAAGAAATAGGACCCCTAGGGTCCTATATAAACCTTTGTATTTTTTATGAGGAAAACAATGAATGATTTTACAAACTCCTAAATACTTGTGTCAATCGCTCCGAGAGGAGGTGTGAGACCCAAAATCACCCCACAAGGGGAGGGTGTGAGGCCCACTTTCTATCCTATTTTTTTAACCTTCATCTACTTGAGATCCAGTGTTCCTACGATCCCAATTCGACTCTACCATCTACCCACGCAAGCCTATCCCACCAAGAGAAGATCTATCTCCTCCAGAATTTTCATCTATCATGCTGAGAGAAAAGAGTGATCTCTTATTCTACAGATCATATGCAGTTAAGGACCTTCATTCTTTCTCAGTTGATCTTTGATTTTCATTTTTTGTTAGATCCGACGTTGGTAAAGACTTAGTTCTTTATCGACAGATCTATTTGGTTAAATTAAGAGCTCTAATCAGGATAGTTTCTTAACTACCATGATTCGGATTCTTATCATCTTCTCAAATTTTCTCACGGATTTCATATTTTATTCTCTCTTATTCCATTCATACTTTTTTTTTGCATTTACTTGTGAGCATGTTTAATTTCTGCTATCTATTTATGAACTTTTCTATTGCTAATTGTTTACTGATCTCCAGAATGACATTCATCTACATTATTTAGACTGATCTCACTTTGATCTCGTATCAATCAATCACACCTCCTGAGTAGAGTATAGGCAACTATACTGTCTGTCCTGGGAATAATGATGCCCCTGGTCGGACGTGATTTATTGTTGATGAACAGAAGGGAGCTTGATTATTAGGATTGATTTCTTTCTCTTTTCTTTAGGGTTGTCCCGCATCAAGGGGAGGGGGTCGGAAAGCTTCGTAAGAAAAAAATATTTATGGAAAAGTTGGAGCTCGACACATGACGCGTTGGGAGGGTTTTGGCTTCCTGAGTTGGCAACACTACATTACTTCTTCATAAAGTATTATTTTATATATATATAATTTAAAAATACTATTTATATAATAACATATTATTTTTAAAAAATTAATTTTAAAAAATTAATAATAAAATATTATTTTTAAAATATTATTTTTAAAATAATAATAAAATATTATTTTTTAAAATATTAATTTATTATTAATAATAATTTGAATAATAATAAGAACACAGCAACATCTGAAAAATAGGACAACATCTGAAAATTTATTTTTGTGTTGCGTGGGTCTTCAACTAGTTTTCCAATAAAATAAGGTACTGCAAGCAGCTTGTTCCCTTTTTTAATTCTTCAATTTATTATTATTCTCTCTCTTCAACTTTTCTCAACTCTCTTTTCTTATTTTAAGAAAACTCAACCTTGTTTTCTTACTTTTATGTACCAAATACTGCTAAATAGTGATGTTAAACAGCAGTGTTCTCACTGGTAATCAAAATTTTTGCTCTTTTTATTTACATGTTACTTTTTCAGTTTTTAAATATTTCTCTTACTGAAAGACATCTAAAAAATCTCATAATCCATGATCCAATCTGCTCTGACCCCTTTGATTTATGATCTATCCCAATCTTAACAACATTGCTTAGAAGCAACGCCTTTAGACTGAACTTCTTTTGTTTTAAACTGAGTTGGAAGTATTGCAACACTAGTTTCCAAATAGATTTAGAAGAAAATAAAGTTTTTGCTGTAGGCTTGGAAACTTGAAAATTCAAATCTCATAAGTAATTAGCTTTTGTTCTTCCAGATGCCATCAATCAGTAAAATGATATCTTGTACCATATATACTTAACATCTTTTACAGATAATCTTTCGATTGTCTCAGTATGAAACCAAGGAAGTGATACATCTAGAGGTCTCAAAAAATATAATGCACTTTAGAACGATGTTTAGTTTATTCTCTTGAACTTTATTCTTTCTTTATTTTCTTATTTTTAATGATAATTACATCATTTCCATTTTTCCACTAGAGTTGCTGAAACTGGAGTTGAAACTGCTGAAACTGGAACATATCTGATTGATACTGAAACTGAGTTTTCAGACCTTCTATACTGCCATCCCACATGGATCTCTTCTAATAAGCCAATTAACCAAATTAATCCAGCAATGCAACCCCAACCTTATGAACCTTTCTACGCCTTTATCAGCTTCCATAGTATGTATAACCGACTAATTTTTGGTAGGTGCAATCTTGTGAGTTTTCTCCTTTTTTGGTTTTCAATAGAAGAGAACATTTGATAATTGTCTATGATTCCATGGTCAAGATTTGGAGTCAATTTGATAACTATGCTCATCTTTTAATCTTTGTTAGCTTCATTCTCTTAGAGTGAAAAATGAAGGGTTGTGTTTCCTATAAAACTGTGTACATATCAAAGGGTAGGGAAGCACAAGACTCAAGGTGCGTTTGATGTTGCTTCTGCTTTATAAAAAGTGGAGAAGCCAGAGGTTTTCTAGTTTCTCTTAGATGCACTTTTTTTCTGCTTGTAGAAGCACTTTTTAGATAATAAAACCCTTTTTTTTCTAGAAGTGCTTTTTTTTTTTTTTTACTTTACCGTCTTTCATCTTTTGTTTTGATCAACTGATTGTTATTCACTTACTCTTCAGATGTCCTTTTCTTCGTAAGATGATCAGTATCTCTTCATATTTTCATCCTTCATTCTTGGGTAATTTGAGATATCCTTATCCTCCATTCTCAGGTAATTCCTGATATCCTTATCCTTCATGTAACTGGCCTTATTAATTGTTATCAAGCATTGGTATCTATATAATTTCATCCCTTCTACATTACCTGTTATTTTCTGTTTCACGAACCATACGATTTGTCCCAATTTGAGCTTAACTGTTAGTTATTTACTTTTAGGAGGAAAATCATTCCATGCCTTCTAATTATGATTACATATTTCTTAGGCACTCCCAATATTTTTTTCCTAAATACAATCCACTATCTAATATTCAATTATAATTGCTGAAAGTTAAATTTTCTAACCCATACACAATACTTTTCTCAGATTTCACAACCTTTAATTTTTTTCACCTTCACAACAATGATGTATGCAAAATTCTAAGGAATATGCAGCAAGTAATATTCTGAAAAATTTATCATGTTTCTGGCATTTACCAACAGACCTTGGTCTAGGGTAATTGAAGAGTTTAGACATGAAAGCTGTATACTTAATATTGACAAATTGTACTTCTTTTCTACGCACGTGCGCGCGCGCGCACACACACACACTCTCTCTCTCTCATGGTAGAAAAATCAGTGCTTTGAGGCTGTGGGGTGACAAGAGGCCTTCTATAAAGATGGGTTCTTGTGCTTCAGTTCAGAAGAATACAGATTCCACCACAGGATTTCGACTAGGTTTAAGCTCTAAGGCCAAGAGGTTCTCCATTCCCTCCCCTACCAAAGAGAAGCCTTTGAATCAAGGAAAGCTGAACTAGTACCGACCGGCGAACCAATCACTGACCAGTACAGTATGGTATCGGTTCGGTACTGTTCCAAGTCTCAGTATACATGGTGTCACGCTCCAACTCTTTTTTCTTTCTTAATGAATCCATTCCTGAAGGTTGAACAATCACAGCAGTTCAATAATTATATAAAAATAGTAAAATTTAATTTTTTTAATTAATTTAATTTTTTTAATTAAAAATATTTTAAAAATTTAAATATTATGAAAAATAAATTTGACCTTAGATTCATGTAGAATCCTACTATAAATGCTATATATATTTTTCTAAGACAGTGGATATACATGAAATGCTATTTATTTCTTAATTTCATTGAAATTTAGGTCAGGACCACTATGCATAGGATGCATCAAAATTTTGATAAACGGACACCAAATTTACGTTAAAAGTAGCTTATAAACCCCCAAACAATATTTTGATTTAATTGTTAATTTTATTTTTTAATAACTTTTATTCTTCAAATATATTTTTTATTTAAAAAAATTATAATAATTTTGATGTCATTGTATGGGTCATCTATAAATCTATAACATATAATGAAATCATACCAAAATAAAAAATTTTGACATGATTTTTTCTTATTTTTTCAATTTTCATGGATTTTAAAGTTATTTAAAAAAAAAAGAGGAAGAGAAATGGAAGATAGGATAAGATTACATACTTTTAATTGATGAGTTTTCTACGTTTTGCTTGCCATTTGCATTATAGATAGGAAAGGAAATTGATGTTTCGACGAGGAAGCATCGAGGAAAAGAAGTCTCTGACTTTTGTTCAATTTATAGCTTCGTTTAACCCCCCCCCCTCGATATTGTAGCAACAACAAAAAGAAAAAAAAACTATAGCACAACAGAAAAAAACAAAAAAAAGAATAGGACCGAACCGACCTGTACCAAACCTTGCAGTTCAGCCCGGTTCAGATAGGTTCGGGCCCTGATTTGAAAATCAGGGCCCAACCATCCCGTTTCTATGCCGATTTAACTCGATATGGGCCGAATCGGGCGGTTCAGTCTGGTTCGGCGAGCTATGCTTTGAATGGTCAGAGCCTAGTTGGTGGATTTGACTTCAAGGGCAAGGTGGTTGACTCTAGATTAGGTCTTAAAGCCCGAAGTTTGGTATGATCCTTTGATGCAATTTATTCCCTCTTTTTCTACTTTTTTGAGTGAAAACCTTTGCCTTTTACTTGGAGAAAAAAGAAAGCATGCGGCATTGATGGATTTAAAAGATAGTTTATTTTATTTTATTTTGCCAGTTGATGCTAATTTCTTCTTATATATCTCTATTTAAATGCATGAGTAGGTTTTTAGTGGTTTGTTATGGAGACTTTATTTGTGAATGCTGAATATGGATTTGTGGAAGGTAACTCCTAGCTGGATAGTTGATATTATTTTTATATTTTTGTTCATACTGCATTCATTTTTCGAAGGATCGGGTCATTGTCGTTGTCATTGAAGTTCTGATTTTAATATACCAGTCTGATGCATGAATGATAAACAACTCTTATGATGATCACGGGTCATGATTAATTTAATAGTTCACCTTTTGCTCTTGTAATTGAAATATAGAATCATCAAACTCGATTATCTAATCAAGAAATTTGGATGGTCAAAAGCTTACAGCATGGGAAGCGCTCAGATTTTTGGGTCAGGATATCTGTTTTTTATTTGGTACATGATCATGGCTGATGCATACCAAGGGATAGTTTAGCATCCATTTCTCTATCAGTTTGGAAGTGTTATTATGATAACTTTTCTTATTCATGACTTATTAAAGCCTGCTTTATTTGTAGTTTCTTTTTCCATTTTTTTTTTTTGTAGTCATCTGTAGTTTCTTTGTTCTGGTACTTATTCTTTGTTTCTCAGCATATTACCTAACAAAGCAACTTCGTTTTAGCAATACCCAAGATTTGATCCCTGGTCCTCCTTTAAGGGCAAGCCCTTCCGAGAAATTCATTTGTTTTTACGTTAAACAATGGTTATTATATCTCGACATTATCATGTACAATCAAAAGAGAAGAAGAAAAGGATGCAGCTCTGCTTCTAGCAAACTTGCACTGATGCGGATTAATTTGACATTACTAATTTCTGCCCTTTTGACTTATTTGATGAGCCATATATTTCTAACTCCAGTCTATCATATCAATTTAACTCAGAGCATGGGAATATGTAATTATATCACGATGGGTACATAACACTATTGCTGACTGTTTAACTCGAAACTGCAAGTACCAAGGTTCTCAGTTTCGATACCAGTCGGCCGGCGGCACGGTCCGATACGGTTTGTACCAGATCAAACCGGCGCGAACCGACAGAGGGAGGAGAAAAAGAGAGAGAGGAAAAGAGAGGAAGAGAAAGAGAGAGTGGGTCTATCGGAGAAGCTACCGGAGGGCCTTCAGCTGGCTGCGTGGCCGTCGAGCGGCATAAATATTGCCTGCAACTCCGCGGCATAAAACAAGAGCGATCGTCCATGTTTCACAGGCTTTTTAAAAAAGTCCGATAATAGTGAAACCAGCAATCGGTTTGTCGGCTTCACTATTTCTGAGCTTTTTTTAAAATAAATTGAAATAGTGAAGCGGCAAATCGATTGCCGACTTCACTGTTTTCAAACTTAAAAAAAAATCTAAAATAGTGAAGCCGGCAAACCAAGTGTCGGCTTCATTGTTCATTTTCCTTTTTAAAAATGTGAATAGGGGCAGTCGCACCTGTTCCGCGGCCGCGACTTTGCCTGCATGCTTCCGCCACCTGGTGGCCACAACGGCCACTGGAGACCTTCGACAACCCCTCTATCGTCCCATCCTCCTATCTCCGACGGCCTCCCCCTCTATCTCTCACTCTTTCTCGCTCGTTGCGACAGGCCACAACCCTATCGGGCGAACCGAGCTTCCACTGGCCTCCGACAGCCACAGAGGGCCACCACGACTCCAACGGCCTCTCTTGCTCTTCCTTTGTTTCCCTCTCTTTCTTCTCCGACACCGGCATATGCCGTTTTCCCTGTCAGAACCATCCTGATTTCCCGTCGGTCCTGTTCGGGACGGTTCTAAAAATCATGGCAAGTACTCAACAGTTGCTGAACAGCATTTTGAGATTGATCACACAATCTAATAATATAATATTATCTATTGGAATTAAGTATCATGAGGCCTTTGCCCTATACTTGAAAGCCTATCTTTGTCCAACGCAGATAGAGAATATATGAAGCACTGGCCATAACAAGAAATCAATTGATGTGATTAATTCCATCAACAATTTGCTAGCACAAGCAATTTTATATTATTTTGAATCCTCAGCTCCAAATAATAACCTATCATGGTTGTTTCCATGCTTAACTACCACATTAAAAATTTGAAAAACTAATTCGACAGAAATTATTTGAGTAGAAGTTTGGTGAGGATGGAGATTTCCTTTGAAGTATTTGATATGAAAATAGATGTGTAGTTTTTTTTTTTTTTTTTTTTTGTCAAAACAAGATTGAAACCTTACCGCAGTCAAAGTATTTTACTCCTAATTTTGTTAGGAATATTCTTTGTGATCCTATTCTTGTTAAGGTTTGTGGTGGTGATGTGATAGCACTTGTTGAATGTTAAGTATGATGAAGCTATATTTCCAAGCCATATATGAATTAGAAGTTTTAACAGAAGCTGTTGGTGAGTATTTGGAAAGGATTGTATTTGATGTTTGTAGGCAACATAATGCATGTCATTTTTAAGGATCAACTATTACATTGACATTGGGTTGAGACCAAATGCAAGTGAAAAATCATTACATATTACTTCACTATTTAGGAAAAAACAAAAAAAAAACTCATCAAGTAGATGCAACAGTCATCAGCTAGTCAACAAGTTGGTGGAAGGCACCAAGGTTACCTAGATACTTGCCATGGGTGCCAAGTGTCCAAGTGTCAGACACAAAAGCTTCCAAAAAATCTAGGCATGGGGCACAGAGTACGTAAAATATATAAAATATATATACATATTGCACGCATAAACCATGTTTTTTGGTGTTTTAATTGGAATTCATAGTTTGCAAGTTGTTTAATTTATTTGCTAGATGTATTTAAAGCTATTTATGATGTCTAAGACACTTTAATTGATACCTAACTGCGATAATTCCTTTTTAAAAAATAAATACATTTTGCTTAAAGTTTCATATATTCTAATAACTTTAAATTAAAAAAAACAACAATAGTTTGCTCCAAATGCCCCACAATATCTTAGGTCACTTCACTTCAAGTGTCCAACACATAACATTAACAGTCCCTTCAAATAAAAGTGCCAAGTGTAGGACATTTCTTGTTGACATCAACAGGACACTTCCAATAGGAGTGTCCAGCCATGTCATGTCATGTCGTGCCATGTCCAAATGTACAAAAGTGTTGACACTTCCAAACAGTTTAAAAATGAAGTGTCTAGGTAACATAGATGGGCACATATTACTAAATTCGATCTTCGATAGCTTGCACGATTTGAAGTTTCAAATGACAAAATTGCCGAATTTGTTAGGCTTACAAATGCAAATTGCATCATATGAAGAGGGGTCAATGGAAACCTCTGCCAAGGAAATCTATGATCATAGCTAGTCAAGAAGTCCTAGTCCATTTCTGTCCTAGAAAGAAATACTGCCTTATTGCCTTATTCTGAAACAAGCCACCGGTGAACAATGGGTTCCATTATCAATGTAGACAGACTGAATGATATTCTCATCTTTGATTCAGCAAGAAATTAGAACTGGGCTTTGGACGTTTGTGAAGTTGAACAAAGTTATTTGGCCTTGTCATGCTTTGGCAGAAAAATTTTGGGACCTGTTTTAGAGGGCCTTACTAAGAACTGGTTGCTATGTGCTAAACTTTTGTTTTCTGCAAGGAAATGGTTCTTAAAACATATTGTTCTGTATATATGTCAACAGCTTGTCTGACATCTAATATTTAGCCTAGACATTTTTTACATGAATTTAGGGTTTCAGAGGAGTCTTTAATTTGTAAACTGGGAAAGGGTTTGCAAGCCAAGAAATAATCTTGTCATATCCACAATATCCATTTCTTCACCTCTTCACATTTCTACTTTCGCAAGTATTGTATGGTTCAGATTCGGCGACCACCTAACTAAGAGGTTGGAGCTTATAATCAGTCCAATTGCTACATATGTGCCGATGGATTACTAATCATTTGTACAAACAAGATTCATGATGTCGAGCTCATAGTAGAATTTCCTCAACAAATGATATTTCAGATTAAATGAGAATATGCAAGTGACAGATGCAATGAACTTTGCTGTTTTCTAAAAGATTCACCATCTCACGAGTAATAGCTTCACGGAATATTTTTAGTTTTAAAAAAAAGAGTGAGACTCTTATATAATGTACCTGTTGGAGTGACCACTGCTTCTCTGCGAATGGCAGATGACCAAGACCATGCTCCATAGCTTAGCACACCATTATTCTTACAAAATAATTACGATGACAATAATTAACATCCTACCAATTTGTATCAAAGATATTCATTTAAAAATAGAAAACAAAAAGGTTAATTTACCAGCTGAATCAACTGATCTAAATAGAAGACAAAGTCGGGTGTTGTTATCTCCCAATGGCCAATAAGTGTATGCATTCCTCGTATCTGTTTTACATGAGCCTTCAGGAACATTAATATGCAAGGGCTAACCAGCGAAAGAACAAACAAGATGAAGATGATAAGTTCACCAAGAAGATCTGATAGATGATTAGTGGAACCAATTCAACAATGAAATTACCTGGAATGTCGATTCAATAACATATACATTGGGATAAATTTTGCAGAAGTCACGTTGACCAAGCTTTGTCTGGATATGTTGCACAATTAAATCAATTGCAACATGGTTATCACCTCCCCATGGTATGATGACATCAGCATATGTCTTCAATGGCAGAACAAAATCATCAAAAACAGGCTTGACAAATCTTCCATGCCATACACCCAAACAAATACTAATCAATTTACGTAAGATAATATAATTTTCGTCTGATGAAAGTCCCAGAAAAAGGCCACATTGTTGAAGATTCCCAAATAAGAATTTACCTTGACGGGCTCCAATAACTTTGAATATCAATGTGTGCAAAACATGAAAAATAACCTAAAAGAAAGAAGGCAGAATCTTGCAACATTCCCATTGCAACATACACTAAATAACCTAAAAAAGATGAGATAGGGTCTTACTTCATTTCTATTGCACCATCTACCACTGAAACAGATCCACTGAGTTTCTTTCCAGGAACATTGGAGGTCAAAATAAATCTTTTGCCTTGATTTCCAAAAATATTGTGTGCGTGCAGTCTGCTACTCCTTTACGAATTGGAGTTATTCCTTATGGTCAAGCACTTGCCAGTCATCAGTTCTTCCACCTTTATTCATAAAAAAATCATCTTGAGCTAAGTTGTCAGAGACCTGCCTTTTCTTCACCAAAATCTTATTTTGCCCTCCTGCACAGCCACAATGTTCTCTTATCGGGAACTTCAGGAAATGTGATACTATCGTAGGACTTATTAAAGCATTCTTAAAATGCAAACTTTTAGAACATGCAAGCCATGTTAAGAAATATCCATTTATCATAATATTATTCATATTAATATTTTAAAAAACTTATACAAATAAGCAGATGATGTTTAAGAATAACATCAATCATTTTCTTTCATGCCGAAAGTCACTAAATTAAAGAAAGTACTAGTTCATCCTTAATGCATGAGTTAAATTCCAGCTGATCCTTGCTATGTTATGATAAGAAAATCAGAACCAATAGAATGCCAAAAGAAAAATAGAAAACATGATACATGCATATGTGCAAATGCATATACATGTGTGATGCTGTTTGAATGTGCATGTGTGATTGTGTTTGAATGTGGGTTTGTGTATTACCATGCTAGCATATTCCTGTACACGTGTGTTTATGTGTTTTTAGATGCCATTGTTTTATATAACCTTGAACTATAACAACACAAACATGCATATGCATGTAAATAAATAAATAATGTATGATATGGATACATAAATATTTATGGATATAAACACCTAGGAGCATATATAAACACACAGGCATAACACACATACATATGCACATGGCTTAGCTTTATCACCTGATATGACTGAAACTGGCAAATGGCCCTGCATTTGCTGTTTCAGCTACATGTTTTGGCACCTCAGGGGACTCAAAAATGGCCCAGAATTTAAGCCTTTCATCTGCTGCTGCAGATGCTACCCTGCAACCATCTGGGCTTTGAGCCATGAAAAGAACAGGTGATGTATGACCAGTAAGCTCTGTAATCTTAGTCATTGATGGGTACTCCATAGTGTTAGTTGGTTATTAGGCAAACCATGGGAGCTCAACAGCTCCCTCTCATGTTTACTCCACAGCAGTGCGCTAACTTGGGAACCAGTATTCACTGAATTTAAGAGGTCACCAGTTTGGGTGTTCCAAAATTTAATGCACCAGTCAGTCCCACCACCACCAGATACAAGCAGATTGTGCCGAAAGGGGCACCATGCGAGGGCCTTTACAGCAGCAGTATGGTCATTGAATCTGTGAAGCCATTGATTCTGACTTGGACGATGATTTGCAGAGGCCATTGATATGTCCCATATGTGCACGAGGTTATCACCCCCCCACTTGCCAATTTTTGACCTGATAGTGACCACTTTAGGCCACAGATTTCATGTGTATGTCCTCTATAGTTCTGAAGAATGCGGTTTTCCACTCTCACATCATGATTGCAAATCCTACCATCCATTCCTCCGGTCGTCAGAATTTTATCATTCCAAGCCATTGATCCAACACAGGATCGGTGAGCCCGTCGCAGAGTTCTCAACCTTTGGCTAGCTCTTGGATCCCACAACTCGACCTGAGAATTATTTAAGCCAATGGCGAGCACCTGCCCATCTGGAGACCAGCTGACACTAGTGATAGGCCCATCATCTCCAACACTCACAAGCTCCGAACAACACCTATTAGAGGCATTCCACAGATATACTGTGCTCCCAAGGGCAACTGCCAGGGCATTGCTGCTCCCCCAATCAAGCAAACTTAGACAGTAATCACCTATCATATTTGGGGCATCTAACGTCCTCTCTGCTTCTTTGGTATGTGCCTCCACTGCTTCACTACTCTAGACTTACAAGAAGAACCCAAGTATTCTTGAAACATCTCATTAACTGGTGCTGGGGGCTTGCTCTTGAACACAAATATTCGGGTCCTATTGTTTAAGAAACATTCTGAAAGAAGCTTCTGGTAATAATCTGACCACGAAGACCTATCTTTTTTTATCTCTTGCGTTGTTAGCAAGAGATTGGCCACATCGAAATCCATTGCGGACCTGACTGGGATGAATCTGTCACCCTGCATAAAGCCAAAAGCCCAAATCAATTGATAGACAAAAGATTGGATCTTTTTACATCCATGATGAGTGTCAAACATAAGCATGCTATCAGACAAAAGAATAAGAAAATTGATTCACCATTACAATACAAGTAGGAAGCTGGGAAAGAGATCAAACTAACGATCAGAGAGGAAGCTGGGAGACAATCCTCCATTATACTATCGTAGTACCAAATAGGCATAGGCATATGTTCTGAGTGACTTGTTAGTTTATATTTGATTTAGTGATATTTGGTATTTATGCACTACAGATAACTACATCATCATGATAACTTTGATGTATTAAAGCGTCAATACAGTTCAATTTCAGGCTAAATCCACCAACTACACAAAATATGATCCTAGATAACTCAAATACAATAAAATGGTAGGAAACTTGCCCTGATTCTTTTTTCTCTTTCTATTTTTGTATTTTACTGAATCTTTTTGTCTGAAACTCAAAGTGAAATTGCTGAAGGCACCAAAACTGTGGAAACCAGAACTCTAGCTAAAGTGCTTAAACTTAAATTGAAACCAAAATTGAGTTTTAAAAGCTCAATTTTACACTTTTAATTTGCTAATACCCCTATCTATAAAACACCACCATGCTCAAATTATATAAAAATCATAATATATTCTGCCTTTTGAAGTCTCAAAGTACCCCCATGGTTCCCCAACAATAAATCTGATATGGACTTAAAAACTGCACAATGTATGAAAATAAACATAAAAGTTGCTGACCCCTTGCATAATTAACACATACTAGTCATAGACAAATGATACTACTGACTAAATTCCTGAAGCCCTTAACATTTCTAAAACAAAACCTGAAATCTTAGACATTGATAGACATTAAGATGCTCAGTTCTTGTGAGATGGTAGGAAATTCAGGGTCTTCTCTAATCAATCCTAATAGGTACTCATCTAGAGCTTCATAAACCTTGTATTTTGGAACTAAATAAAGAACCCGGCCATGTTTTCATTTGGAAAACATATGATTCCAAACAAACTTGATGCAGTATCACAGAATGGAAGGGATGTAAGTTTTCCCTAGGTAACCCAAGAACTAAACATTTACTAGGAGAAATTTTAGGTGCCTACCGCCAACAAGTATTCACGTGCTGGATTTTATTGAGATTATCCCTGCAGTTATTTGATATCAGTCAGGTTCAATACCCCTCTGCTAATGAGGTAGCATGAGTCTACCTCTTAAACCCAAAAGAAGCTATTGTTATTGAGTTTATCCCTCAAAACATGATTGCCCATAGGAATCATCCATTTTTTCATATTGAGAAACCACCATATCCAGCCATATGTTCATTGTTAAGCCTTCATAATTTAACTCAACTATCCAACTTGAAAGCTTAATTATCCAACTTCAAAACATTGCCAATTTTTGGATGAATCAGTGATCCAACTTAGGGATGGCAATCAGGTCGGGTCAAGTCATAAACGGTCGGCTCAGATGCAGATCGGGTCAGAAAAGCCCAAACATGAATCAGACCTGTTTACTAAATAGGCCAGATTTTGAAACCTGAACCTATCCAATTTAATAAACCGGCAATCCGACTCGACTGTTTAACTTGTTTAATAAACAGAACCCATTTATCCAACCGGCCTGTTTAACTTGTTTATCCAAGGTCTTGGACTCTTGGCCCAATACTGTTGGACCTGTCCAACCCAAATCAACCTTTAACCTGTTAATCTAACTTGTTTAATAGATAAACCTGCTAATAGGCTGTTGCATAAAAGGACAAAATCTGAAATATGAACAACAAAATTAGACATGAAATACAAGCAAATTTGCATGAAAACAGATCTTAATGTGCAAGCAATTAAGCAACTACACAAAGTCACAAAAAGCAAAAAATAGCAGCAAATTTTAATTGGATGGCAAACAGAAACAACAAAGTGACAAACATCAAAATTTCAGACTTAGGGAGAAACAGAAACAACAGTCGACAAAACAGAAAAAACAAACAGCTGCTAATCTTCATTGGATGGCACAAAATCATCATCTTCGTCAGTTCATCCTTGCGAAACTTGTATGCCTCAAGCGCACCTATCCCAAACCCAACACCCAAAATACCCTCCAAGATCAAGAAAACGCACACCAGGTGAGTCTCTTATATGTTTATATCCCTGTGATTTCCGTGCTCCGTTCATGCATACGAACTAGACTACTGCAAGCATCCGGGCATCATTGATGTTGCACCAACAAATGCACTGGTATCTGGATTCAATTCCCTAGTGCCCAATTTTTGCAATTCGGGCATCAAGATCCCTTCTTTTTCCTTTCTTGATACCAAAATCACATAATAACCAAAAATAAAAAAGAAAATCGACAACAGAAGCCAAAAAAAACCTAATTTCGTGAATTGGGGAAGAGCGAGAAAAGAACCCGAATCACAACACACACGAAAAAAAATCAGATGCAATCAAGAAAGGGAAAAAAAAACGAAAGAAAACCTAGATTTTCAAGCGAAGACGGCGTAGAATAAAGAGAGGCAGGAGAGACAGAGGGCCGAGAAGGAGAAGAAGAAAAGAGCTCACCATGTTTGGATCGGAACTAATTGGCGAGCGATTGGAGTTGAAGGCGGGTTTGGCTGCAAGAACCCCCCCCCTCTCGAAGCGAGGAAAGATCCTGGAATCGAAGCCAG